>NC_088391.1:311000-622000 GCF_037993035.2 Macaca fascicularis | reverse complement strand
AATTGGTGTTGTGGATTCCATCCACAGCCTCAGAGTAGTGGAACCCATTATTTCAACGCTGACCTTATTTAACTTTATCAAAAAGACATGAAAATCATTTAGTATAAATTTTCCAGATACCTGTATCCTTTCTTTTCCCAGAGGCTTTTAAGTATTGCAACTTAAAAATCTTCAAAAATATCTTTAAAGGAAAACCTCTAAGTACATTTTTGATGAGCACCCTTGACAGCTTTAATATGTGAAGTAAATTCCCTTGACTTTTGTATTCCTAGAAACTCGTTCATGTTTGCAGAAGACTTTGTATTTTCTCACCAGTGGCCACTGTTCAGTGACCATCATACCTGCCGTGTCTCATTTAGAAAGTTGGATGTGGATGTATTAACTTTTCAGACACACTAACACATGGGCTGTTTGTTTTTGGTTTTGATTTTTTCGTTTTTTTCCCCCCAGCTGAATTCAAGAAAGGGAAACAAGGAGACAGTAGGTACCCGAAAGCGTCTAAGTGGCTGAGTGGGGGGTCCTACTATGGTGTTGGATTGTGTTCTGCCAGACATCGCTCCTCGAAAAGCTGACCCTGAAAGGGCTGGCATTGCCCTCGCCCTGGGACATTCGTCTGTCTCACCAGAAAATGAAGAATCTGCCAGAGTACTGTGAGTCAAATTCAGTCAGAACTCGATTAACTAAGAGGGTTTGTCCCAAAGGGCAAAACATGAGGACACATTTTTAATTTTTAAAGAACGCTTTATCGTGAGTCAGTTCTGATGTGTACTGCATTAGGAAACCTCTGAACTTCCACGGTCAGGCCCAGAACTCTGAGGGAAAGTGGTTGTGCCCTTCCCACTGATTTTTGTCACTAGCTTTATTCATTTCCTTAAAACCCTTTTTGTATGAGTTCTATTATAGTTTGAAAAAAAATTCACTTAGGTAGAACTGGAAGCGTTTCCGCAGTATTAATACTCATGACCCGTTCTCGGTCTCGGCATATGTGTACTCTATAAATGTACATGTGTGTATGTGGTGTACGCATACTACGTGTATTTCCACTGTGCATGTATTTACAATGTATAGGTATGTACACTACATTTGTGTCCTACACACGTGCATGCTGTAGGCATGCATGTACATGTGTATATGTGTGTATCTATGGTCACTGATTATATGCACACTACATGTACACCTATCTGTTCTGCATGTGTACCTACATGCATGTATTTAATGCCGTATACATACCTGTGTACGTACACCATGTGGGTATGTGCACATTATTTCTGCAGATGTATATATACATATGTGCACACAAGCATGCATGTACACTATGCACACTGAATAAACTTCTGGGTATGTACACACTAATACATATACATGCTGCATATGTATGTACACTATTGCATATGTGTATACGTTTTATACGTTAGTGTACTGATGTACATTGTATACATGTGCATATGTGTACACTGCGCATGTGTATGCATGCTGTAGTGCACCTACGTACATTGGATAAGAGTGTATGCTATACGCATGTGTATACATATAGCAAATAGCATACCTATATACATATGGATGTGCATGTGTATGCCATATGCATGTACATACAGGTTATAGTATACCTGTGTACACTGTATGCATATAGATGGGTGTACATGCTATGCATGCACATACATGTTAGCTTATGTACATTTGCTATATGGATGTGTGTATGCTCTATGCTTTTACACACGTAGTGAACTTGTTTGTACACTATATTTGGATGTGTGTACACTCTATGCATGTACACCACATGGATCTGGATGTGTGTGCACTCTGTACGCATGTAGTGCACTTACGTATACTCTACGTATTCGGATGTGTGTATGCTTTATGCAGGTACACGTGTTACAGTGTACCATATACGTACACTATGTGAATGTAAATGTGTGTGTGCTCTATGGCACCAGGAATAGGGCTCCCGTAGGGATCCGAGAACACACTATCTCGCTGGCACCGGAGAGTGTAGGATGAAAACAGTTGTTTGTTGCAACCTAGTTGAAATTTGGCAGGTTACTATATCGTTTGCAACGATTTAGGAATAGTCACTTCATTGATGTGTGTGTTCCTGAAATCATAAACAGCTCTGTGAGGTGTGTCTCATCCCAAGACGAGAAAGGGAACCGAAACAACAATGACTCGGTCACTTAAGTGAGGTAGAACTAACACAGCAGCTGTCTAGCTTTCTGTATTATAACTTTGTCAGCAGCTCAATGAGAAATCGGCACTCATCAGGAAATGTGTCCACTTTCTACTGTTCTTTATTCGTGGCGTATTAACTGCCTCGTGTTATTCCTCACGATGTAGCAAAATCCCTCCTAGAGTTGTGAATATAAACAGTTCATGACAAATGTAGTATCTTCTTTGTTAACATTGAAAACGATATGTAAGTTCATCTTCAGATACTGTTTGGAAGGATGAGAAAGAAGATGTTTAGGATAAAAGAATAGAGAGCTTTCAAGTAAACAGGGAAAATAAGGACTTTGTGCAAAATATTTCCAAATTTGGAATTTGAGAATATTAAATCTCACATCTAAGATCATAGGTAGTTTTTTGGGGGGTTTTTAAAATTAGTACTTGGTTTTCCATGTCTTTGGGAATTTCAGTCCTGATGGAGGATTGCAAGAATAATCTGATTTTTCAGAACAGAAGGACAGTCTATCTCAAAGGTAAATTCCAGGTTCTACCATAGAGAAACAGAAATTGCTGTCAACTTTCTGTAAGGTTCTTCAGTTCTTTCCTCTTCTGTGGTTAAAAAACCATCTCTGGGTTTAGTCTCAGCCAAGTTCCTCTTATGAGGTTGCCTTACATTTCGCACAGCTGTTGAGAGTCTTCATCATTCGTAGTTAACTTGTCAAAAGCAAAACTTTGTACTAGTTAGATCTGAGCACCTTGAAGGCAGGGCTTTGTTTTATATTTTTAATAAGCAGCAGGGTGATGGCAGGACTGGGGCCCTTCATCCCATCATGCGTTCCTCAGAGCTTTCAGAGTTCTCACTGCGTGCCGAGTGTGGTGTTGGCTGTGTAGCATTTAAATAGGAATATGAGGCTCTGCGACTTGGGACGCTCTTACTACCTTCATAGAGAGCTTGGTGACAGTTTAGCATGACAGCTTGCACACCTGTTGTGTATACTTTATTACGGCCCCACAGAAAGGGTATTGATTTAAACGTGACTAATTTCTCTTGTTTATTTTTGCCTTTATTCCTAGTTACAGTCCCGATACTTTTTCTTCCTTTAAAATCTTGCTAATCGCTGGGGAATTAGTGATAAACTATATTTATGTGTTCTCTAAATCTAGCGATTTAATTGGAGGTCATTCTTCTTGTACCATGTGTCAGTGCTGTGTCAGGATGGTTCAGTTTTACATTGTCAAAGGATTAACTAGAGCAGGATGCAGTCTTACTGGAACTTGCTCATTTATGAAATATAGGCACTTTATTTTTTGTTACACTCGAGGTGTGCTCAAATGTAAACATTTTGAGCCGTGTTAGAAGGATATACAAGATTGTAATGAAGAAATCAACAACTTGATCAAGTACCAGCTAATGAACTTTATGTTTGAAGTATATGGAACATGGACCTTGGCAATCAGTTTTCATCTTGACCTTTTATTTTTTTTACTAGAATCTTGGTCTGTCACCCAGGCTGGAAGTGTGGAGCACAGTAGTACGATGTCCGTTCGCTGCAACCTCTACTTCCCAGGTTCAAGGGATTCTTATGCCTCAGCCTCCCTAGTAGCTGGGGTTACAGGGTGTGTGCCACCATGTCTGGATAATTTATTTTTAGTAGAGATGCGGTTTTGTCATGTTGACCAAGCTGGTCTGCAACTCCTGACCTCAAGTGATCCACCCACCTCAGCTTCCCAAAGTGATGGGATTACAGGTCTGAACCACCACCCCTGGCCTGATCTTCTGTTCTAATATTGGTTATTCAGTCTCAATGATAGCGCCTGGTTGTATTAACTTGTTGTAGACAGCACAATTGCAATGAATTTGGTTGTGTATGTACGTGCTGACTTAGCGTTCATGGCAGCACTGTGAGGTGGGCATTGTTCCTGAAGGAAGGATGGATGGGCAAGTCGGGGCTTAGATACGGGACTTGTGGGCAGTCACTGTTGTCCCATGGCTGAGATCAGGCCTGTCTGTCGCCTGTACACTGAACTCTTTTTTTTTTTTTTTTTTTGAGACAGAGTCTCGCTGTGTCGCCCAGGCTGGAGTGCAGTGGCCGGATCTCAGCTCACTGCAAGCTCCGCCTCCCGGGTTTACGCCATTCTCCTGCCTCAGCCTCCCGAGTAGCTGGGACTACAGGCGCCCGCCAACTCACCCGGCTAGTTTTTTGTATTTTTTAGTAGAGACGGGGTTTCACCTGTGTTAGCCAGGATGGTCTCGATCTCCTGACCTCGTGATCCACCCGTCTCGGCCTCCCAAAGTGCTGGGATTACAGGCTTGAGCCACCGCGCCCGGCTCCCTGAACTCTTAACACACGAACGAGCAACGGTCAAGAGTCGGTGCTCGAGTGTGATGTGGCCTGTGGTGTGTGCCTCTCAGCCTTGCTTTGGCTCGGGGTAGCAGGGCAGCAGCTCCGTCCCTCATGCGGCCGCCTGGGAGTCCCAGGAGAACCCACTGATACCGTTTATAAATGCCGGGCATCGAACGTTCTCCTTGGTACCAGCACATCTGGAATCGGACAGTGCAGTTAGATTCTCGGCCAGCAAACCTGTACAGGAGTGTGTGAACTCTGCGTTTGCTTCTCCCGGACAAAGGTGAATTCCCGGTCACTAGTGGATGACAACAGGTGTGGCCTCAGGAGCAGCACGGAGACAGGCACCCGGGTGCAGGAAGAGCACCTGCAAGAGGGGTTGGGGAACGTGACAGGCGCACGTGCGAGTTTAGCTGTTACCGTGGCAGGTGGGGGGTGGGTGAGACCAGATTTTCTCATTGTTGCCCCTTTCTGAAAAGGGCCTTGAATTGACTTCTCTGTGGCTCTTCGCGCCTCCTTGTCAGGTTGGAGGAGACTGCTCCCCTGGCTCAGGCCCTGCTTGCGGCGAGACGGAAGCTGCTGTTGCTTGCCCTGCCCTCCCTGTGACGTCCTCTGTGCTGTTGTCCGGGAACAGTTCTGCCGAGTAAGCTTGCACTCTGCTCCCTTCTGCTCTTGGATTTCATGTCTGGAAGGCTTGTGTTCTTTCCTGATTTTTGATAATGCTGAGCTATGTTTTCGCAAGGATCACACGTGCCCATACAGGGAGAAGCTCCTTTGCAACTTTAGCATCTTGACGCTCTCAAGCAGAGCTTGCTATCGAAGTTGACAGCCTCCTGTGTTTTTGTTTTGGCAGAAACTGAATTTCAGTCCTAGGACAGCTTCAGCACACTTGATCCTAGCTCTTCTCTCTCACTGCTCCACTTGTGTGTGACAGAAATCATATGCCCCGAAGTTTACCAGTCCCTTCATTTGAAAATCAGTTAATGTATGCGATCCTCATGAGAATTTTACTTTTTATTAAAGCAATTGCAAAGACTGGGTTTTGTGAAACCAGTGTTTTATGTGTATATTACTTGCACTCACAATGAGCTTTGTCTTCTAAATATTTCATGTTTCAGATTAGCACTGGAATCATGCCCTGGAGTAGTTTTGCTTTTCCGCTTTTATTTTTGGCTAAGGTAAAGTTGAGAACATTGTGATATTAGGTGAAGTGAGCCCTTTTAGCTTCTTCTATGTCTGTTTTCCTTTAAGCCACAACCAGCAGACGGATACCAGTTTGTGAGCACCTGGCATCTCCCAGGCCTTTCCTGGGTCTTCCCTCAGCTGTTTCGTGGACAGAGCAGTCACTCGTGGAACGTGAACCTGAGAATTTGTGCGTGGAATTAAGTAAATGTCATAGCTCTCTTCTGTGACGAATGGAATCACATTAAGCCCAGTAAATTGTAACAGCAGGTTTTGCACATGCAAAGCATTGAACACCAGGACAGGCAACCAGGCTACGACGCTTCTGGTCCTGCACAAGACCTCCGGTATCACAGCACATTTAACAAATTGGCTGCATTGAGTGTTTGAAAACGTTGTGTATGTACCCTGTCCGTGATTTTCGAGGGCCTGGAAAAACACCTCTGTGGTTATAGCAATCTTGATCGTTGGGAGCTTAAGGTTAGTACTGGGGCAGACTGTGTTTTAAAGAATCAAGGTCTCTCGAGTATGTTTCGGTTTTCCCATGAAGAAGAAAGATGTTAGCTGTTCTTTCCTGGACTGTGGCTATCAGAGTGCCCCACCATGGTCACTCACACGTTTACTTCATTTTCATTTAACCGGGCTGGGCTTGGGCCAGAGTACTTCGGTTGTCAAATGTCATATGAGGCTGAGGAACTGTCTTCTGCTTCATCGTTGGCATATGGAAATACTGTTTTTCAAAGCATACTCTACTCTCTCATTTGTGTTTATATAAAATAATGGAATGGTTATTTTAACTGTGCAGTTTCCTATGCTTGCTTATTTAATTGCGGAAAGATAATGGTTTTATTTTGCTAAAATCTGTGCTAGGAATTGTGCAAAATCTTTGTGAAATGCCCATTTTACTAGCTTAAGTTATAGATCTTTGTATAGAAAAGAAAAAGCCTATTGCTACAAGGAGCATTGTCTTTACCGATGCAAAAAGCTTTAGGCTTATTGGCCGTGTAGTCAGTAAAATGCATTAGAATGTGGCGAACATTGAGAAAAGCATTGAAGTTTTAAAATCTGCTATGCAGTTTTCTTCAACTCCCTTGCAAGATACTTAATTTGAATAAAAGACAGAATAAAGTGTTCCCATTGAGGAAAGGGGCAAGAGGACTGTTGAGAATGTGTTCTGAACCTGAGCAGTCCTGCCACGCCCATCTGTGATGTGGTGGTGTCCATGGTATCACTTCTACAGAACTTTAAGAATGCTGCTTCTGTGAATAAAATACATTTATTCTTAGCATTTCAGTTTTGAGTTTTGAGAAGTGTAAAAAGTGTTAATGGTTTCTTTCCCTTACAGAATTTGCTTGTTCTTTTTTTTTTTTTTTTTTTTAATGCCTACGAGACTGTGAAGCACATTAGTCACTTAAAAAGAAAAGAAAAAAAAAAAAAAGGGCCGGGCGTGATGGCTCACGTCTGTAATCCCAGCCCTTTGGGAGGCCGAGGCTGGTGGATTGCTTGAGCCTGGGAGCTTGAGACCCAGGGAACCGGCCTGGGCAACCTGGTGAAATCCCGTGTCTACTGAAAACACACAAATTAGTTGGGCGTGATGACTGCACACCTGTAGTCCTGGCTACTCCAGAGGCTGAAGAGAATCGCTTGAGCCTGGGAGGTGGACCTTGCAGTGAGTGGAGATCACGCCCTTGCTGTCAAGCCTCGTTGACAGAATTTGGACCCTGCCTGATAAACAGCAACGTTCATAACGTATGGGTGAACTGCCCGGCTGCTCTGTCTAGAGTAGAATAAATCCAATTACGTTTTTGTCTTTTATTAGCATTGAAATTTTCTTAATCATCCCTTTGTTTTCATTACATTGTAGCAATATATTGCTGCTTAGAGTCTGGAACAAGTAGGCTTCTCTGGATCAGGTTCTTACTGGATTGCTAAAACTTAGAATGATTTTTCCCCTCCTTGGATGTGACTTATAGAACTTTGCCTTTTGAGGTGATGTGTTGCATTTGATAGCGGACACAGGAACGCCCAAAGAATTCACTTACGGGGCTAAAATGTACGTACTTTGTAGTGTTTCCCTCCTAGAATGAAAACGGTACCTCTCATTTGTGGGTCGATGATGCTATTTGCTGAAAACATTTTAAATTTTATTTATTTTAATTTTTTGAGACAGAGTCTTGCTCTGTCACCCAGGCTGGAGTGCAGTGGCACGATCTCGGCTCACTGCCAACTCCACCTCCCAGCTTCACGCCATTCTCCTGCCTCAGCCTCCCGAGTAGCTGGGACTACAGGTGCCCGCTACCATGCCTGGCTAATTTTTTTATTTTTGATAGAGAAGGGGGTTTCACCGTGTTAGCCAGAATGGTCTCGATGTCCTGACCTTGTGATCCACCTGCCTCGTCCTCCCAAAGTGCTGGGATTGCAAGCGTGAGCCGCCGCACCCGGCCGAAAACATGTTTCTTTGCTGCCTCAGTCCTCAGTTGGGTAGTCTGTTCTTTGTAAGACATTCAGGGAGCGGGGACATCTTGAGTCTTGAAAGGCGCTCTCTGTGAGATGGGAATCTTCCGGCTGCTTATTTAGGGAATCCTGCCGGTTGTCATTTACTGGAGAGCACAGTTTCCTGGCTGCCCTGGTCTTTGAGGGGAGGGAGACTGAGGGGTCATTTTCCCACCTGGACCAATGTGTTTATTAAACCTGGCTTGTGTATCATTTGGATCTTTTTATGAAGGAAAAGCCACATCTGTGACTTTCAGATGAGTGGAAGTCATGTTAAAAAAAAAAAAAATATATATATATGGCTACTATGGAGAAGTTTTGTCCCTGTGACCTGTGAATACAGTCACAGGAGAGCAGAATGTTCACGGTGTGGGTGCTTACAGTGTACATCCAGAGTCACATTCTTCACTAGTATTACGTTAAAAAGTGACAAATAAGAGAAAAATATTTTGCTCATTACAACGTCGGTAAGAAGCTGGCAGCACTCTTGTTTTTGGAGGGGTGTGAAGGGAATATTGAGAAAGTGTCATCAACATTAGACTCGCCCACTCTGCAAATCCTGTGCCAGCTGGAGTGAGGACACCGTGATGGAAAGATGCACCCCTCTGCCTGGAAGGAGTTGAATCTTTGTAGCGCTCAGGACGCATGGTTCATCTCTATATAAAGGCAGAGTGTGAAACGCCGTGGAGGCTGAGAGAAGCGATGTGGTTAGCAAGTATGAGTGAGACGTTTGGGGCTTGTTAGCACCTGGCGTGTGTGCAGCAAGCTTTGCTATCTGCACATGTGTGATTCTTAGAACACTGGCGTCTGGAGCCGTGGGGGCTGTCGAGGGCCCCAGCTCCCGGCGGGCTGAGAAGTTCCTTGTTACCACCAGGATAACCGTGATTTTGAAGGCTGTCACTCAATCCCAAGTCCTGGAAGGGGCTCCTTTCAGAGAGGAAAACACCCCTAGAGCCTCAGGCAGAATTCAGTGATTTTTCTTATAATGTTGCTTAGATTTCGCAAACATGAAACCAAGAACATATTTCAGAATGCTTATGGTTCTTTTGTAACCATGGAAACAAAGTAAGTTGCAGTCGATGGACAGTTTGCGGAAGCTGAACTGCCTACATCGTGAGCACGGCGCTCTCCCTACCGCCCTGGGCCTTGCTCCGGTTTGCTGGAGAGGCTTTGCAGGGCCTCTTGGCTGGGATACCTCTCTCATGTCCCATGTTGCTACCCCTGGTCACAGCCATACTGCTGGGCACCTGCGCCGTGAGGTCACTGAGTGGACACGGAGCCGCGGGGCAGCAGTTGGTCAGGAGGTGGCATCCACATGGTCCGAAACAGGTTTCTGTTCATTAAGAATGATCATTGCAATAAAAACAGAGTGAAAGAAAACTCTACTGACCTGAGAATGCGTCCGCTGAGTTGCATAGGGAAGTGCAGTGAGGAAGGTGAGGGCTGAAAGGAAATGAGGGAGGGAGAGGAAAGGAGAGAAGGGAAGCGAAAGGGGGAGGGCGGATGGGAGTGAAGAGGGAGATGGAGGAGGAAGAAGAGAGAGGGCGGTGGGCAGGAGCCTGGGAAATGTGTCCCAGAGCCGGTTCCTGACCGTCGTGGGTGCGTCAGAGCTGATCTTCCAGGAGAGGTGGCCTGGGAGGGCTGACCCTTAGGAAGTGAGGGCCAGGGGGAGCTGATTTTTTGGCCCTCAGCGGGGCTGTTGACCTGAGATACAGTCGATAGTTTTCCTGAAGAGATCGTCTGCACAGCCACCGTTTGCTGCCAGGTTGGAGACAGAAGTGCTCCTCCCCATGGATTCTTTCTAGTTTGTGGATTTTTCCCAGGTTACCTGAGCAGCCTGTCAGTGGAAATGTCGGGGATTACTAACATGTCTCCATCCTACAGAGCAGTCGACCAGCTTCCGATCCTGTAGTTGTTGGGGGCACCATTCCGGTCCTGTCAGTGCCGGCCCAGCGTGGAAGCCGCAGCCCGAGGCGCTGGGAAACCTGCGGGGCTCTCACTGCCAGGGTTCTGATGGGAATCGAGCGCTGGAAGAAAGATGTCCTTAGGGCAGAGCCTGGCGAGGAGAGGGGGTGCTGCTGTTGCAGCAGTACATGGAATTTCAAATGACAAATGAAACAAGCTTTTAATTATGACCAGAGCCCTATGCTCTGCGTTTCTTCAAATGGAAATGTTGTGCTGAAATGAAATTGCTGTTAATCGGTTGCCTCATGCAAGACGCAAGACGGAGGGCTGGGAGCAAAGTAGAACGTGGACTTATCTACAAAGCTTCCTCCTCTCAGACTATAATCAGTTGGATGGTGCTACACAGGAATATGAGAGAATTCGTGTGAGAAAGGTGATGGGTGCAGACCTGTGTGACCGGCAGGTGTGGGGGGAGGTTTGAGAGAAGCTTTTGGCTGAAGTGATGTCAGATGCAGGTGCTGAAGTGTGATGTCTGTCTGGATGGAAGAGCACACACGCCTCTGGGCTGCGGGAAACAGATAAAGGAGGAGGTGGACAGACGTGAGTCGTGTCTTAGGAATGGTAGCAATTCAGGCAGACCCAGGATCAGGCTCCCACGGGGGAGGAGTGGATATCAGGACCCAGGGACCGTGGGGCGGGGGTCATGCCCAGGCCTCTGCGGGTCTTGCTCTTGTGTCAGCAGGGCCCTGTGCTTGCCCTCCTTAAAACTTTCCTGATCCATAAAACGGGCACGACAAAATCCAACTTGTGACACTGAAGCTTAAATGAGATGATGTACATGGTGTCTTCCTTCCCTTCCTGACACATCCTAGACTCACAGCTATGGTAGCAGCGACAGACTGGATGGAATGCTGGAGCCGCTTTGCGCCTGGTGAAGCCACATGGATTTGTGCAGTGCTGGCGACTGTCTCTGAAAGCCTTTGGTCATGGCAGTGGCAGCCTGGAGTGGCTCTTGGCATACTTGAGTCTGTGGAGTGCAAGGTTGACTGGAGCTCCGAGGCCATTGATACTAACCAGGGGTGAGCTGATGAGGCCCTAAAACATGGGGGAAGGCCGAGAGGACTTGGCTGCCAGAAGCATTGTAGATTTCTGGCTTCGAGAACTTGCTGACTTATGGACATAGGAAGGTAAACCCAGATGGCTCCAAAATTGTAAGTCCAGAAGAAAGGTGGGAGGGTACAATTGCTGACTAGGTCATGGTTGCCCTGTCCCTTTGTTTCTGGCCATCGTTTCTCCTCCCTCCCCCTGCCTTTGTGGGCTGGAGGGCCTGAGCCTGCACAGCGGTGTATTTCATGATGACAATGGCCGATTATTACCCTGCAGTAAGAAGTCTCTCCATTTTATTTGGCAGCAGTAGTTAAATAAATTTAAGGAGTGATGGTGTAGTAGTATTTGTTTTGTTTGTGCTTTTTTTTTTTTTTTTTTTTTTTTTTTTTTTTTTTGTGTCATTTAACTGAATGTTATATCCAATTTCACTGATCACTTTGAGAGGCCAAAACATGCTTTGATTTGTTATTTTGTGTTTGAGCTAGTTTATTGCCTCACAGGAATGCCAAGTATTCTGTTGTCACACATCATTAAGTATCTCAAATTGTGTTACTATAATACTTAGCTGAATTACCTCCCTTATTTTGGCTTTTAAAAATCTAAAATCTGTGTGAAACACAGGATGGTGCATCTCCATTGAGGGTTGTTGAGAAGTGTGACTTTTCCTGGCATGCTTGAAAATCAGTGACATTATTTTATAGAAACACTTTGTAACTGACAGCAAAGCTAGAAGCTCCTGTAAAGGGCAGAGTAGGCAACGTGTTATGCTTTGAGGGCCACAGAAGTCTCTGCATATATTTCTTTTGTGAAAACGTCAAAGTGTAAAAATCACTTCTGGTTCCCTGGCCAAGGCTCGGTCGGGGATCATGGTTTGCAGACCCTTAACAGCAGCTTAGCTGAAAGCTGGTCTCCCATGCGGTGAGCAGGAGCCTACCTCATTGCTTCAGCCAGAAAGATGCTGCCCTCATGCTGGAATTTACTTCAAAGAAACTTGAAAGCTCTGGCACCGCTGCTCATTTCCATACTGTTGCAGGCTATCTAAAATACGGAGGATGCCGTGGCGTTTTGATTTTGTTACTCCTCTTGAAGGGCTCTGAGATGGCTTATCGCGAGTTCGACATTTGCAGAAATGATCAAGCAGAGCTGCAGTCATCTTGCAGATCAAGTGAAGTTTTTTCTGAAAGCTTGTTACAGGCTTAAATTTCTGATCCCGTTCCATCCACTGATCTTATATGATTGGTTTTGTTTTGCACCCATTTGGGTCTGTGAAGCGTCTCCCCACCGTGGTAGAACTTTAGCTCTGATTTCATGCATGATTCGATATCCTTACTCCTCTTCTGTGAGGAGAAAGCGCTGTAGCTCCTGCGTGGTTTCTGGCCCCTCCCTGCACGCGGATGGATTGGGAGGTATTTGTGGTGTGTGAACTTGCTACCCCCAAAGGCTCCTTGTTGACTCCCCTGGACCAGACTCTTCCCTACTCCCATGGACTGCACTCCTCCCTCCTGGTTCATTCCCCGGACCACATTCCTCCCTCCTCCTCCCTGGCTCACTCCCCTGGACCACACACGTCCCTCCTGGTTCACTCCTTGGACCACACTCCTCCCTCCTGGTTCACTCCCTGTATCACACTCCTCCCTCCTGGTTCACTCCCTGAGCCGAACTCCTGCCTCCTGTTTCACTCGCTGGGCCGAACTCCACCCTCCTCCCTCCTGGTTCACTCTCCTGTGTCCCCACGCCTCTCTCCTGGTTCACTGCCCTGGGCCCCCACGCCTCCCTGCTGGTTCACTGCCCTGGGCCCTCATGCCTCCCTCCTTGTTCACTCCCCTGAGCCCCCACTCCTCCCTCATAGTTCACTCCCCAGGGCCCCCACTCCTCCCTACTCCCCTGGGCTACATTCCTCCCTCCTGGTTCACTTCCCTGGGTCCCCACTCCTCCCTCTTGGGGACGTGGTAGTTTCTGCTGTGCTTGTGCCAGCACGATAAGGCTGAGTGGCAGCTCCAGGGCTATGGCTGCTCAAGCAGCTGTGGTGTTAGTGCAGAGAACTGCCGGGATGCAGCTGCCCTTGCTGTGATGCTTCGAGTGTCACAGTCGGTATGGGAAACTAGGTGGGATGTGGATGTCCCAGGAAGGGACAGGAGCCTCCCCTCAGCCTCTGTCAAACAGTTCTCAGCCAGGCATGGTGGCTCATGCCTGTAATCCCAGCCCTTTGGGAGGCCGGGGTGGGTGGATCACCTGAGGTCAGGAGTTGGAGACCAGCTTGACCAATGTGGTAATTTTTGACACGTTAAGGATTAAGGAAAATGACTCTCACTCGTTTGCCTTGCTTTTTAATTGATGATTGGTGTAGCCTAGTAGTCTGAACTTGTTAAGCAACCATTCTTACTGAAAGACTAATGTTTAAAAGTCTCTTCCTCTGGACACGTCTTTGGCTGCTGTAATCAAATGCAATGTAATGAAATGCAATGTAATCAGCACTGGTTAATGGCTTTCCTTGTTTGGCTAACAAATGCTCCTCAGAAACTTTGGTTTCTTGTTATTTTCATTTATAATCATGTTTTAAGCCTTCTAATTTTTCTAGCTTTCCTGCGAGTTGGGAATAATTGTGATGGGTGCTTAGTTTGGGATGTTGACGTATACTCTATGCCCAGCTACTATGCCGTTGTGTGAACACTGATTTCTCACTTTCTCATGAAGACTGATTTCACCTAGTTTGGTAAATTCTATTAATTTTAAGGAAGGGAGTGGAATGCAACTGCTGTTAGGAGGCTTTTTTAAGGATCGGGGAAATGTTGCCATGATTATTACCGTTACAGAAGGAACATAAAAATACGTGCTGCCTTCAGTCATGATGAATATGTAAGTCCGCGTCTGGGACTGCAGAAAACGGCAGCCCCAAATCTTAAAATCGTGTGGATGCACCAAGCCCATCTGCAGGGCACTGTAGAGCAGCCTGCATTAGCCGAAGTTGGCCCACAAGCCCTGAGGGATGGTGTCTGAGTTTTGATAAGGCTCTGACTTGGGATTTAACAGATCTCCTAATACTGTGATATTCTAAACAAAGACACGATATTGCCCAGGGAGCCCAGTGGGCACCTGTAGGCAGTGTAGGTGAGAAAAGGTTCCAAAGAAGATTCCTGCAGCTCAGCTAGGAGGATTCTGTAAGGCAGTAGACACATCAATGTTCACATGGGAGTGTTGAGCTATATTCATTCCTTTTAGGCAGCCAGGCTTGTGTGTGTGTTTTAGGGGCACTCACATAGTGCCCCTTCCACCCTCACTGCCGGTTGTGCCTGTTTGATGTTGCGGATTTCTGTGTTAAGTGTGTCCACTCTCCAAATGTATCTCTGTCTCTAGAATATTTTAGAGTAGACCATCTATTGTTTAAACGCTTGCTTTTAGTGAGGAAGAAATCTTTCAAACGGGCCATACCGACCCTGCTATAAATGTTGAACAATGGAATGTGTAATGTTTAACACGTAGTGTTTAAAGTAGAAGACAGTTTAATTTAGAAATCCTGTTGGAATGCCAACTTAAATTACCACCATCCGTATGCATATGGAAAAGAATGAGAGAGAATGTACAGAATTGGAATTTTGTTTATTTTGTAGAGACTCTGTAATGTATCAGGTACAAGCCTCACTTCATGATTTAAATGCATGAAGCTGAAATTACAAAACTTGACAAAAACATGCCTTTGAATAGTGAGCCTTTATCCTCCTTGAAATAGTGATTCATTCACTAAAATGTCCACCTGCAACTTTGTCAAACACATTTGTTGCATTAGTTCTCAAGTGAGCTCAGTTTTCCAGACAGGGAGATTATTATTGCTTAAAGTTTGTCCTGATGATATTGGTGAACAGGGAAAATCCTATGATGTGGATCCTCTGTATGTGTTAAATATCAGATGCGGCCTGCCCAACCCTCTGCCTGTAACTGGGAAGCTTGACTGTCGGGATCATTGTAGAGAACCTTGAGGAAAGCAAAACAAAAAGCCTCTGGAGTAGCAAAAGATGTAGCTGATTTCATGCAGTAAAACTTACACATTTTTCTTTAAAATGTATCCTTCGGAACCTCAGTTTGCTGATTATTTTAGAATCACTGTAGTCTGCTGACAGCAGTCGTGGGAACAGGTGCATGGCCCGGCTGGTGCAGGAGGGTCTCAGAGCGGAGCCACACTGCTGACACCGAAGGAGGGGCTGGAGCCATCACGCTTGTGACTCGTGCAGATGGCCTTGGCTGACCTCCAGAAGAGGAAACGTCAGTATCCAAGGAGGAAAAAGTCTATTAGTTTCATGAGTGTTTGCCTTTGCAATGGCTACAACCCTGAGTTTGTGGCACCTGCTGTCTCTGGAATGAGGAGTCTTCCCTTCCTGGCAGACAAGCTCTAGATGGGAACAGGAGCTGTGGTTGCTAGATTGAAGAGGTTTCCTTCTTGGGGAGGTGGCCTTCGAGCCTGACATGAAGGAAGCTGTGACTGGCGGGAAAGGGCCTTGGAGACAGTGTATTTACCAGGAGGGTCAGTGACTGAGAACCATCCTGTTCCGAGTGTTGCCATTCTGGTTCTAGAGTAAACTTGGGGAGAAACAACAGCCAAAAGCCTCGAGGAATATTCTGTGATGTTGATCACGTTTGGTAGATTTGTTGCTGAGACTCTGAAATGAGAAGCCCTGGAGGTGCAGGTCTATCAGGCCGTGGGACGTGGGAGAGCTGCTGCTTCAGGGGTTGGAGTCCCCGTGCCAGAGGCTCAGTCCTGCAGAGACTTCTGCACAGTGGGCAACTGATGCCTCCGGTTGATTGTGAGTCCCCCAGATGAATACCCATGAAAGGTACCGTGTCAGCAAAGAGTCAAACTCTGTGAAGCATTTGGAGATTTATTCTGAGCCAAATGAGTTACCATGGCCCTTGATACTGCCCTCAGGAGATCCTAAGAACGTATTCCCGAGGAGGTCAGAGCCCAGCCTGGTTTTATAGCTTTTAGGGAGACATGAGACAATCGATCAAATAAATGTAAGATGTACATGGGTTTGGTCTGGAAAGGTGGGACAACTGGAAGCAGGGGTGTCCAGGTCATAGGTAGATTCGAAAATTTCCTGATTGACAGTTGGTTAAGAAAGTTGTCAGATAAGGGGTTGTGGAGACCAAGGCTTTGTCATGTGGAGGAAATCCTCCAGGTAGCTTCGGAGAGAATAGATTGTAAATGTTTCCCATCAGACTAAACGTCTAAGTTCTGTCTAATTCCAGAAGGGAGGTAGGGTGATGAGGCAAGTCCGACCCCCCAGCGATCATGGCCTGGACTAGTTTTTCAGATTAGCTTTGGAATGCCCTTGTCAAAAGCCGGGGCTGTTCAGATGGCCAAAGTGGCTTCGAATTCTAATGTTTTTACAACCAGAAGGTGATTGTGTTTTTTTCTGTGGATGACAGCCAGTGTGGTAATTAATATTTTGTTAGCAGATTAATTTGGAAGTCAATGTGTTTTCAAGTATGTTAATTATTAAATCATCAACAAACAGAGAAGGGCTTACTTTGAAAGCAGCCTGAGACTCAAGAGGCTCGGCAAAGAAAATGATGGAGTTGGGAGAACTGATTCACGTGTTTACTGCGCCAAGTTTCAGGCATTATGAGAAGTCTGTGCTGA
The DNA here is from genome assembly GCF_037993035.2 of Macaca fascicularis. Taxonomy (NCBI): domain Eukaryota; kingdom Metazoa; phylum Chordata; class Mammalia; order Primates; family Cercopithecidae; genus Macaca; species Macaca fascicularis. Next base: position 605,173 of record NC_088391.1, on the reverse strand, counting down.
TACATTGTGACTTGAGAACTTAAATCTTGATGGACTCTTAAGAGTGAGGCTTTTTTCTTTTTCTTTTTGTTTTAAACGGTCAGCGTTTCTGTCTCCTGTGTTTTGTCTTCCAGCTGTGGAGCACTTTAGATTTGTGTTCACGTGGCGTTGTTCCCTGAACCACCAGGTTTGTGGCTCCGCGGTCCTGCCCGCCTTGATCGTGTCTTCCCCGCCCCGTGGGTTTTATCCTGAGGACGGTTCTCCGCTGTGTGGAGTGGAGGATCAGTGGACACTGGCTTTACCGACTCATTTTCTATGTAGCTCCCAGTTTCTCAAAATCATAATTGTCTTGGATTCCCTGTGAAACTGGGAATCAGGCCTTGGGCACAGTGCTGGGTGGCCTTGGGTGCAGTACTGGGGCAGTAGGGAGAGATGAGAATAGGAAGGACGGGTTTGTCAGGGGAAGGAACCCTTTGCCGCATTCCTGTGTCTGTTTTAGGTTAAAGATGAATGGCCGGGTGGTGGATGTCTCCCCTGCTGTGGCTGGACCTCGCTGTGCTGAACCCTGAGCAGGGGCCCCAGCAGCTGCCTCCTGCCAGGCCGGGGCCACAGGGCTGGGCTGCTGCCTCTAGGGTGAGTTGCGAGGGCTCGTGCCAAGTTGCAAGGGTCTGCACCGCTCCTGTGTGACCTGAGGGACATGGGGGAAGCTGGTCTGTGCTCCTTACCTGGGAGAAGTTGAGCTCACCTGGGCCCAGAGCCTCGGGGGAGGTATTAAGGCAGAGGCCTGGAATTCCTGCTTTCCCCAGACAACAAGAAAGCTCAGTGTTGCACCTGCTCTGAGATGCCCTCAGCAGCCATATATAGTTGACTTGAACATGAGGGAAGGTGCCAATTAACCCTGCTCTGTGGAGAGCTTTGAGGAGTCCAGGCCCTGGGCCCCGGGCTTTTTAATATGTTCCTTCCTGAACAAAAAAGAACAAAAGATCCCTGTGGCTGATGCCGACTGCATGGGGTAGGACATGCTGAGCTTGCGTGGGGCTTGCCCCTGAGTTTCCTTGGTGCTCCTCCCAGCCCCCACGGACACCAGCCTTTCCAGGCCGAGGCTTGTCCTGTTTAGACCCTTGTTGGTGGGGTCTGTGGTCCTGGATCGAGGGCCCAAGCACTTCTTTCATATTATTATAAATGATTCACCAGAGACGCACGGCTGCCCCCAAACATCTCACGAGCATGAGAGCCAGTGTAGCCACCGCAAGCTCATAATTCTAGTGGAAAGAGGAAATTTTACTTTTAATGTGCTCGTGTGACTCAGATGCAAATATTTAATTCCCGTTAAACTTTCAAGAGCTTGAGAACCTCTGAGATTCCTTGAAAGTTGTTCCTTTGTCCCACGACTAACTCTCCTGTGGAAGGAGGCTGGGGTGGTCCGCGGGGTCTGGGGTCCTGCTGCGTTCTCCAGGATTCCTTAGGTTTCATCGTTAGTCCCAGCTCTTCAGCAGGTGGAGCTGATTGACTCTGACATTTCCATTATATTGTTCTTGTGTTGCCTCAGTTAGAATAATCAGTATTTACCAGAAATAATTGATGGCGAGATGGGAATTATTGGTGATTCCCTGACATAGGCAGCCTGTATAGATAAGCGTGTTACACGGTGTCTGATTTCTGAGATGTTGGTCCAAACCTTCTCAGCAACACACTTTGAAGGGTAGATTCCTGTGCAGGAGAAGCTGCTTTTCCCCGAGACGCGGTGGCGGCCCCTGCACTGGCATGGCAGGGTGGGCGTGTGACTGGGCAGGGCTGGACCTGCTCCTGTCCGCCCCTGTGCTGGGCGCGTACCTCCGCACCACATGTGAGTCGAGGGTGCCTGCCTTTGTTCCCCCAGCTCGAACTCATAGAATTGTATACCTTCCTTGACACATTCCTGCACAGAGATGATTAGATCTGGGGGCTGAATCTCAATCGGACATGCATGTAGGTAAATTATTGACGTGAATGACTTGGGTCCTCCACGTTCAGGGTCAGGAGGCGCGGAGTGGGTTTGGAGACAGCTGCCTGGCCTCAGGAAGTTTCTCTCAGAGCCTGTTTCTTTCTCTAGCAAAGTAAATGATGCCTTCCTCACGGGGCTTGACACACGCTCAGTACTCAGATGCTGTCTGGTCTTTATTATAGTTAGTATTTGGGGAACAGCATGGCTGGTAAGAAAATGCGTTATCTTTACAATTTATAGAATGTCACACAAGGCAAGCGTGAAACCGGGACTCTACCCTAATCTGAAGATGCTGGTGCTTAGTCTTCTGAAGCATTTTGTTGTAATTCTGGCGTGTGTCAGCCAAGTCATATGATGGCACCGCATGCGTGATGCCAGCTCAGTTACCTTGGAACGGGGAGCCTGAGGCTGCCAGGGAGCAACCCTCCTACCTCCAGCCTTCGGCGGTTTTTCTCTCTCTCCTTCCCTCTGTCCCTCCCTATCCCCCACTCCTCCTTTCCACTCCTGCTCCCCTCCCTACCCCCCTCACTTACTCTACAACAGACACCCAGACTTTGACAAATCCCAGCTGGGCCTATTTATCACTGGGTTGGGAAACCAGAGGGAAAGGGGCCCAGTTACTACAAAAATAGAGAATTGAAATAGAATGTGAACTACTTTTGCGTATTTTTTATTTTAATCTGAATATGAAAGGCAAGTATCAGCATAAAAAGGGTGCTAACTGCGCCACACAGCTCCAAGTCTGCCTTGTCGGGGCTCCGTGGGTTCCCACGCCCTGGCCTTCTCTATGAGTGTCTGGACATGCCGTGGCTGCGAAAGGAGCATTCAGTTATGGTCCTTTGAATGTTGCAGAGTCATGTTTAATAAAAATCTTCACGTTTACCCACAGCCAAGTCTTGATTTAATAACAGGTACTGCAGGTCTCTGGGTGGGCCTGAGCCTCTGTTTTAGAAGCAGCCGCACCATCCGAGGGGCAGGTCCGTGTGGGCTGGCAGGCGGCCTGGTCCTTGGAGCACAGGGTGGACCTGACCCAGTGCTGGCAGTGGGGGGCCTTGCAGTTCTAGAATGTAGTGATGCAACCTGTGGCATAAATAAAAAGCCTCATGTGCCCCCATGAGAAGCTGGGGCTTCCCCTCAGTACTGTGGTGTGCTGTGTTTGTGATCATGCAGATGTAAATGGGTGAGGGAGATGTCTAAAAACTAGGCTCCCAAAGACAGCCCTTCATGTCGGGTGCTTTCATGTGTGTATGTACACCTGTTTGACGAGTGTACACCTTCACGCGTGCACCTGTTTCACGCATGTACACCTGTTTGTGCATGCACCTGTTTCACCCTTGTGCCTGTTTCGCGTGTGTGTGTGCCTGGGCATTCACCTTGTATTGCGTCATACGTTGTATTTTACAGATTGTTTTTTTTTCAGTTTGTATCGTGAGCTTGTAACGACGTCGTGAAGAAAAGAGGGGATCCTGGCAGCCTTTGGCTCTGAGAAACGTGATGTCACGGGAACAGATGAGACAGTCCGGGTGAGGCCGGCAGATGCCATCGTGGCCTGGGAGTCCGTGCACATCCACTGTCTGTCGCTGTGTGACAAGTGACCCCAAAACCTAGGGGCTTAAGGCAAAGTACACGTACGACTGTACAGCTTCTTCAGGTTGCAAATTCAGGGCAGCCTTGCTGAGCGGCTCTGGCCCAGTCCCCCGGGTCACCGTGAAGATGCTGTCCAGGGCTGCAGCCATCTGTAGGCTCAGCTGGGCTGGAGGTTCTGCTCCAGGATGCTGTGCTGACGTGTCTGCGGGCAGAGGCCTGGTCCTCCACACCTGGCCACTCCCCGGGGCTGCCAAGTGCATTCCTGCCCAGGGCCGCTCCTTTCCCCAGAGACGTAGCAGTGCTGGTCTTATGCCCAGCGTCAAGGTGGCCGGGTCAGGAGCAAAGACTTGTTTCCCCTACTCGGCGACTACTCCTGCAGGGCTGGACGACAGTGGAGGTCGCGCAGGATGGTGTTCGCTGAAGACCGTGCTCTGTGACTTGACGGGTGTTCCTCCCAGGAGGGTGAAATGGAGACTGGACGCTGGGAGCGGCATCCTGCGTGACCCCACGTGTAGTGGGCTCACAGCAGAGCTAAGTCCTTCCTTTACAGATACTTTTCAGAGTTTGCCCGTCTTTAGATTCTCTGATTAACATGTCTGAGGAGGGTCCCAGGAGTCTGCCACCTGCCAGGCCAAGGAGGTTTCCTACATGTAGCTGGTACCCTGACACCCTGAGAAACGTGACTCGAGAGGATCACCTGAGTTTCCTAAATGAGTCACCTGTCTTCTCTTCCCTTTGCTTTTATGCTTCCCCCAGGGTGGGTCAGTCCTGTCAGCCGCAGCGATACCTGCATGCTGGGGTTCCAAGGAGATTGGGGGTGTGTGTGGTCCCCCAGGGAGATTCGGTGACTGAGGATGCTGTCATAGCAGCCAACATGTCCCTATCGTTTTCACTTTTAATGAAGTACAGTTACTAGGTTTTCTGAGGCACAATGATGTCCTTGTGAAAAATTGGTGATCAGGGAAGCAAGCAAGTATGGGAAAATGATCCTGCCCTTAAATCTAAAAAATGATGAAACAGCAAAGAGCCCTGAAGAGCCCATGAACCTCCTCATGGGGCAGTGAGGAGACACCTCAGTAATGGCTTAAAAAAAAATGAGATCATACTGAAGAAAAAGTACACTAAATTTTGGGTCTCCTATGGGTAAAGAGATTGTGGTTTACATTTTGGAGGCATGCATTTATATACTTATTTTTCTTTGCTGGATTTAGAATTAGTTGAAATAATTGTTTTTTAAATTTAAAAAAATGGGGTATACGAAGTCTAATCTCTTTGTGACATTTCTGTACTGTGAGACTCCACATACAAAAGTGAAGCCCAGACTGTCTGTCTCTAATGAACCAGAGAGAGGTGGTCATCTCCTGCAGGCCGGTCTGGTCTCCAGGCATCTGGCCATCCTCCCAGTCTTGGGCACACCTGCATCACTGGTGCTTCCTGCCAGACTGTGACTCTGCCCAGGTTTCAGGAGCACCCGGAACAGTTTTCCTAGGGGCTCCTGCTTTGTCCTGGCTCCTGGAAGCACAGGCTTTTGATGAAGGACTCCCCACTGCTAGGTAAATTGGTGATTGCCCCACAGTCTGTGTTTCTTGCATGGGGCGCAGAGAGTCTGGGCGTGGTGTCGTGGCCCTGGAGCCAGCTCTAGGACTGCCCGGCGGCCTTGCCTCCGCCCCTCATCTGGGAACAGGGCAGTGGGGAGGAGAAGGGAAGCAGGGTCTTGCCCCATCTGCGTCTCGAGAACACGGGAACACATAGTCCCATTGCCTCGCACCATTCACAGCCCAAGCTTGTGTGAAGTATTATTTTATAACCTCCCCTGACAATGATGTATTTTATATAAGCAGCACATAAAGTGGTAATTTAATACCCTATCGAGGAGGATTAAACAATAAGGAGCAGATATCGCTGTAGAAAAGTTACTTTATCCGGGAAACATTTATCTACTGCAGGTGGATGTGAACCATGGCTTCCTCCTCGGTGGCTCCTGAGGAGCCTATGAGATTCCGTCCTGTTCGCCACTGTTAGTTATAAGCTACACCTTTCCTTCTATGACGTTAGTTACAAGCTCTACCTTTCCTTCTATGATGTTAGTTATAAGCTCTACCTTTCCTTCTATGATGTTTATTTCTTGTCTGTTCACCAGTGTTACAGTTATAAGCTATACTTTTCCTTCTGCGATGTGTATTTCTTGCCTATTCACCACTCTTAGTTACAAGCTATACTTTTTCTTCTGTGTTGTATATTTCTTGAAGGCATGGACTAAATCCTAATTCCACAGTATTTGATGAACACGCTCGAGAGATACTTGTTTGAATGAATGGATTAATGGAAAATAGAAGTGGTGACTTCACTTTTAATTCATTATGTCAAACTTTGTTTACATGGAAAATTTTATGGTCCTTTGGATAAACAGGGCCTCTGTGCAGGGTTGTTAGAGATTGTGAGAGTGCCTCAAATGGCTCTGTGGCTCTAGGCCCACAAAGGTCTTCAGGGACTTGGTGGCGGCACCTGTGTTGAAAACTGAGTTCTGCAAATCCATTCGAGTGACCTGCCAGCACACACAATCCTACTTCCCAATTGATTTCTGCACAGAGGCTTCTCCTGAATGCCCCAGGTGAACGTGGGTTTAGCCAGCACTGCTGGGCTTCCACAGCAAGCCAGGGTGCTGCAGGGATGAGAGAGAAGAGGGGTAGGACCAGGATCTTCCTGGGACCCAGTCCCCGTGTGGGGACGCTGCCTGGCCTGGCTCTTCCGTGGGACGTCAGGGAAATGATGGCATGGAGGGACTGTTGGCATGAGCTGCTTGCTCAAACATAGATCCCAGTTCTGTGTGAGAGGCAAAATAGAAATTTATGTGGATATCATCAGTAACATAGCAAATATGGGCTTCTTCCCTAGGGTGGCTGACCCTCTTGCTCATCTGCTGAGCAAAGGCCAGGCCCGACCTTCTGGGCCTCCACAGTGAGCTTTTCCCAAGCTCTGTCCACTCCGTGGAGATGGCCGCAGCCAGGGCATACAATGGGGTGTTTGCCACTTTTTGTTTTCTTTTTCGAGACGGAGTCTTGCTCTGTTGCCCAGGCTGGAGTACAGTGGTGTGATCTCGGCTCAGTGCAAGCTCCGCCTCCCAGGTCACACCATTCTCCTGCCTCACCCTCTCGAGTAGCTGGGACCACAGGTGTCTGCCACCACACCAGGCTAGGTTTTTGCGTTTTTAGTAGAGACGAGGCTTCACCGTTTTAGCCAGGATGGTCTCAATCTCCTGACCTTGTGATCCACCCGCCTCGGCCTGCCAAAGTGCTGGGATTACAGGCATGAGCCACCACACCCGACCAGGTATTTGTCGGTTTTTGAAAGCTTCATTTAAAGAATGAAATAGACTGAACAGAATTACTTCCTTTTGAATGTTTAATACTTAATCTACCAGAACACTTAAATACAGTTAATGTATTCAAATAATAAGAAAGAACTTTCCCTCCATTTCCAAAGCAAAAGTATAAACAATCTTTTACTTGGCAGGGATTTCACTATGTTTCTTAAAAGCCAGCAAGCACTTTTCCTGAAATAGACCCGTCTCTTCCTCTGCATAGATCCTATGAACATTTTAGCTACATTTCTGCTATATCTTGATGTGTGATAGATTATAGAAAATTCCTTGCTACTGGAACTTCACGATGCTTTCCTTTTAAACATCAAATAGAAAGTATGGATAGTAAATCTCATATTAGTTGCCATTCTTGGTCTTGGTAGAGCTGCCACCAACAGCCTCTGTCAATTACAACAGAGTGTGTCTCCCCAGCAACTAGGTTTAGATTGCAGACCAAGCCACGATCACCCAGGATTCAGTGCAACGTCTTCCAAAGCTGTAGCCACTGCTCCTGGAAAAGATTTGAGAAGCCCTCCCTTTGATGCCTGTGCATGGCTGTTCTCAGATCACAGCAGCTGCAGCAGCATCTCGGAGGATGCCGGCAGGGGTGTCCTGGGTACTGACTCCACGGCAGGGGCCTGCAGTATCTGAATGAAATGGCCGTGACACTGTGCACCCTAGAGGAGTCCACAGCCACGTTTCAAAGGTGCAGTGGCCCGAGGTGAACCCCAGAGCACTGAGGAGCCTGGAGTTGACCTGTCACAACTCCATTGAGAGAACTGACTGAATTCCGTACCTGTGTGGGCAAAAGATGGCTATTTGCGCTTGGCTCCTTCCCAGGACAGGGCAAGGGAGGTTGTCTGTACAGCTAGTGGGAGCTTGACTCTGTTCACACTCGGGGCTGAGTCACTCTCCTTTCTGTGAGCCCAGGGAAGATAGACATGCCTAGCTTTCATGGAAGAGAGCCCTGATGAGTCGAAGCTGAGCTTCAAGATGGTCGGTGTTGTGGTGTGCGTGGCGGGTTCCGAGTCGGTGTGTGCTGAGTGGGGACCCGGCTGCTGCTGTCGCTATTGGGCTCAGCAGACGCTGCGGCGGACGTGGCTCCTGTGGTACTTGGTTTTCTCCTCACAGAGGTGGGTTTCCCTGCGGTGAAGGTGTTGGTGCTGTAACAGGCAGCCTGGCAGGAGGAAAGGTGCTCGTGGGTTTGTGCCCCGAGGCCCCCTTCCTCTTGAGGAGCAGGAAGTGGGTTTGGGACCCAGCTTCCCGCTGCGCTCCCTTGCTAGGTTCTTGGCCTCGGGGGCCAGGAGAAGCTGAGTGCAGGGCTGAAACCTGGACCCCTTCCACAGCCTCCGCGGCACTTGTGGTGGTATGCGGGACATGGCCCTTGGAACTCCAAGCCCTACCCTGGCATGCCCGCCCGTTGGGGCGTCTCGGGCACCTGCTGTGTGCTAGGCTCCCTGGTGGGGTGGGCGGTAGCAAGGGCTGTGGGGTAGAGTGGACACGGTACGCAGATGATGATGAGAAGCATCAGGGAGGCAGTCAAAGCACAGCTGAGACTTGCAAGGAGGGGACTGGCTGTGGGTGTTGGGGCTCAGGGAGCTGCCTCTACCCAGAGCCACAGGTGGCCAGTGAGGGCAGAGCAGGGGACCGAGGCCCAGGGAAGCCGTGTGTATGGTTCGCATCAGGTGTGCGGGTCTGCCGGGCTGTGCGGCCCTTCTCAGTCCTGGCTGGGCCTGGGGTCCCAGAGGGAATGGAGGGTCTTTGCATCTCCCTCCTCTTGCTTCCCTGCTGCTTCCTGGTCAAGGGATGCTTCTTTATTGCAACTCTGGCAGTTATTCTGCATATTAAGAGGAGTTTCACAAAATCATAGGGGGAGAGGCGGACTAGAGATTCATTTTTTTTTCTCCCCCTGATTTTATACGGAGGCTTCTACTATCCCTTACTGTGGAGGCAGAGTGCAGATGCTCTACAGTTCTCTGTCCAGGAAGAGAAGAGCTGCTGGGAAGCCACAGAGCTGATCATTGCAATAGCTCTGACATTTTAAAGTGGGAAAATGCTGATGTCTATAATAATCAGAGTAAAACTTCAGTAGCTTCAACATAAAGATGTCGAGATGATCTTAGAGCCATTTCGTCCTTAGATCCTTCTACAGTGTGGAGTGTGACATCTCTACCAGCCGCTGGTCAGTGGCCGCCTGGGGGTAACTGAATGCTTGAAGTGTAAATGAGAACTTCTAATTTTATTTAATTTTAGTCAAATTTAAATAGCTATATGGGCCGGGCACCGTGGCTCATGCGTGTGTTCCCAGCAGTTTGGGAGGTCGAGGAGGGTGGATCATGTGAAGTCAGGTGTTCAAGACCAGCCTGACCAACAAGGTGAAATCCCATCTGTACTTAAATATATAAAAAATTAGTTGGGCGTGGTGACAGGCGCCTGTAATCCCAGCTACTCGGGAGGCCGAGGCAGAAGAATCACTTGAACTCGAGAGGCAGAGGTTACAGCAAGCCGAGATCGAGCCACTGCACTCCAGCCTGGGTGACAGAGGGAGACTCTGTCTTAAGAAAAAAAAAAAGATTTTAAAAAACCCTACATGCCCCTAGTTGCTTCTGTAGGAGACGGCATGGTTCCAGAAGGTAGACTTTGTGTTGAGGACTCTGCAGCGTGAGGCTGGAGACAGTCTCCCTTCCTAGCAGCGTGGGCCGCTGGGCTGCTCTTCTACCAGAAGGGATGGCGGCGTCTCTGGGAGGTATCTGTGGACTCAGATCTGTGTGGATTAGTGACTTGTGTTACTCACAGATACTTAATTTTATGGGTAAATGAATACCTGGACTGGCTGCAACTTCAGGGCGAGATTCGGGAGTAGGGAGTGAAAAGTGACTACGGAACCCTGGGCTTGTCCTGCCATACCCAGGAACCGGTCGGGGCGCCTTCTCGTCTGAAGTCCCAGCACGTGGTCAGGGTACCCCTCCCCTCTGAACCCCCCCGGAAGTGATCGGGGCACCAATCCCCTCTGAAGCCCCAGTACCTGGTCGGGGCACCCCTCCCTTCTGAATCCCCCAGCACATGGTCGGGGAGCCCCTCCCTTCTGAATCCCCCAGTACCTGGTCGGGGCGCCCGTCCCTTCTAAAGCCCCCAGACCTTCCTGGACTGCGGTGCTGCTTCTCCAAATTCTGCCCTTGGCTGTTTTCTAGGAATCACCTGTACCCGAACAGGCTGCATGTGTCACTTCTTGTCGGATCTGGGGTGACGGTGAAGCTCATTTATCTTGTCTTCCTCCTCACGTGCCATCTCACCTGTTGTCTGTCTGAGTTTGTGTGAGTGCGTGTTGTGCGTTCTCAGGCTGTGCTTGGTGCTTAGGTGACAAGAACGTCTTAGAGCAAGGGACTGCCTGCTCCAAAGGACGCTGTGAATGAATCGAGACACGGTTTACTTGTGGGGTTTAAATTTCCTGGGTGTTGGAGGCAATTAGGGGGAAACAAGGTCTAAAAAAGCCCCTGGGGATGAGGAAGGCAATAATGAAAGAAATTACTCTATACACATTTAGCAGTTGGTTTAATTTGTAGGTGAATTTTGCATTTTGGGAACTACTAAAGCTATTGTTTGTAGGGATTCCTTGATGAGCTTCTTGTTTTCTGTCAAGTAGAAAGTAAAGTGGATCGGTTTTGCCTTTAATTCTGACTGACTAGAATCTACTTCCTTTTTCCCCCCATTCACGTTAGGGTGGGGATTGGACTAGAAGAGCTGTAGGATCTCTTTATTTCTGATCTTAAATGAATTTTTTCTTTAATTAGTTTTTTTGTTTGTTTGTTTTGTTTTGTTTTGTTTTTGGTGAGCCATTACTTTTTCCTTCAATGCACTGTTCTTTGGTTTGGAAAATGGGCTCTATTTGTACCGTGCTTTAAATGTACACAATGGTTCTAAATTGCTACTTTTCGTTAAAGTTAGATACAACATCTTAATTGAAATGTCATCCATAATTGAGGCACAGTCTGAGGCCTGGAGACCCCTCTTGTCACTTCCTTGCAGCCGTGTCTCCTTCTCTGGCCACGTTGCCCCTGGCCACATCTCCTCCCCCCACCACGCCGTGTCATCCCCCCACCACGCCGTGTCATCCCCCCACCGTCACCTCTGGTCACATCAACTCCCTCCCAGCCACATCCCCTCTGGCCTCACTGCCTGCCTCCCTCTCTCCCTGGTAGCCTCTGTGACTCCTGCTGTCTACCCTCCCGTGGGTCTGTTCAAGGCTCCTTCCCCGTTTTCCACCCCTGAGTGGGTCTCAGGGCCTGGATGTTTCACAGGATGCAAGTTTCTTCCCTTCCAGCCGCGGGTCTCTGAGCGACAAGTCCAGAGAGGGCACTAAGCTCTCCTTACCCACCTCGAGGTCCCGAGCCCTGACCGCCGACCACCAGGGCTTTTCTGCAGGGTGTGGGGCAGACTCATGCGTGAATTGGACAAAAAAGGTGCTTCCAGGAATCCTTGTTTTAAGTGCACTGGAGCAGAGATGGGGAGAGGGGAACACCGGGTTTGCTTAGAATTTGGCCCTGCTCACAGCCAATGAGGCAACATAAGCACCTCCTAAATGAAGCATTCCACACACTGATTTTACACATGACGGTTGAGATGGCTGGAAAAGGCTTCACACAACGAGTGAGTTTGAGCTGCATTTGAAGGAAGAACAGGTCCCTGTAGGTGGAAATGAAAGATAAGGGTGACCCAAGCCATCAGCAGCAGCGGGGGTGGGGTGGTGCAGACTCCCCATGGATGGTGGGCATGGCTGAAATGCAGGAGAGGGCAGGGGTGCGAAGGAACAACAGGGCGGCAGTAAAATTCCCCTGCAGAGAGGGGACGTGACTGAGATATTACCACATGTATACAACTGAGAGATGATCTGAGGATGATTTCTGGGAGCCTATGGGAAGAGCACGTGGTCATCATCAGTTCTCGGGATCTCTCTTTATGAAGTGAAAACAGTCATGCCTCGGCCTATCTTGTGAGCTGTTAAGATCAAATCAGATAATCTTCAGCGAGCCTTGTAAATGCTAAAGGTTATGACAGACTGTTCCAGCCCGCTTTTCTCCACCCTCCTTTCCTATTCGGTAACGTGAACCCTGCTGGGTACCTACCTCACTATCTGCCTGGCTTTCTCCTCCATAACGTGAGCCTTGAGTACTTGCTGGGTACCTCGCTGTGCACCTTCCTTCCTCAGTAACGCGAGCCCTGAGTATTTGCTGGGTACCTCGCTGCCTGCCATACAGCTGGCTGTAGAATTGTCAAACGCACTTGACTGGCACATAAACAGAAGTGCTCGCCAGGCCTTGGGAGGGCTTTCTGACATGTGGGTGCCTTCTGTTCCCTGTTAGGCTGGAGCTGCAGGAGCCCTCCTAGACCAGACAGAGGACCAAGGCTGGGGCCTCGGGGTGGGGCCTGGGGGATCTCCCTGGGTTTATTGTGTGGGTGAGAGCAAACTTCAGTCCCGCTGTGGCATTGGGATTCAGGGTTCCTTCTGGAATGTTTTGAGTGAGAAACAGGAAGTGTGCACAGGTGCGTCTTCTGCGGATTTTATGGTTATCTTGGGAGAGCACTGGTGCCTCTGAGCTATGAACCTGCAGAACCACTTCTTCCACTAACGGCCGCCTTTATATAAAGAATGACTTACAAAAGATGCCACTTCAGATGGAGGTATTTGCAGGTGTGGCCTGAAAAATGAACAGAATGACTTTCATCTCAAGGAAAGTACCTTACATTATTCCCAATGATAGACATTTGAGATTTCCAGCGAGTATTAAAATATAAAAATCTTGTGTCTACCACTTGCTCATGTGATTAATGATATTGATGCGGTTTGGTTTGGTTTGGTTTGGTTTGGTTTTTTACATATAAAGAAATGTGGAAGCTGCTCATAACTCTGAATCAGTGTTATCTACCCAATGTGTGATTACAAAATCGTGTGCTGGTAAAAGCCATTCAAGTGCAAAACGGACCAGTCGACTTAGAAGGAATTGGGGCAGAAAGGTCCAACGAGCAGAGCACAGACTGTGTTGCAGACAGCCTGTACGGAAGTGCCACTTGTTACATTTGGCAGCAGAGAATAACTAAAGTGATCTGAAAACACAGTGAAAATACCGCTTCCTAATTGTATATCAGTATGGGGTTGGACTTTCTTCATAAACTTCAGTCACGGTTCTGCAGCCCACTGAACGCAGATGCAGGCATGAGAATCCTGCTGTCTGAGGTGCAGAGATGTTAGGTGTTTTCACAGCAGCACAAACTGTTGCCACGCTGCTACTTATTTTGGAAAATGGTTTCTTCTTTAAGACTGTGTTAAGATGTAATGACTTTATCCTTGTAAAAGAAACTAAATTATGTTCTTTTTTTTTTTCTTTTTTTTTTTTTTTTGAGACGGAGTCTTGCTCTGCCACGCAGGCCGGAGTGTGGTGGTGTGACCTCAGCTCACTTCAACCTCTGCCTCCTGAGTTCAAGCGATTCTCCTGCCTCAGCCTCCCTAGTAGCTGGTACTACAGGTGTTCGGCACCATGCCAGGCTAATTTTTGTATTTTAGTAGAGACGGGGTTTCACCATGTTGGCCAGGCCGGTCTCGAACTCCTGACCTCAAGTGATCCACCTGCCTCTGCCTCCCAAAGTGCTGGGATTACAGGCATGAGCAGCCACCACTCCCGGCTTGATGAGAAAGCTTTTTTGTGCTCTTTAATAAAGTGCAAAGGGTTCCTGAGACCCAAAAGTTTGAAAACCACTGGCTTAAACTGACAAAATTGTCCACGATTCTTCAGTGTATCTTCTAATCTGTTGATGGAGAAAGGACGGTAAGGGTTGCTTTACTTTTTGCCTTTCACAACTCAGTGGTGCCAGGACAACTTGGGTATCCACATGGAAAAGGATGGACTGGACCCTTCCTCACCATACAAGCAAAGCTCAACATGAATCCAACGTAAGGAGCTGACTGAGACCCATTCTGTCAGTCTGCTGGGTACCATAACGGACACCACAGACCGTGCGACTTAGACAATAGCATCTTATTTCCTTTTTCCTGGAGACTGGAAGCCTGGGATCAAGGTGCGGGCAGGGTTGGATTCTCTGGGGCCTCACCCCATGCTGTGTAGATGGCGTCTTCTCTGTGTCTTCACAGGTTTCTCTTATGTGCATGGAGCACTAAGGACTGTGTCTAAATTATCTTAAAAGAACACCAGTCATACTGGATCAGGCCCTACTTTTAAGATCTTATGGGACCTAAATTACCAAGATAAGGCCCTGTATCTAAATACAGTGACATTTTAAGTTTCTGGGGTTGTGACTTTAACATGGGAATCTTGGGGGGCGGGGAATGGGACAGTTCAGCCCATGACACCTTCAGGGGAGAATCCTCGAGAAACTGTTAGGTTGGATTAGGCAATGTTTCCTTGGCTGAGACGTCTAAAGCTATAACAAGCAACTGAAGGGAAAAAGACGGTATCAAAATTAAAAATGTTCATTTCAGAGGATACTATTAAAGTAAAAAGACAACCCACAGAACAGGATACATTATCACGATAAGGACCTGATATCAAGAATATATTTTAAAGCTCTTAATAAAAATCCAATTTAAAAATGGAAAAAGGATTTGAATAGACATTCTCCAGAGAAAGACATATAAATGCCTTAAAAAGCACGTGAGATGTTTAGCAGAATTCGTCATCTTAGAAACGGAAATCAAAACCACTGAGATACCACTTCACAACCACTGGGATGGGTAAAATCCCAGTATTGGACAGTGACTTGGTGGTGAATTTGGGAAAACTGAAATCTTGATATATTGCTAGTGGGAAGGGAAGTAAAATGGTACAGTTGATTTGGAAAAGTCTGGCAGTTCCTCAGAAAAGCATGAAATCACCATACGACCCAGGAATTTCACTCCTAGGCATATGCCCAAGAAAATTGAAAACATTTTTACAAAAAAAAAAAAATCTTATGCAAGAATCTTCATAGCAGCATTATTTGTAGTAGTAGAAACAGTCCAGGTGTCTGTCAACAGGTCACTCACTGTGAGATTCCACTCACCTCGGACGTGAAAGATGTCAGCACCAAAGGTCACGCCAAAGGTCATGCACTGTACGATTCTTCTCACAACAGATGTCCAGAATGGGCAAATCCAGAGAAACGGAAGTCGGCTGGCGATTGCCAGGTGCTGGCGGAAGGAAGGAGCAGGTGCTGACTCTTAATGGGTTCAAGGTTTCTTTGGCCCATGGTGAAAAAGTCCCAGAATTACATACTAGTGGTTGATGTGCAGCTTTGAGAATGTGCTAAAAAGACTGAATTGTATCCTTTAATATTGGGGCTTTTATGGTTTTTAAATTCCTTTCAATTTAAAAAGGAACTCAAGAACTTCTTTGGTGTTGATATTTAGATGGTGAAAGAGACAGTATCCAAAACAAGTTACTATGTAACTCACGTCACCAGAGTAAAACTTCATTTTCTGAGGATCTTAAAGGAAGTGTGTGAGCCTAGGAGACACAACAATCCTACACTAGATGTTACACCCCATCTTACTGATTTCTATCTCACATAACCATATTCAAGGAAAACCGACATGTAAACGTGAGGTGAATGCTATGCAGAGGCACACTCCTCTTACCCGGATGATCTTTAGTGGCACAGTAAGAGATGAGGTCATAGCAACGTTAGTTTAGTTAAATTTCTATGGCAACAGAAATTTGGCACATCTGATGAGTTAGATCTCTCTGCACAGCTCCTAATGGGGTTGCCCATTTCTGTATGGTGTCTGTGTATATTCTCGCTGTGGAAATAAGTGATAGCACCTGCACAAACACTTGCCCGGAAACGTGCACGAAGCTGGTGAAGGCAGAGGACAGGCGAGAGGGAAGCATGGCTCAGCCCTGGCAAAGAAGACCGTTATTCCGAACGCAGAAGATTCAGGAACACAATCGTTGGGAAGACTGGTGATGTCCGTGGATCTCACTGCTGTTGTGTTGTATCTGTGCAGCCAGTTACCGGAGCTGTCAGAACCACATGTGTTGGTATTGGTATCATCACTCAATGCTTCTGACTTTTCCTGGTGCTGAGGATGACTGCATGTGGCGGAAGCAAAGTACTGACCTAGTACAGATCATCAGATCCCAGTTCTTTTTTATGAAGGGGGGCAGGATTAGAACCACCCCCCCACACTCCCCAATGCTATAAGAACTGGGATCTGATGATCTGTGCTGTCGAGAGAGGCAGGGTTAGAACGCCCCACTCCCCAATCCCATTGTTGAAAATAATAGTTGGCTTGGGAGGGTTTTTATTCCTAAGGTTGAAGCTGTGCATTTCTGGAGCCTGGGCTGTCAGCCATGGTGGCTGGGGAATGCTGGAGCTGCGGTCGTCCAGCCGCTAGCAGCCCTGCTGGTGGGTCCTGCCTCTTTGACACCGTTCATTTCTGAAGCTTGCTTTCCCCGGTGTTGGAAGTAGCAGCACTGGAAGAATGGCCGCCTTCCTACAGTGAAGCTCTGGCAGAAGAGGAGAAGACACGGAGCGTCTGTTCAAGGACGTGACGTTCTGGGCACCGCACCATGCGTTCTGCTTCTCAGCGGTGCCTCTTGGTTGATGTTACCATCACCTGGCATTTCCCAGGAGGTAACTCGCAGATGTCACACTGATGGAAAGCCGCAGCAGCGCGGTTCACGTCCAGGGCCAGCTGGAGCACATCAGCAAGGTCAGGCTGGATACATGTGCTTGCTGACAGGAAAATGACAGGAAATATGTCATTTCAGGGAAATGACAGGAAATGTGCTTGCTGACAGGAAAATGACAGGAAGACGACAGGAAAGAGGCCCATGAGGAGAGGAACCAGTGGATTCAAGGCGGGGAACTGAAGGAGCGAGTCATCACAGGGTGGGAGGCTCAGGAGCCAGCAGGCAAGTGGGATGTGGCCTCAGGGTGCTGCTGGGTTGGTGAGGGGCCTTCTGTGACTTTTCTAAGAGTGCAGTCAATTGTAGGGGTGGGTGCCGGCTCCCGGCTCCCGCACATAAGAGCCAAGCGTCTTGCAGGAGACCAACGTGTGCACTGGGAGTTCCTAGTTGCATGTCCCAGCATGCGGCCCAGAGGCCCCTGACAAAGCTCAGTGCACCAGGGACACAGTGGACTTTTGGTTCCTGACCCAACGAGGAAGTGAGGGAGTGAGTAAGGGCCGAGACACAGATGCAAGGATGCACAGGATGGGGTGCAGTCAGGTGGAGAGTCATGCTGTGGGGTCCGGGAGAGATGGGTTCGAGAATAAATGGGACCGGGTTGCAGTCAAGTGGAGAGTCATGCTGCTGGGGTCTGGGAAATGTGTTGTGTTTGCTTCTATGTGAACAGCGGGACCTGAGCATGTCTGTGCTTTGACATTTAATCTGTACACTATCCTTGGCAGGGTGTGTATCTCTGTGGCAGAGGACACCCCGGCCACAGTGGATGTCAGTGGCGGTGGCTGGACTCACGGTCCGTGAATGTTGCATGATCGAACGTGTTTGGTACATTCTCAGCTCCTGCCCAGGTGCCTCCCGAGTATCGGGTGCTGTGGCTCCCCACACCCTTCCCATCTGTGTGTAGCATGACCACCATCTTCCTACCATGTGTTTGTGCTACCACAGCTGCCATGTCTAACGGGCGCTTTGCTTTCCAGCTACTTTCCTATAACCAAACCCTTGAACGACTTTGCCTGCGTTTCAGAGATGATTAGGGTATTAGTCTTTCAAGATTGCTCTGAGGATTTC
Source organism: Macaca fascicularis (assembly GCF_037993035.2). NCBI lineage: Eukaryota > Metazoa > Chordata > Mammalia > Primates > Cercopithecidae > Macaca > Macaca fascicularis. The sequence continues at coordinate 587,517 of NC_088391.1, read as the reverse complement.
CAAAAGCAAATGCAACTTACAGGGTGCAAGATATTGGAAATGACAGTAATTATAGATGAGTTTTCTCAGTGTGTTGATTGCGGTAAAATTACATAGCACTCTATTTTTAAGTGTATGGTTTGGAGGCATTAAGTGTGTTCACACTGTGGTGCCACGATCACCGCCATCCATCTCCAGAACTTCCTGGTCTCCCCACGCTTGAAACTCGGTCTACCCAACACCAGCTCTCCTTCCGCCCCAGCTCTGGTAAGCACTGCAGGTTGCTTACCAAATAGGCTTTTTCAGTAAGAGAAGGGGCAAGGAAAAGAGCTCTAAAGACTGTCTTGAGATTTGAGGAAGTGTTTTAGGTTTTGCTGTCTGGTTCCCGGTGTAAAGTAACTATTGCGGATGTGGGAAGGTGAAGGTCTGTGATCTCAGGAAGTGCTGGGCTGGGCAGCTTTCCCACTGTGACGGGGGAACTTGCCCTCAAACCCGCCTGAGATAATCGCGTGAGGATGGTGCTGCATTGTGACAGCTCTGAACTTGATCTCCTTGAACGTTGCCAAGTACATAAGCTTTGGCGGTTACCGTCTAATGTCTGCGGAAGACCTAGAATTTGAACATTGTTGACTTTAGAACACTCTCATTTTTATAACACTCTACCTGTTCTCAACAATAGGAAATATGCTGTGTCCTTTTTTTTTAATGCCTTAATATTCTGTGTTGTGGTGGCAGTAGTTGCAGCGGACGCTACTTCTGGTTCATGGTCATCGCCAAACACAAGCTTCTGGAAACCGTGTGAAAAATGAAGGGGAAAGTGCTTTTCTGCAAAGGGCTTTTTTGAACATCCTGTTTTTTTCTGGAATATCTGTTGTGGTGTAAAACGTTTTCATATTTAGGGGTTTGTAACGTGTTTTATACTGGTTAGCTTTGAAACCCCATGTTTTTGCATGTCATGGGGCTGCTTTATCCTATTCTATGATATAGCTGGTTTGCAAAACTATTGGTTATTTCACTTTAAAAACCAAGCAGCTTACAGATTGAGTGTGATTCCTGTAAGAATTTAATTGTAAAATTGATTTGTGTTCAATAAGCTTACTGGAATGGCTAGATCCGTGGACAAAAAGATAAGAACATGTCAAGTCTCTGGGCCAGGAAGGACTTCCAAATAATACAAGTGATACACGGTAATTTCTTAACAAACAATTAGATTTAGTATATAACTGGTTAAGACCTCTATATTTTCTATTATAGCCATTCCACAGTGCCCATGGGGGTGGGCTGCAGGACTGCCTATGGAATCCAAGGTCTGTGGGCACTCAGGTCCCTGCAATAAAATGGCATCATGTTTGCATATGACATATGCACATCCTCCTGCAGACAGTCATGTCAGGGTTGCTCGTAACAGCTATACCATGCACATGCCATGCGAGTAGTTGTTTAATGAATAATAAAGTCTGAATGCTTAGTACAAACACATTAAAAAAAAGTCTTGATCTATGGTGGGTTGAATCCACAGGCCTGGAACCCCGGGAGAGAGTACAAACTCTAGAAGCAAAACGAACAAAGCACTTGAGGTCAGCAGTGACGGGTGTGGGATCACACTGAATCTCATGTGTTTTGCTGTCTGTGTCACTGTGTCCCGTGTAAACGGGAATCATTTGTAGCTTAAGGTAAAATAGGTAACAGGAAACACTACAGAATGGGCACGAAGGCGCGCCCCTCATCACCCCGTGTTACAGCCAAGCATCTGCCTCCTGGGGAAGGATCTGTTCTGTGGGGAGACTAGATGTTGATGATTTCCGGATGTGTGAAGGGAAACTCCCTCCGAGAAGCGTGGCTTTGGCCGGAGCACATCAGATGAGAGTTAGCGTGGCATGGAGCTTCCACAGTGCCCCTCAGGCCTGCTGCTTCTCTCCTCTCCCCACCCCTGGCCCTGACTCTTACCAAGGGAGGCAAGTTCAGCTCCAGCTGAGCCCCGCACAGGGCTGTGGGTCTCTAGGGCAGGTGCCACCTTCGTCTGAACAGGCTGTGTCAGAGGAGGGTCTGGCTGTACTTGAGCTGTGAGAGATGCTCTGAGAGATCCAGCATCCTGAAAACCCAGGTGCTGAAGGTTCCTCCTCTTCCACCATCCTGCGGGGAAGGGGGTCTTATCCTGCTTCCCCTCAACCCGAGCTGACTTCTTGTCTGTTCTGTACACCTAGGTTTTCAGAGCAGTTATTGTTAATCATCTAGCAGACAAACAACCATAAGGTGACAGCCTGGGAGGGTAGATGGCGCTGGAAGGTAGTTTTCTGAATAACAGCGTTCAGTTTCCTGTTTTGCCGTCATTTGACCCAAGGCCCCAAGATAATTGAAATACCGTCAGCCAAAGACCGATTTTTTACCTGAGGTTTTTTTTTTTTTTCTTTTTAAGTTATGGGTGCAAACTTATAACCAGGGACCTGACAAAAGAGAAGGATTTATTTGCAAAGTGAATGTCGGGGATGGTTGGCATTTGCCAACTCTGACTAGCAGGGACCCAGGCTGCTTCCGTTCTGCCGCCCGACTCCTGATCCTCCAGCTCCTGCCCCTGTTCCCACCAGTAGGAAGAGGAGTGGGAAGGTGCCTTTTCCCCTTTAAGGGGATGAGGTGAGAGTTGCACCTGCCAGTTTGCTAGTCCCTGGGGTGATTCTCCAGCATGGGTGGGAGTTGGGTTTGGAGGCCTGAGCCCCGTGAAGCTGGGGTTGCTGTTCCCTGAGCAGCAGGAAACTGGACTCTGGGAAGTGGGGTCAGAGGGTAGCATCCTCAGGAGGGGCCTCTCGTCCCATTTGACATCTTCACTGCAAAAGGGGGTGTGGGCTTCATGGTCCATTGACAAATAGAACGTTATTTTTGTGTTGTTTTATTTTTGTGTTGTTTTCGAATCCTAATTCCTTTGGCCTTTACTAAAGTGGCATTTTGTAATTCCACATGATTTCATTGATATACTCGCAGGAGAGAATGCTTCCTGTAAACCAGAAGGATCTCTGAGACGGTTCTCGGCCCATAGAGAGTTCATTTTCCCAAGGTGAAAGACACAGCCTCAGGCGGGGTTGAGGACACACTGCAACAGCCTCAGGAAGTCCTGGACATGTGTCCAAGGTGTTTGGGACACAACTTGGTCTTACACATTTTGGGGAGACGTGAGACATCAATATATATGAGATGTACGCTGGTTCGGTCCAGGAAGGGAGGCTCGGCTGCAAGCGGGGAGGGGTTTCCAGGTCACAGGTAGATCAGACAAATGCGTTTCTGGTGTACCTTTCCAGAGGAAGCAGCCAGATCCGCATTTATCTCCGTGTGCAGATGGGGACTTTGAATTCTCTCCTCTGTCCATGAGGAATTTCCTTGTGGATCGGTTGTGAGGGAGGTACGTGGCTTTTTTCCCCCCTCCCCCCAGTAGCTGTCTCTGTTCGGAAGAGCATGGGAGGCAGGTTTGCTCTAAGCTCTTCCTCACCTTGACGTCCCTTTAGCGTAGTGATTTTGGGGTCCTGAGATGTAGTTTCAACTTCATGTTTCTGAACACACTGGCACTCGAAACAGTATTGTAGGAGGTATCTAACTTACTTAAAAGAAGAATCTATTTGGAAGGACTTGAGCACATTCCTCCTTGAGAGAACCAAGCCTTTGTTTAGTTTGCTTTGCCCCAAGGCTGTTACGCTGCCCCGGGCTGTGCGGCCTTAGAAAGCTGTGTCCCTCTGAGCTCCTGCCTGTGGAATCTGGTGACTTTGAAGTTAATCCAGCAGCTACATGTTTTGGAAAGCAGATTGCCTCTTAAAGTGTTGGTGATTATGATTCTAGCACTAGAATTTCAGTGTGTATTTTCCACCTTCTCACTTTGTCTCCTCATACACTGAGGTACTGCTGCATTTGCCCTTAGGCTTCACGGAGGGAGGGTCAGTTCTGACCCTTTCTTAGATATTGACCTTGAACGGACAGAATCGAGATTCAGAAAAACTCTCGAGCTGTGAGAGTGTGCTGATATCTATGTAAGTGGGGTTCATGTGTCAAACTCAGGTTTAAGAAAAACCAATTCTAGGCTGGGCATAGTGACTCACACCTGTCATCCCAGCACCTTGGGAGGCTGAGGTGGGCAGTTCACTTTTGAGCCCAGGAATTCGAGACCAGCCTGGGCAACATAGCAAGACCCTGACTCTACAAAAAATTAAATAGGAGTGGTGATGTATACCTGTGGGCCCAGCTACTCGGAAGCTGAGGCTGGAGGATCACCCAAGCCTGGCAGGTTGAGGCTGCAGTGAACCATGATAGCACCACTGTACTTATGGTGCACTGTGCCTGAGTGACAGAAGAACAACCACCCCCCCACACACAAAGTATCAATTCATGCAGTGGCCAGTTCTGCTGGGACCACCTGTTAAGGCTACTCTGGGCCTCACGGTGTGAGAAGGGTCTGTCCAGCGGTGAGAAGGAGTGGCTTGAAGGCCTAAAAGCCAGTTGCTGTGGTTCAGCATGACTGCGGGTGTGGAGTTGGGGGAACGGCTCTCCATGGCATGAGTGGGTAAACGGATGGGCTTCCAGAACGAGCCCCTGTGACTTTGCCTGGTTTACATCCGTCCAATACAAATCCACAGGCTCTTACTCTAGCAGCTTCTGCCGGGGCTGATGGACTGTCCTGGGGACAGAGGGTGCCCTCAGAGCCTCAGGGTGCTGTCTGGTTTAGGAAGAGCACTTAGTCACCTAGATCTAGGATTTATGACACGACAAGGGGACTCGTCACACTCGGAGCAGCATCCATCTGCATTCTAGACTTGGTTCTAGGTGAAGTATTTTGGAGCCTGTTGGTACCCTGTGTTCTGTTTATGTGTAAAACAAGTTAGAGTTATAACTAGTTAAAACCTATTTTTAAAATTTTGCCACAGAATATGGCAATTGTGGTGGAGCCTGGCCAGAGACCCCCACACTTGGACGCTGCCGTGTGCTGGGGCTGCAGGCGTTGACTGCATCGGCTGCCCCTCCCGGCGTGTCTGTGTTCTTGACACGGGCGCCCATCGAGGCTCGGCCTGTGAGAATCGTGCCACCGTTTGTCTCCGTGTTCCTCTGAGGTTCCACAGACTTCACGGTCCCATGGCAGAGCGTACGGTATCTGCTTGCATCCTGATTTCCCCAAACCCCAGGACAGGCCAAGAGTTCGTTACACACAACTGCAGAGGGCCCCGTGGTGTGGATTTGCGGTGACACAGATTTTCCCCAGCTCGGCCTTCGTCTCCAGAGTTGGCTTTAGGGCGATAGAAGCTTCCTTCAGACTGGGGGGCCTTGAAGCTTTGGTGCTAGGAATTCGGTGACCAGCACGGATGATACCCCATTTCGCTGCATTTGTAGCAATAGTTGTTAACACGACCACGAGATGTACAGAGGAAGGGAAAAGGAGGTTTTATTTTCAGAGTAACACTCTGTGCTTTGGGAAATGTGGTCTTGGGGGAGCTGTAAGCACACGCCCCTCAGGAGGGGAGGAGGCCGCGGCGTTACACGTTCCGGGGTTTGTTGGCTGTGTGTGTTCATCGGGCTCAAGGAATGTCTGAACGTTTACAGGGAAAGTGGGGTTTGTTCATCCGGTTCGTGCAATGTCTGAACACTTACAGGGAAAGTCTAGCACACATGCAGTGAGTTAACCTGTAACATCCATGTTTGCCTTGGGGCGAGCGTAACATTTGAAATGAGGTGGACTGGGCGTGTCATGTACAAAGGTGAGCTGTTGGGCGCAGACGTTTATGCGCAGCCTCAGTCACAGCCAGGACTGGCTCAGGGTCTGCAGCTTGTGGCGGGAAAGGACAGTCACGAGGTCATTCTGTCCAGTTGGGGCTACCGGCAGGGTCCCGGGGGGGGTTGTCTGGTCAGCCAGCGTCTGGAGTCCACCCAGGTCCCGTGGACAGCGTTCTTCTAAACCAGGCTTCTGATTGTGGAGGAGACTTCATGTTAGTTAACAAACTGTATAGGAGTAGTGCCGTGGGGCTTTGGGGTTGACCTTCCCTATGATGCCAGTTACATTTCTCTCCAGATCTCATCATAGCCACAGAGATTGTACCTCGTCTGACAGCTGGGGGTGCCATGTTGATATAGTAATTTATTGCATTAAACTTTTTATTACTATTTTAATAACCTTTTTTTTTCTTTTTAAAGAGATATAGGGTATTGCTGTGTTACTCAAGCCAGTCTTGAACTCCTGGCCTCAAGCAATCCTCCCACCTCGGCCTCCCAAAGTGCTGGGCTTATAGACGTGAGCCAGTGCGCCCAGCCTACAGCCATGTTTTTAAAACTCAGCAGTTTAAAAATCCTACTCCTTTCACCCCCTCAAGCAGGCTGGTTGGCCTTGTGCAAACTGGGGTGTCACGATCTGAGCCTCCCCCTTTTATTTTTCGCTTTGGCCTCAAGTTCTGATGAGAACAGCAGTTACAAAATGGGCATTAGGTGATTCTTCTGTTACTAAAGCCAGAATTCTCACCAGTTGGAGATGTTTGTCCCCAGGATCCCAGAAAGCTGCTTTGAATCAAGCCCGTAGTAAATAAGTAAGGAACTAAACTCTTGGTCCTCTGCTTAGTACCAGGGGAATGGGTTAGTTGCTGATACCCTTTGATCTGTGCTCACGTGCTGCATCTCATCACGGGAAGCAGAGTTGCCCTGTGGAATAAAGCCCGGCTCATGGTGGCAGGTCGAGACGCTCGGGGCTGTCAGTCCCTTATACAGCGGCAGACTTGGAGACTCAGCATCGCGTGCAGAGCCCGGGCAACCGGAGTGCATCCACTTTAGAGACCACACGGACGGTCGGTAAGGTGGACGTCCGGGCATATGGCCTTGATAGGCCTACTGCGAGATGAATTAGGAATTCGTTAGCAAAGAAATCAAACTCGCCTGTGGGTCCCAGCTGCTTGGAAGGCTGAGGCGGGAGGATTGCTTGAGCCAGAAGGTCAAGGCCGCGATGAGCCATGATTGTAATACTGCACTCCGGCCTGGGTGACATAGCGAGACTCCAAGTCAAAAAAAAAAAAAAACACAAAAAAAACCCCCAAACCTTACTCTTCATAGCAGGAGGGAGAATTTGTCAAAGTAACTGCAACAAAACCTTAGATGATATAATTTCAGTGGCTAAGTGAGCTGTCCATCCCACGTGGCTGGCTCACAACGCAGCAGAGCCAGGTGCTGCTGCAACTGCCCCCCTCTCCACCCGATCGCTTGTGGACATTTTCTGTTTTCCCATATCTCCCTTTTGGATACATAGCTCGCTACTTTATAGCTAAGCATCAGTAAAACAGGTTGTCTATTTTGAAAAGTAACTATTATGTCTTTTAAGGACAGAAAATGAAGCAGGTGACAATAGCATGGCAACCTGGTGAATAGATTTAGAGGAATATTTAATACTTGGCACCACTCTGAACCCTTCTTCTCTCATGCTTAGTTACAGCTACCGCCTTCTAGGACAAAACACTTTCAGCTCTGTGAGTAGGAATTAAACATGTTCTAAATCAGAAGTTTTAGTTAAGCAGTATTTTACGTGAATGCCCAGATCCTAAGTGTTCACTGTACTGGTATGTGGTGTTGAAGAAGGAACGAGGGCTTGGGGCCACGTCTATGGTGCAGCGTCCGGGTTCCCATATGTGAGATGAGGGCCATGAGACACGGCCTGGAAGGTTCAGACTGTGGGATTGAATGGATCTACCCACTCCTGGAAAGCCTCAAGTCTAACGTGACTTGGGCTGGTTTTAGGGAGATGCTGGCAGCGCTGTCCTCACAGGTTACCGGGAGGGGCCCTGGCACCGTCCCCGTCAGGTGTCTCATGATCAGCCCAGCTTGCTCATCTCAGAAGCTGCTGGTCGTGTTCTCGTTCCTGTTGTTTGTTGCGTGTTATTTAGGTTCTGTTCATGTGGGGACCTAGGAAGTTTCACAGTGAGAGGAGAGCCGCTGAGCCGCCTTCCTGCCTGGACGCCAGCCCCACGGAGGACCGTAACTGCTTGAGGTTGGCTTCTGCCCCCGGCCTCACCTGTGGAGGCCTTGATGCAGTGGTACTTTCTAAGCTCCTGGGGCACACAGTGCTGTTGTGTGGATCCACAGGCCACTGTGGCGTCCAAGCACGTGCTCCCGGAGGAGAGGACTCTGCCGGCACTGATAGTGGGAGCTGGCTGAGAGTCCAGCAAGTGAGACTCCCTGTGACGTGCACAGCTGCCATCTGCACAGCCCCTCCTGACGCCAAGATGGTCGTGCGATAAATGCACAAAGCGCGTCTCCAGCAAAAAGCCGCCAAGTGTCCACATCCAGGATATCCACCAAGGTGGCCTTTTGTTGTTAATACGATGAATGTGAGCAGCAGGTGGTCTGCGTCGAGTGTGACTGTGCCACTGCAGTTTTGTTCTCATGTCTTGATGAGCATGAACGGTTCCTGACGAGGGTAGGTAAGGATGCTGTGACCTGAGACTCTGCAGTATTGTAGCTTGAGGAACCAAGGAGTTCTTCTCTCTTGCAAAGCCGTCAGGGAGGATGTTCCAGGCTGGTGACTGCTCCATGAGGTATTCAGAGATCCAGGTTTCTTCCCGACCCCTGCTCTGCATTCCCAGGGACATGGCTGCCCTTGCTGTGGTTGGGACTGGGTGATTGCCATGCTGGCAGGGGAGGCTTAAGGTGAGAGTGGCCGTGATTTACCTAAGTTACATAATGGCAGGGAGCCTGGGAGTAAAGCGTAGCCATGGCCTGGAGGATGGATGATGGATGTTGGTGAACGACTGGCTGCACTCACCGCAGCTGGCCCAGGAATGGGGAAGGATGGCTGAATATGCCATTCAATGGTACCTGGTTCTTTCAGATTTGACTTCCTTATGGATTTTCTGCTGTAAAGAGGAGAGAGCCTGTGGTTCTAGGCCAAGCATCTCACTCATCTCATAACATCTTGTATCCCTCAGCCAACATTTATGTCAAGTTTTAGAAGTCCTATCAAACTGGCAAGCATTTCTCAATTTGGTTTAACCATTGGATTTTATATCTGTGTCTGCATCTCTATTTTACATCTATGTGGTTATTTGACACTGTAGTACCTTTGTAATAGGTTCTCTTTGGTGGAAGTTGCTTTCAACAAACCCTTGCTGCTACTTGAGTTTTCAAGGTTGCAAGTAGAAAGGAGAGAATAAAAACCACATCTTCTCTAATTTTAAAATTTGTTGTTTCTCAAATCACACCAGAAGTACAGATATTACAAATTACAAAAGCAGCCAGAATCAAGGTTAAGAGATTTCTGGGTGATTCTGGCTAATCAGCAGTATTTGCTGAGGTGTGTGCAGCAGAGCAACATGCCAAAAAGCCCGGGACGGGGGAGAGATGGGAGGCCAGGCTGTGACTTGGGAGGTGCTGTTGCCTCAGGGAGAGGAGCTAGATGTAGAGAGGATAAATGGACACAGGTGTGACCACCGCCATCCTTGCCGTGGCACGGAGGTCTTTGTACAGGGACCTTTGTGAGCTGAGTTAAAAATTGAAACAGAGAGTGCAATGCATTCTTAGTTTTTAAAATAAAATGCTAATAGAGAACGTTTTGTTTGTAAGAATGTGAAATGTTACATCTTTGTTAAAGAATAATAATTTGCTTCTGAGATCTTTGTGACTGAGATTTGAAATCTTAAGTATGGTTTTTTCTTCCATGTTTTATACATATGCACGTATACACATATATGTAAGGTATATAAAAGGAAAATAAGCATATCTGTATTCACATACACACTTCCATAATGTGTATACTTCTAGTCACACATAAGTCTAAGAGACTATGACTTGACTTGATAACCATGAGAGGGTAATTAAATAATTTATCTGCTCTTAGCCTTGCTTTTGTATGTGAGCAGGGACCCTGCGAAACGCGCCTCCCGCGTTCCAGGCCTCACACAGCCCGTGCCAGGTTTTGGAAGCAGGAGTTTGTCTGCAGCCACTTCGGGAAGCATGTGGTTGCCAGGATTGCCTAGAGCTCCAGGCTGTCTCCAGTCCCAGCCTCCCTGGGGTAGAAGCTGCCCTACCAGGGGCCTGGACATGGACGTTAGGGCCTGGAGCCAGGGACCGCTCCTGAAGCGGGGGGCTCCCCTCACGGCTGGGCATGAGAACCGAGGATAGGAGGCGGAACCAGCCTCGGGCCAGTGCACGGCCTCCCTGAAGAGCTTGCGGGAAGCCCCAGCTGCACTTTGCTGACCCCATAGACAGGACCTCACTCTGTGAGATCCCCCTGGCCCACCCCTCAGGTTCCTAAAATGATGAAGGTTTCCTGAGCTGTGAATTTTTAGGTCTAGGCTAAAAAGTCCTGGGACAGGCTCACAGGGTTCTTTATGTAGAAATGATGAGTGTGCTGGTGACTCAGAGCAGGCACTGTACCCTCACTCCAGGGTCCTTTGTGCCAGGTGGAAACGAGCGTGTGGGTCACCCAGAGTCCCTGCATCCTCACTCCAGTCACTGCTCTTTGGTTTCTTAATTAAAAGCCTAAAAGCCTTGATAATGAAAATGCATTCTCCCCAGAGAGTCGAGTTTCCGGTTATGGAGGCTTACCTGTAAATGCCGTGCCAGGTCAAATATGCTGAGATCTGGGCCAGGTCCTGCTTCCTGCTCACGGCCAAAGCAGGTACTTCATTTGGGAGGTGACCCAGGGAGATATCTGAGAGGCCTGCCGGTCCCCGAGGGATGAATCCGCTGGCCTTCACATTCTGCTCCGGCCTCCATCAGCTCCTTCCTACCTGCAAACTGCTGGCTTTGACGTTGCAATCATTGGAGATATGTTAAGGACTTGGTATGGGTTGATGTCCATAGGACCAGCAGATCGTGAAAAGGTGGGAACCAGGGCTGGGAGGGTGGTGACCACGGCCAAACTGAGAACCGTGGTGGGCTGGGAGGTCCATCTTCTGTCTGAAGTCTTTTTTAAAATAAAAAACAGTGTCTCAGGAGCATGAGAGGGGAGGCCACAGACGGGGAGAACGCATCTGTAAAAGACTCATCTGAGAAAGGCTGTTATCCAAACCGTGCAAGGAACTCTCAAAACTCAACAAGAAAATGAACAACCTGATTAAAAATGGACCAAAGACCTGGACAGATACCCCAACAAAGAAGATACACAGATGGCAAATCTACACGTGGGAAGATGGCCCGCGTCTTATGTCATAGGGCGAGGCGTCACTGTGTACCCATCGGCCTGGCCAAAACCTGAACTCCGACACCACCACGTGCTGGTGGGTGTGTGGGCATCAGGACCCTCACTCATCGCTGGGGGGGAAGTGGGGCAGCTCCTGTGGGAGGCAGCATGGCGGTTTTCCGTGGAATTAAGCTCTCCGACCACAGAAGCAATCACAGTCCTGGACGTTTACTCGGAGGAGCTGAAAGTTTACTTCCATGCGGAAATGTGCACACAGACATTGACAGCAGCTTTATAATTGCCAAAACTAGAAAGCAACCAAGATGCCCTTCAGCAGGTGAATGGATAAACTGTGGTATGTCAGATACTGGGATATTATTCAGCACTAAAAAGAACTGGACCCCTAAGCCATGAAAAGACACAGAAGGATCATAAACGCATGTTGCTAAGTGAGACTCCAATCTGGAAAGGCTGCCTGCTGTCTGAGTCCAACCACAGCATAGTCTGGAAAAGGCAAAGCTGTGGAAACAGTAAAACAATCAGCGGCTGTCAGTGGTTGGGGAGGGGAGAGATGAATGGGAGGAGCATAGGGGGTGTGTAGGGTGGGGCAGCAACTCCAGGTGGGGCTTTCATGGGGGATCCATGCCGTTCCACGTCTGTGAAACACACAGAGTGAGCAGCAGCAGGCCGAGTCCTCGTGTGAGCTGTGGACTGTGGGTGGTGGTGCCGTGTTGATGCGGGTCTGTCGGTCGTAGAGACATGCTGGTCTGGTGAGGGCAGGAGAATGATGGAGGCTGTGCCTGTGCTGGGAAAGGATATGTGAGGACTCTCTGTACTTTCCTCTTGATTTTGCTATGAACCGAAAACTGCTTTTAAAAACGTCTATTGAAAAGGCAAACAAAAAAGTGCTGGCCAGACAACATCAGTGTGAGGGTGTGGCCTGTGTTCTACGTTCAGAATTTCCCTTTTAGAATACACGTATCTAAATTTTTCAAAGTTAAACCTTTGCATTAAGTAACTCACTACAAAGTTACAGTATCAGCTTGAGCACTGCCAGGATGGCCAGGATCCTGTATCCTGACCAGCTTCTCCCCTTACAGGTGCAGTTGACGTCCATGGCCACATCCCAGTAAGCGGCAGGGCTGGAATCAGGAGTCAGGCTTTGCGGGACAGAGAGGAAGTGAGATCTTGTAAGCACGTGGCTGAGGGCGGGCAGGGAGGAGCCCGTGGCGCAGGGAGCCGGCAGGGATGACTTTTTGACCAGTTTTCCTTATCGCTGAGGCCTTCTTAGACTTGGGGAGTTGGGAGTCCCCACTCTCGGGTGCCTCAGAAACCAAAGGCTGCTTGTAATGCTCAAGTTCCAGATGCCTCAGGGGAGGTACCTGGGTTGTTGGGTACAGTTCCGTTATTTGCTGCTCGGTGGGATTTGCCCGCAACATTTCTGATTGTTTTTAAGAGCTGATGTTTGAGCTGCTTAAAATCACATATGGATGTCGATTTATCTATAAAAGTTAAGAATGGAATTTGAGTGCAAAGAGCTGTGAAAATGCTCAAGGTTATGTACTAATGTATACATTACATTTGTGGAAATATTTGAAAGTGCAGGATTTACATTAAACACTTCTCTTGATTTTTGTAATATCTACCTGTCATTTTCCCATTTGATTAATAGATGTCAGAGGGCTTAAATTTTGAGTGCCTGAATTCACTGAAATTAAAACTTCTTACATCAAATGTAATTGAACTGAATGTAGCAACAGTGCATACTTTTATAAGTACTGATTAAAATATATATAAAAACACATATCCATGAACATGCAGATGGGGGCAACATATTAAACCATGGAAGTAGAATTAGTATTGTTTTCTGAGAAGACAAATTTTTAAAAAGCCAAGGGGTCTTATAACTTTCTAGTTTCCAACTTATTTGCCCTAAAGTGGAAGATTGACAGCAGCAGAAGAGGAGATCCTGGGCCAGTGCAGGCTCTGGGAGCAGCAGGGTGAGTGCTGGAAGGAGCTGGCTGGAGGCAGAGCCAGGGAGGTGCTCAGACAGGCCAGGACGGCCTCAGGGCACGCGGCTCAGTGAGTGAGAAAAGGTTCACATTTCTTGGAGAGCCCTTGACTCTGCCCACGGAAAACCCAAACTCCTTCCAACGGGGATGTGCATCTCATGTAAAAGTTGTTACTCGCAGAAAGAAAACCAGTGGATGTAGAAATTTTACGTATGCAGAAATTACTTCAAATTTGTTTCTAACCTTATCCTTTTCTTCCCCCATCTTAATGTGTGGTGACTTTCTGCAGGTGACGCACACATCTTAGGAGAGCGCTGTATTTCAGTTGCTGTTGGCTCTGATGTGACTTTGTGGTGTCCGATGTTCTTGTTCTGAGGTTCTGCCCAGAACGTGGCTCCTCCCTGCTGAGCGTTGCTTGTTGAAGGCCCGTGTGGAAACTTTCCCTGTAAGCTCGTTGACCGCAGCAGTCTTGGTTAAGAAACCTTTGGACCTCCTGAGACTTCACACAGCCTTCTAACCTTTCTAGTGTGTCCTTTTCATTTTACAGTTCCCCATTAACCCAGATGTTTTCCAGAATGTAAGTAATCTGCTGAATGCAGGGTGGGGGGTGCCCTCCGTTGGCTCTGGGGAGAAGCATCGCTGTTTCTCCGGGTGGAGCTTCCCGCCCACCATGGTGCGCTCCAAGACGCAGCAGGGTTCTTTGGCAGAAATAATCGTCGAAGGCCTGCGTCTCTGTGGCAGGGTGGCTGTGGGTATGGGACCTCGCGGCCATATCGGCCCCTCCCCATCAATGGCACCACGGAGAGGAGCAGGGGGAGGCCTGGGATCTGTCTCCAGAGTCACAGCTGTGTTTCCGAGACTGCGTCGTCCGTATGTAACTAGACATGCAGAGAAAGTGTTGGAGATAAGCAGGAGACGGTGTCTGTCCCTAATGAGCTCAGGCGTGCCCTTGAGAGGGTCAGGTTTCTGTGCGGCTGATCTGGACTCAGCCTGGCTGTGGCAGTGCAGGTGACTGCTGGGCTTTGGCAAGGCTGCACCCACTGTCCGTCTGAAATGGTCCCCTTCCCTGGCTCGCGGTGCCAACTGGGCCCCCAGGCCTGATTTCCCGCCAGGACGGAGGCCCTGTGTATGTGTCGGGGATGGGGGAGGTGGGGGTCCTACTTTATTGCCGTATCCAATGCCACACGGGGTCAGCACTCAGGAAACATGTGCTGTGTGGGTCAGCGTTTGAGTTCAGAAACCTGGAAAATTCAGCAGTGTAGACTTTGGGCATGACCCGTCCAGCCTTGGGGCTCTTTCTTTCTCTGAATTTCCTTCCATGGCATCCTCCTCATCCCAGGGGCCCCTGTTCCCATATGGCTGTTGGCAGCTTCACAGGTTCCTCTGCCTCCCCTCCCGGGCCCTGGTGTGGCTGGGGCAGCTAGTGGCTGTGCAGACCCCACAGCCAGTAGACCGTTGGTGCCAACGCCTTGGGCCTGGTTTACTTGAGTCAAGGACTGCAGTACATGGCTGAGCCCACCCCGAATGCCTGGATCGGAAGGCCTTGGGTTGCAGAGGGGTGGGGGTTGGATATTGAAGGACAACCTGCAAAGCAGAAGGGGAAATGGCTGTGCTGATGGGCAGCTAGAGGAGTCTGTGCAGAGCCTGGGACCCAGTGCAGACACAGAGCTGACATAGGCAATGCAGTGACACGGCCACCGTGGAATTGGGCAAAGTTACAGGCTTCAGACCGATATGGAGGGGCTGGTCTAAAACGATCCTCATTTTCCTTTAATCCTAACAATTGCTGGCTTACAGGGTGGGGGAGTGAGATCTGTGGTGGCCGCGAGGAGAGACAGGGATTTTAATTAAACCCCTCTTTCTGGGAGAGGGGAGTAGCCGTTTCTGTAGGGCGGTAAGCATCATCATCTCAGGCAGCTCAGGCTGCAGTAATGAAACATCATTGACTGAGCGGCTTGTGAAAAACAGGAATTTGTTTCTCACAGTTCTAGAGGCTGGAAGGCAGGATCAGGGTGCCGCACGGGTGAATTCTGGTGTGGGCTCCTTCCTGGTTGGCACACACCTTCTCTCTGGCCCTGACACAATGGGAGGGTGAGGGATTTGCTGGGCCCCTTTCTGAGGCACAAATCCCATTCAAGGGCCTCCAGCCTCGGGAACTCATTACCTCCCAAAGACCACCTGACAGCATCACATTGAGGGTGAGGATTTCAACCTGTGTTTTGGGGGGCAGGCAGGCAGTTCGTAACCTTCACCCTCTTTGTGTATTTCTGACTCAACATTGAGTCTGCCTTTGGCTCTCCAGTGGACAGAGCCTGTGTGGACACTGAGCAAGGTCAGAGCTGCAAGCATGTACACATCGGGGGCAAGGGAGCTGCCAGGGGTGTGAGAAGGGGGTTTCAGCATCAATCGGAGCTGCTTTCCTGGCAAATGTACTCATAAGCTATCCTGGCAACATTTGCTTTTCACGAAGAGTCGATGAGGCAGTGGGGGCAGCAGGCGGTGTTGCCAGAAGCTTGGAACTGATGAGCAGCAGAGAAGGGGCAGAGGCCACGACCTTGGGGTGGTCAGCAGTGCCAGGTGTCTGCCCTCCAGGCCTCACATCTGTCACTGTGTAGAGACCGAGCCGACCGGGGCTTGCCGGCCAGTGTGGCTCTCATACAGGTGATTATCGCGTTGTGCTTTCTATGTAATGTTCCCTCAACCCCATGCCCACCCCACCAATTTCTGTGCCTAGCTGAAATGATGCTGCGTTTCCTTGATGAAGCCTTGAGTTTCCCATGGAGATGTAGGAATAGCATGATTTGGCTCACGTCAAAATACTTTGCAGTGAAGCTGCACGGAAGAGGATTCTAGGCTTCCATTTGACGTTTTCAACAATGCCTGAGTGTTACAGGACTGTCTTGCTTGTTAAAAAGCACCAGATGAAAAAGGCTACTGGTTAATAAAGGAGACTTTTTACATTAGCACAGAGAGGGTGGCTTGAGATAAATTCAGCGTAACGTAGGTGTGTTTGTAAGCCGTCAAAAGGACCATCTCTCTGCTGGCGACACATGTTTTCCGGTATTGGTTTTGTTCTGAAAAAGGATGACTGGCATTCGGCAGAGTCATTCCAGAATTCACCTGGAAGGCGTCCACATGGTGCCTTGTTTTCTCCTGACATTCTGGGCACCACGAGGGATTATTCCTGTCTTCAGCACTAGCAGGAGACTTCCTGAACACCTGCTCCTCTTTGGCGTTGTGGGTGTGAAGGGGTCAGAGTGACCCTGTCTTCATGGAGTTTTCAGACACCATGGGGATAGTGTGGCATGAGTGTCAGGCTCGGGTGGGAGGGAGACTTTCCCCAGAAAACAGCTGCCGATTCCAGGACGGCCCTCGACCCCTCCTCCCTCTGTTCCTCTGCGTCATGTCTGAATTAAGGCTGTTCTATCGTAGCGGGGGTGTCATGTTAACTGGAAGTGTGCTTTTTTACTGAGCAGTAAGTAAATTAATGGTACATTTGCCAAGGACAGCGGGGTTTGATTTGATGAATCCAGTGGGAGAAAGGAGAAGGGGCTTGGCTGTGTGGAGATGTGTGTGATGGGAGCAGAAGGGAGTAGCCACGCAGGCTGTTGGGATGGAGGGGCCACGCCCGCATTTCCACGGATCCGTCGCTGTTTGTGTCACTAGACCTGGACCTCTGTCTCTACTTCTAACACCGGCTTAGTGAGGAAGCCCTGATGTGCCTGAGTTAATACTTCCCATGGCCATCGCTGGGAAATGCCCCGGACGCCTCTCCTGGCTGGTGACGGCCCTGGGCCTGGACACTGGCTTTGTCCTGAGTTGTTTCTTCTTGTGGCCATCGCTGGGAAGTGCCCCGGACACCTCTCCTGGCTGGTGACGGCCCCAGGCCTGGACACTGGGTTCGTCCTGAGCTCTGCGAGGGACTTGGGCTCCACGTGCAGCAGATATCTGTGCATCCCTTTGGATGTGAGATGTTGGCGCTCGGCTTGGAGGCCAGCACAATCTGGGTGTGGTCAGGATCCAGTTCATCCTTTGGAGAGAGAGAGCAGCTGCCCGGGGACCCCTCTGAGGTACATAGTCATGCAGTGCCCTCACAGGATGCCCGGTCCTCCGAGAACTTCCCGCCATTCCCCTGGACCGTCAGGTATCGGAGTCAAGTGTGGTGTGTGTGTCACAGGCGGGGGTACTGAGGACACCACGTGCCTGCTCGTGCGAAGACCTGAAGTGCTGCGTGAGCTCGTTCCCAAGGGGCCGTTGGCATCTGGGGGCCTGTGGGTGTCTTTCCACTGGCAGGAAATAATGGGTGGCCCATGTTACCTTTTGTGTCTTTTTTTTTTTTTTTTTTCTTTGCCGAAAAGCCCTAATGCCAACGTCGCTGTCCTGCTATTGAACCGCCCACCTCAGGCTCAATGGCCCTCCTCTTTCTGGGCTGCTGCAGTGTTGTGTTGGGGTAACTGTATTAACTTCGTTTGAATTTTCTTCCTGTTCTTTTGGAATAAGTGTTGATAGTTTGTGCTGCTTGTTCACCCCAGAGGCGAGGATGTCCTTTAGGCCTGGAGGAGGACAGCCCCTGCAGGGAGGTGCCGGGCGTCTACCTCTCATGTCATCAGCAGCCCTCTCCACACGTCTCCTCTTCGCTCCTCGTGCCCACGGCTGAGGTCACGGGTCGCTCGCTCTGCTGTTTGAGATCCTCGGAAAAGGTGTTTGCCCTGAAGGGAGATTGGGGGTGTGTGGCTGATTTTAAATAGGAGGAAATGATTGTAACAGAATGAGCAATGCCTAGCACTTAGTCTCAGGCTTGAGAAATTGTGTTTTAGAAGCAAGGTATCCCCAACTCCGGTTTCCTTCAAATTAAATCTTTTAAAGAGTCCACAAATATAAATAGTTAGAGCCTAAAACTATGCAACAGAGGGTCTAGAGCCCAAGCCACTGCCACCTCTGACTCCAAGACACCTCAAAAACTTGGCCCTCCTCCTCAGAGAACCCCCCTTCTGCTCCTCCTTCCACACTGCTCCCTCCACAGTGGTCGCTCCACAGTGCTCCCTCCACACTCCTCCCTCCACACTCCTCCCTCCACACTCCTCCCTCCACACTCCTCCCTCCACACTCCTCCCTCCACACTCCTCCCTCCACACTCCTCTTCCGCCCCCTCCCCTTCTTCCTTCCCCTTCCCTTCTTCCTTCCTTCCTCTCCCCTTCCTCCTTCCTTCCTCTCCCCTTCTTCCTTCCTTCCTCTCCCCTTCTTCCTTCCTTCCTCCCTTTCCTCCTCCCTCCTCTTCCTCCTCCCTCCTCTTCCCCCTCTTCCCCCTCCCTGTCCTTGGGCAACCTCCATGGAACTCTGGTTCAAAGTCACTGGTCTGTGGGGCCGCCCATTTGATAGATGAGCATGCTGGGGACCAGACACAAGTGACTGACTCAGACCAGCTCGCATGTCGTCTCCTGCCTCCCGTAACACCGGGTTGTCCCTAATGGAAGAGAGTCAATGATGCTGCTTCACTGATCTCCAGGGAAAACAGGTTGATAACAGGTTATAAACATGGGAACGTTTTGGAAAAAGCGTCGTCCACTTGTCAGCTCCATCTCTCCTGCCCGGAAGATGTAGGGGAAACCTGCCTTCAGCCCACCCTCATCCCATAACAGGACAGAGGACAAAGGGGCAGAGACCCAGGTCCTGTCAGTGCCCTCAGGAAACCCCCCATTTCCTCCTCATGGTGGAAGTGGAAACCATCCCACTGGACTAGATTTTCCCGGGAAGCCCCTTCACCCCGAAAGCAAGGAATCTGGTTTGAGCACACACCATTCTCGGTGCCATCACTTTCTGCTGCTGAACCCTGCATACGTGGCCCATTGATCTTGCTAGTCCAGTGTTACTGGGTCCTGGGAGTTTCTGTGGGCTGATGGCAGGTGTTTACCATTGTGTTCAGAGGGGAGAACAGAACTTTATTTGTCGAAATCAGATGATAACCATTGCCATGTGATTCCTTGGGTTGCTTTGGGTGGGGGGTGCTCAATGCTTTTCCTGAGGGCTAAGTTCTAGTTTGAGACCGTCTCTCTTTGTCGCCCAAGCTGGAGTGCAGTGGTGCGATCTTGGCTCACTGCAACCTCCGCCTCCTGGCTTCAAGCAGTTCTCCCTGCTTCAGCCTCCCAAGTAGCTGGGATTATAGGTGTGTGCCACCACGCTTGGCTAATTACAAAAATATTTAATATAGGCTGGGTTTTGCCATATTGGTCAGGCTGGTCTCGAACTCCTTGCCTCAAATGATCGGCCCACCTTGCCCTCCTAAAATACTGGGATTACAGGCTTGAGCCACTGTGCCCGGCCTGATCCTGACATCTTTTAAAGCTGCCTTCATGTACCAAAAGCCAGTCTATGTTTGAAAATCAGTCTTGAAGAGCCTAGGAGGAGAGGGATAAGCTTCAACTAGGTGAATAACTATGCATATGTTAAAAATATGGGCCAAAATCTACCCCAAATGTTAACTCTTCTGCTTTGCGTATTATATCCATTTATAGTTATTTCAGCACTAAGATTTTTAAAGACTCTTTTGATAATTATGGACAAATTACTATTAAAACTCAGCTGCATTTGTAACACTTCAAAGAACTAATTGGATGACATCATTTTTCCCAGAGGCATTTTGGATTGTTACATAATTAATGTTTATCTCTTTGCCAGAAATCTTTTTTTTTTCTTTTCCAGGACAGATACCTGAAAAGAAACTTTCCTTTGCATTAAGTGTTATTTCACTGTGTGACAATCAATTTTTGAACGTGAGAACAAGATCATCATGTATTTTTGGGATAATTCTTGCTTAATAGTGATAATGCTAAGTGTTAAAATTATGCAACAATTTGTTTCTTTGAAAATTACTATTTGCCTGCTCACCAGGTGGGAGCTGATGAGAACATGGATGTAAAAATTAAATTGTATTTAGCTTGTATGAAAGAAGTTTTAAAAAAAAAAAGCTTTTTTTTTTTTTTTGTGCTACTACTGAAGTTGCTTCGTTGTGGAAATGAGGTTATTGCAGGCACCTAGAATTTTATCTCCTTCACTTGTACAATGGGAAGAAATTCTCCAACAAGCACAGGAATCTGACTTTCTGATATTGAGACTCCTAGGCATCAAGCCCCGTGGAAAGGTTGGTGATTACGTGAGCGTTGGCGTTGATGTGGGCACCCTCCAAGCCGGACGCAGGGAGCAGGGAAGGGCAGAACAGGCCTCTCAGGAGCCATGAGAAAATCAAGTGTTGGCAGCAGTGGTGAGGGTTGATGTCAGGGGCCAGGAGGAGGTGGTGAAGGGAGCATGTGGTCCCTGCAGTGAGGTCTGATCTGCAGGGGATGTGGACGGCCACATGGCGAGGCCCACGGACAGCCTGGACTTGGCTGCCTCAGAACTCTGGTGGACGTTGCAAACGGCCCCACAGGGTTGCAGTGCACATTCCTCGGACAGAGAGAAGACGCTTGTAACTGGTCTCGGCACGAAGCCAGCGCCCTGTGAACAGTGGCCACTGCTGTCATGACTGAGTGCCGTCCAACTGGAGGCATTTGCTCTGCTCAGTTCACTTAATTGGGCCAGGAATGGGGTTGCCCTGCCTTCAACAAGCTTGACGCATTGAACGAGGACTCAGTAAAGTACTCTGTAAATATGCTCTCCTGGCTAGAGTGAGCAAAGCCCAGGGAGAGAGTGGTTCCTCAGTATTAGACAGGTGTTTGGCGGGGCCAGCTGTGTGGCTGCCAGAGCGAATGTGACCAGGAAGCCTCTGTCCCCCCGGAGGTGGCCAGCGTAACTGTTACACGTGCCGTAGGTAGAAAGTGGGCACTGCTGGGAAACTTGCTCATGTTGCTGTTTTCTGATTGGAAATTCAAGGTTTCTGAGCATCCTACATCGAATTTGTACATTGCTGAGACTGTACACCTTTCAACACTTGTTTTTTCCTGCTTTTCGGATCTATACAACCTGGCATTTGGCCGTGGCTTCCAGAACAGGCTGGATGCAGAGTGAAGTCCTCTCCTCACTGTCAATCTTTGCAGATGTCTTTCTTGAGAGTCTCAATTAGGTTTTTACTTAACTAGACTTTTTAAATTGCCATGCACATAACTCTACCAGTTACAATCGTGAGCTAACGTGGGTTTTTGGTTTTACTTTGATGAATGTTTAACATTTGCATGCTGGATGTAGGGGTGGAGGTCATTTATCTGCTTTTCATTTCCTTCTTGGTTATACTTAGTGACTTTCAGGTACGGTGTGGAAAGCCTGGTACAGGGTGAATTGCAGGCTGCAGTGTGGCGCGGTGGACGAGAGGCGTGGGCTGCAGTGTGCACAGTGGATGAGAGTGAAGCTATTTCCATCCTTGAGGGAAACACACAAGAAACAATTTAAAAAACTGATCATCTAGCTTGAATGAGGTCCAACAAATTCAGTTTGCAAAGTTTAACTTCCAAGTTAACTTAGTAACTTTTCCCCTAAGTCATTAATTTAGTAGCTTATGTTTATTGCCTAAAGCATAATAGTCATAAATTCTAAAATGAATGACTAAACATGTAATAATTTAGGCATACAGCACCTGAAGGGAAAACTGCCAGTATGCTAAAATATTGGATACAGATGCTCAAAAAATATAATGTAGCATTCTTACAATGCGTGTGCTTTTAGCATGTAACTTGGTGAGTAGTTTTGAGCTATATTTGTAGGAATGTGTATCTTGAATACTTTAGGACACCACTGGAGATGTGTGCTTGAGAGGTATAAATACTGAATGTTCTTCTCCCTTCCTTTAAATGAAAAACATTAGCTCCCTTCATTTTTATTTTTATTTTTTGAAGTGGACTCTCACTCTTGTTGCCTAGGCTGGAGTGCAGTGACGCAATCTCGGCCCACTGCAACTTCCGCCTCCAGGGTTGAAGTGATTCTCCTGCCTCAGCCTCCCCAGTAGTTGGGATTACAGGTACCCACCACCATGCCCCGCTAATTTTTGTATTTTTATTAGAGATGGGGTTTTGCCATAGTGTCCAGGCTGGTCTCAAACTCCTGACCTCAGGTGATCTGCCCACCTCGACCTCCCAAATTGCTGGGATTACAGGCGTGAGCCACTGTGCCTGGCCAGCTCCCTTCTATAATGATTTATACAGTTGTTTTTGCTTTTTGTTTTTTTGAGACGGTGTCTCACTCTGTCGCCCAAGCTGGAGTGCAGTGATGCAAATCTGGGCTGACTGCATCCTTCACCTCCTGGGCTCAGGTGATCTTCCCACCTCAGCTTCCTGAGTTGCTGTGACTAGACACACGTCACCATGCCCAGCTTTATTATTATTATTATTGGTATTTTTAGTAGAGACAGGGTTTTGCCATGTTTTCCAGGCTGGTCTCGAGCTCCTGGGCTCAAGCAATCTCCTGGCCTCAACCTCCGAAACTGCTGGGATTACAGGCGTGAGCACCACATTTGGCCCATTTTTTTTTTCTTCCAGGATTAGGAGTCGACTTTCAGAAAATCCTTCAACCTTGCAAGCTTAATTTTCCATAAAAGTATTCCTCTAGGATAAAAACAAGACACAAAGAAGTACGTGTGGACTGCAGTTAAAAATTTTCAACACAACTTAGCTTAGGAAAGTTGACATTTACAAAGAGCAGGAGGCCCGTTCAGTGCCTTCTAGGCACTGGGAATGGCGGTCTGTGGGCGACCCTAACATGTGCGGCGTCCTGAGACGTGATCGTGGTGTTCACGCTTTTACCGAGGGCTTCCCGGGAGTACCAGAGGCTGTTCTTCTGCAGTCGGCCAGCCAGGCAGCAGCTGCTGGAGAAGGAACAAATAGCAAAAGACAGATGTACACGGTGTTATTGTGGCAGAGAGGTTAAAACCAGGGTCACTTTGTTCTTACAGTTTTAAAAAACTAATAATGAAGTCCTTAAATATGTTTAGGATTTCAAAGTAGTTATGGGTGTGTCTGTGTCTCTAGCTCCCGTTCGGGTGCTTCCTGCGAAGAGAGCTCAGAGACGCCACCTTTCCTTGATGAGGTGACAGGGCCTGGAGAGGTGTGAACCCCGTGGTGGGGGGATGACTGACCTGGGGTGAGTCTGGGTCAGTGTGGGGATCCAACCCCACTCCACATTCCTGTAGGGAATCCACAGTTCTAAGTCTTTATGATAGGGGTAAAATGAACCTGGAAGAGGTGTTATTTTTTAAGAAGTTAAGTGCCATGCTCTTTTTTCCTCATATTTTCCGTGTTTAAGCAGCATTGAAGGATACGGCACTAGTAGCATGTTGTTTTGGAAACAATGTTGTTGGTTATTTTACGTTGAATATGGTACTAAGGTTGCCTGGTAACAGAAGTTTTCCTTAAACAACATAGAACTCTGTTGAATCTGTTGCCCCATTGGCTGAGCCGTCTGAAATCAGTGCAGTAGCAGCTGAAGAGGCCTCTTCCCCTTGGAGGAAGCCGCTGGATTGGCAGGAGGCACCGCTCTTGATTTGAGGGAGTGAGGCGCCTTTGCAGGGACCCCACGTAGCCCCTGCAGCTCTCTCCTGCCCCCTGCTGGTTGGCCAAGCAGCCTCGCGACAGTGTGCTCAGTGTGAATGTTCACTGGGGCAGGCCGAGGCTTTTGTTCCAGAAACACTGACTTCAGAAACGGCCGGCTGTGTGTGTTGAGCATGGCAAGAAAGACTTCCGTGTGTCTTAAACCTCTTGAACAAAGCAAGTTGATGTTTCAAATGCATCTCAAAGGCTAATGACTTTGCTATGGTCAATATTCAGGAGAAAAGAGGTTTTGATGAAACAGAAAGACAGGAGTGGCAAGTGACGTGCTTGTGCCCCGTATGACTAAGCGATGTCCTGGCCGTTCCACACCACGGCCTCTGAGCAGCCAGCCTGCAGATACTGGGTCAATTTAGATATCCCTGATCTCTGCAGAGGTTTGATCAGGTAGCCCAAGAGCAGATAAACACAAACGCTGACTGGAAACCCTGGCACACGGAGACACTGGAAACAGCAAGCTGCTATTAACATCATAGTAAGAGACAGTCGCCTGCTCTCAGGGGTGTCAGTTTCTTTTGCTTCTAGACGTTCATCTGCGTTACAATACAGTTTTGCTCAGTTTATCCCCATTACTCCACTGTCTTCGCTGTTAAAGTCTCAGCCAGCACTTAGCTCTGACACTGCAGGAGTTTCACTGTGCGGCTGACCAGGCCTACCTGGCTTGGCTGTAAAGCAGGTGAGATTTTCCGGAAGGCAGTGACGAGAACCCGAGGCAGGAAAGAGCATTGCTGGTCTACATACGGCAGTGCACCTGCAGCAGAGCATGTACGTGCACGTTCAGGCTACACAGGTGCAGGAGAGAAGAAAACCACCTACAATTAGTCACTTAAAATGCCACACACCCAACCCTTGAGACCCTAGCACATAGAGTAGTAGTGGTCTTGGAGATGGCAGGTGTGCTGAAGTCTGACTTTCTCACTTAGCTTTTCCAGCAGCGTTTTCCTCATCTCTAAGCTGGGGCTAACAACTGCCACGCGTAGATTTGTGCATGGAACCGTGCGTGTAAAGTGGGGTAGCCCCCAGGACCTAGGAAGGACTCGTGGTCAGTGTCGGTGGTCATGCGTGCTGTACGGGTCCCCCAGGAAGATGATTGCTACATATAACTCCCTCCATTCAATGTCACTGAATGTAAAAGGTGGGACATTGGCTTCTGATGTGTCTGGTTTGCTGCAGGCCACGCTGCACCCCGTGGTTCCTGAGCCCTGAGCTGAAGTACATCCTGCTGCATCGCCTGTGTCGCTTTTGCTGTGTCACTTAGAGCTCCTGCCCTGGGAAACTTCCTCGCGCCTGACGAGCACCACAGTTTGCAGCAAGACCTGTCCAAAGCGTGGACTGCGAGAGCCCCGCTGTGGTCCTGTCCTCTCCATGTTGGGAGCGACTCTGTGGGGTTTGTCGGCCCTTCTCTCAGGTGTCCTGTGTCTCATGGATCAGCCGACGAGCCCCGTCTGGAGGAGCACTGTGCAAAATGCTGCCGGCCACCCAGATCTCC
Organism: Macaca fascicularis; assembly: GCF_037993035.2. Classification (NCBI taxonomy): domain Eukaryota; kingdom Metazoa; phylum Chordata; class Mammalia; order Primates; family Cercopithecidae; genus Macaca; species Macaca fascicularis. The sequence goes on along the minus strand of NC_088391.1, from coordinate 562,389 downwards.
TAGCGCAGAGTGAGGCCACATCTGCAGACTTGACCGCACAGAGTCCCGAGGCATTCGGCAAGAAGGGGAGTGGGATGTGTGTGAGATCCCACTGCGGAAGCCGGCTCTGCTCCGTACTCTGCGTGCGGGGTGCCTGATGTTCAGACCTGCTGTGTCTATCGGGGGCCATGGCGGGGTGGTGGGAGTGGGGGCAGGGAGCAGCGCGGATGGATCCAGGAAAGGACTTAGTTGAATCCCAGCTGCCCACATACCTGTTGCTGGTCTTGGACAAGGTCCCTAGTTTCTCTGGGCTTTCGGTTTGATTGTAAGACTAGGACGCCGCCCTAGTCTGAAGATGTCGGTGTGTGCGGGAATGCCTGGCGCAGTCACCAGGGGTTTTCCTTCAGCCTCCTCCGTTCCCCTCCCTGGGTCAATCAGTATCCATGCGTGCCACAAGTAAATTACAGTCCCTCCGAAAAACCAGTTGACCCGAGTTTTATGGTCAAGCATGGTGAGTGTCCTTGCCAGGAAATGCCACTAGATGTCTTGGGCCTGCTCCTCTACCTCCACAGCAATCCCCGGAACAGGCTGGTTCAGGACGTGGGAGGTGGGAGTCGGTGTTGTACCTAGGACAGGCTGAAGTCAAAGGCTCGTTTGCTCTGTGAGGGGTGATCAGGATGACACATCAAGTGGAGCCCCATGGCTGACCCTGGAGGTGGACGGTCGGGTCGGATTGGCTGCCCTCCAGCACGTGTTTCGAGTGATGCCTTCCCTGGGTTACGCAGCCCTGATCTGTAGCGTACAACTTCCCAGCTCCAGCCAATCTGGTCTTGCCGTCTCCTTCCAAGAAGGTAGGTGCGGCGCAGTTGCCTTTAAGCGGCTCCTTCTGGACACCGCAGGGCAGCAGCAAGCAAGCATGGGCGACTTTTTTTCTTACGTTGACCACAATACGCGGGGCCAGCTTTGCACGATCCCATTCAGCATCACACGTGTGCATCGGCCACTCACCTGTCCATCTGCCACAGACAGGCTTGGACAGGACCATTGAGTGGCCTTTACGGCAAAGAGCCTAAAGGGCTCACAGGAAACCTGGACCCAGCGCAATGGTAACAGCGCAGCTATACCTGTCATTGATCAAGGAGTATTCTGGGCCCGACATGGTGTTAAGTGATCCAGTTCGGTTAGCACTCTTAGAATTAACCCCCTTTTGCCTATCAGGAAATCGAAGACGGAGGGCATTAACGCCAGGGAGCAGGGAGTAAGGGGACACACAGAGGGGCTGAGGGGCTGGGCATTCTGAGCCCACGGATCTGCCCACAGGCCCCGGCTGCACGGGCACCAGGGCTGCTGCTCTGGAGGGGATGAGGAGCTCTGGGGAAAAGATGGAGCCTGACGTGGGTAAGATTTGGATATTTTCAGAAGAGATTTTCAGCCTGGAATGAGGGTGTAAGTGACTGAATCGGAGTGATGAGCCAGATAGCCCGGCTGCGGGAGCTCCCCTGTGGGGTGAGGGAGGAAGGCCTTGGGGGCGTGTGGCTGAGCAGAGGCGCTGGGTCGCCAGGAGCCGCCGCGGGTTTGGAAAGGGGGAGAAACGCAGCGCCCTGCACTGCAAGGGCACCGAGACGTGGTTGTGGTTCTTCCTGACCGTGACAGGCACAAATGGTGTTGATGGTGGAATGCACGGAGTTTGCCTTCAGAGAACTCCTGCTGTCTTTTAAAACCTGGGCCTCTCATTTAAACTTGGTGGCCTCAGGTGAATGGTCAGAAACAGTTTCTGATGAGGTTGCAGAGACTGCATGGCCTCTGATTGTGCACATCCTGTGATTGTGTATAGTCTCTGATTGTGGCCTCTGGCCTCTTTGTGGCCTCTGATTGTGTGGGTCTCTGTGTGTGGTCTCTGATTGTGTGTGGTCTCTGATTGTGCGCGGCCTCTGATTGTGTGCGGCCTCTGATTGTGGGTTGTGTGAGTTTCCCGGGATTAAGTAGATGAGCCTCGTGCTGGGGCAGGTGTGCCTTGTGTTGGGCATGTGGCTAAAGAAGTTTAACCCATCCCCTCTTTGAGAATGGCAGGGCAGTAACAAAGGTGGTTGATTTATACATGGCCATCCTCGTGAGGTGAGGACCTGAAAGGTTTACTGCTTTCCCGGAAAGCTGCTCTGGGCGTCACCATTACTGATCATGGACAGCAGCTCAGAAGCCCCCTTAAGGTGCAGGGAGGGACCGGCGCTGGTCCTGTCTGTGCCCAGGCTGCTGGTCACCCTGACGGCCAGGCGATGGCTGCCTGTGCACGAAGCTGGGGTTAGAGTGAATTTGGGCAGTGTCGGCTTTGATTTAGGTCAAGACTGATCAGTCTTCCTAAAATACTAGCCATGAAAGCTTTCATAGATTGTAGTTCTTTGGGAGATTTATATGTGGTTTTTAAAGCACAGGGCCCATGGCCAGTGTTGAATTACATTTTGTTCAGTGTAACTGACAGGACACTGGACCTGAGTCTCAGGCCTGCCACAGGGTTCAGGGAGCTTCAGAGAGGGAGATGTTTGTGCTCAAGTTTTCGCAGATGGGATGGGACATGGGCATGGGGCTGGAATGCTCTAACCTTCAATCTTCAGTCATCGGTATCACCTGTGCACACGCATATCGTTTTCAAAGATGGACAAGCTTTTGGGAAATATCTGAAGACTTTTCCAGTTTTGAAAGAAGCCGGGATGACACTGGAAACGTCAGGTGTCTTGGCTGCTGATCAGGTCCATCACCACGCACATGGTCCCTAACCTGGCCCACCTCTGATCATGCACAGCGGGTGACGAGGTCCATAACCTCACACTTCTGTGCACAGCAGGTGACCAGGTCCCTAACCTCAAAATCTTCTGATTGGGTGCAGCTGGTGACCAGGTCTGCAACTTCGCATGGCTCTGATTGTGCAGAGCTGGTGACCAGGTCACTAACCACCCACACCTCTATTCATACCCAGCGGGTGACCGGGTCCATCACCTCACACCTCTGATTGTGCATAGTGGGTGACCAGGTCTGGAACCTTGCACACCTCTGATCGTGCACAACGGGTGACTAGGTCCATGACCTCACGCCTCTCTGCACAGTGGGTGACCAGGTCCATAACCTCACACCTCTGATCGTGCACAGCTGGTGGGCACAGGACCCACTTCAGTGAGGGGCTGACTTCCCAGGTGTGAGGGGGGAATGCTGTGTGGCTCGCTAAGCCCCTCCATGCTTTGGGGCTCCAGGCTGTGGCCGGCAAGTAGGAGGTTGTCCCAGGAGGCTGCTGTGTGTTGGGGATGGGAGGCAGCTGCAGGGTGGAAGTACGATGTTGTCGTAGGGGGCCACTGTGGGGGGGGGGGTGGGACGGGAGGCAACTGCAAGTTGGAAGTAGGATGTTGTCCCAGGAGGCTGCTGTGTGTTGGGGAGGGAGGAGGCAACTGCAGGGTAGTGTGGTGGTCCCCGTGCCACTGATTTCAGGTTAAAATAGAATGTGGACCTCTTTTTACCATAGTTTTTAATTACTCCGCTAGTTTGTGTTGCTGTCTCTTGCTATGAAGTCCACAGTCTGATGTCTCTGTGGTCCCATGTTTCCCTTCTGCTTGTGTTACCCGATCCTGTGGGTCAGCTGTGAGGAAACCACTCTCCACTCCTCATCTGGAGTGGTCTCGAGCTGGGTGTGCTGGTCTCCTTGTGGGCTAAAGTGTTCTTCTGTTACTGTTTTCTCTGTTTCTTGACCAAATTTAGCAGACTTGTGTATGATGCAAACACTTTAAAAAATGTCTTTTGCCTTTATGAAAAAAACACTTGCATTGCTTTAAAATGAACCTTTCCTCTGTCTCCATCCTTCCTCATAGATTGCTCTGTGTTAGAAACTCGGTGGTGTGTGTGCTTCATGGCCTCATCCCATCAAGCACTGTAACCTCCGATTGCAAAAGTGACTACATTCAAGGCAAAAAACTTTGCAAATGTTGAAAAGAATGAACAAAAACAATATATTGTTCTCTTGTCATCCTGAAATGGCTACTCTTAATATTTTGATGTAGTTCAAACTACATCAAACTCTCACCTACTCCTGTGCCAATATTCATCCTTCAGCTCTGCCTCCGTTCTTCCTTTCTTTTTTCATGTTATGGGGTCTGCTTTGGAGACGTTATCTACTTTCATTCTTCCAAAGTCAAGCTTCTAGCTTTGGTTGGAACTGCAGACCCATTTACTCATTCAGCAAATACTTTCTAAGCACATGGATAGTCACTGAGAATACCGTGGTTCACCAACATGACTGTGGCCCCTGCTCACACGAACTTGCGGCCTGATGGGGAGGATGGGCACTAATATGACAATCAGTCTAATGGGTTTTTGATGAAGAATTGAGGAAAGCGCACCAAAGAAAGGGAAGCGGGGTTCTCTAAATTTATGCTGTAAAAGAATCTGGCGTATCTTGGGATGAGAGGTAGAAAACCGATGCATTCTGGAAGGTATGATCCCCTTGCAGTCTGGAGAGAAGTAGAGGTTGCTTGTTGAGGGGGGTGGAGTGTAGGGACACCACGGTCTAAACAGAGATGAGGGTGCGTGCAGAATGCCTCTTGCAGCAGGAAACAGGCACGTGCAAGGAAGTAAACACGGGAGAAAGTGGCACAAGACAAGAATGAAGGCAGGCAGGCAGGGGCTGGGAGATGATGGTAGATGCTTTATTCTCTTAACAGCAACAGGATGCTGTTGAAAGCACTTGAGGGAGGTGGGGAAGTGGGTATGACATGTTTTGTGTTTGTAAAATTATCACATTGTCTTACCAAACTATACTCCCTATTTTTTATTTTTAAATTTTACTTTAAGTTCTTAGATACATATGCAGGTGTGTTACATAGGTATACATGTGCCATGGGGGTTTGCTGCACCTGTCAACCCATCATCTAGGTTTTAAGCCCTGCATGCATGAAGTATTTGTCCTAATGCTCTCCCTCCTCTTGCCCCCACCCCCCAACAGGCCCCCGTGTGTGTCGTTCCCCTCCCCGTGTCCATGTGATCTCATTGTTCAACTGCCACTTATGAGTGAGCGCATGTGGTGTTTGGTTTTCTGTTCCTCTTTTAGTTTGCTGAGAATGATGGCTTCCAGCTTCATCCATGTCCCTGTAAAGGACAGGAACCCATTCTTTTTTATGGTTGCATAGTATTCCGTGGTATATACGTGCCACATTTTGTGTATCCAGTGTATCATTGATGGGCATGAGATATCCTCTTAACATGTGATCCAGCAATTGCACTCTTAGGTATTTATCCAAAGGAGTTGAAAACTTGGGTTCACAGAAAAACCTGCACATGGACATTTATAGAAGCTTTAATCATAATTGCTAATTTTATTCCAGCTTTATTCATAATTGCTCAAACTTGGAGGCAACGAAGAAACCAAAATATTCTTCACTAGGTGAGTGGATAAATAACCTGTGATATATCCAAACAATGGAATATTCTTTAGCACTGAAAGGAAGTGAGCTGTCAAGCCATGAAAAGACACGTAGGAACTTTAAACATGCACGGCTACACAAAAGAGGCCCCTCGGAAAAGACTAAATACTGTAAGCTTCCAACTAAAGGACATCCCGAAAAAGGCCAGACTATGGAGTGAAAATGTCCGTGCTTCCCAGGTGTTGGGAAGAGGGAGAGATGATGAGGTGAAACACGGAGAGTTTTAGGATTTTAGTGCTACTGCTCTGTACGATGCTATCATGGTGGATACATGTCATGACATATTTGTTCAAACACATAGAACAAGCACCAAGACGGAGCCCTCATGTAAACTGTGGACTCTGGGTGACAATATGTCAACGTAGGTTCTTCCATTATTACAAATGCTCCTTCTGGGCAGGAGTGTTGTTAGTTGGGGAGGCTGTGCACGTGGGGGAAGGGAAGGCATATAGAAGGTCTCTCTGCACCTTTCCCTCAATTTTTCTGTGAACGTGAAACTGCCTAAAAGATAAAGTGTATTTTTAAAAAATAAAGGAAAAAAAGGAAACAAAAAGTCCTCACAAAAATCAAATGAGAAAATCACACTGGGTGCTTCAGGTCAAAATGGAAGAACAAGGGCTGTATTTACCATCCCACCTGATGACTTTTTTCTCACTGCTTTTCAGCATTTTTTTGGAGTCTAGTCAGTGCAATAAGGCAAGTTAAAATATATAAAATGCACCCTTATTAGAAAATAAGATTTAAAACTATCTGTATCTGTAGGTGACGTGATCACCTGTGTGGAAAATCTCCTGAAATCACAAAAAGCCACTAAAACTAATAATAATAAATTACTTACTAATAAGTGAGTTTGTGTTTAGCTTGTATCTTGCAAACTTTCCATAAGCAGTATTTATCTCTTTATACACTGGCAAAGAAATAATTGGAAATGGAAATTTACAAAGCAATATTATTTATAGCACATCAAAACATGAAATACTTAAGACTAAATCTGACAAAAGATGTGTAAGATCTATGCACTGTAAAGCAGGCAGTGATGCTGAGATAAATTAAAGAACTAAATAAATGAAGTGATATACTGTGTTCATGGATCAGCAGGCTCAATATTGTTAAGATGTCAGTTCCGCCCTTGTGGATCAGAGGTTTAATGCAATTCCAATCAAAATCCCAGCATGATTTTATTTTATTTTATTTTTTTCAGTAGAAATGAACTAGCAGATTCCAAAATGTGTCTGGAAATTTAAAGAACCCAAAAGAGCTAAGACAACTTGGAAAAAAAATGGTGGAGGACTTACCTGAACTATCAAAACTGGGTTAATGAAACCTCCTAGAGGGTCTAGTAATAACCTCACAAACATGTTACCTATACATAGTGGATTTTTGAATAAAGGTTCAAAGACATTAAATTAGAGAAAGGACGATAATGATGATAGAAGGATTAAATACTACAGGCCAAAAAGAGAAGAGCGAGCTCCTGTTAAATATCTTCACATTGTTGGTGTCACTCATGCAATTCAATTCACATTTTGTATATCTAAAAGTTGAACAGACTTCTTCATTCTCTTTCCCCAATTCACTCCACAGAGATGCTGATGTCTTTCAGTGGAACTTGGAAGTTTGCTATTCTTTTTAAAATGACTCTCTTAGATACTGTTTATGCAAGAAGTTGTGGGACTGTAACTTACAAATACTGTTCTAAACCTTGGAATCACACGTTTCCCTTTTTCTCTACTTATCGTTTCTAGTCAGTTTCCCATTTCCTCTTTCTTCATATTTACACTGCATTCCTTTTAGTTCAGGCTCTTGTTACCCCACTTGATCTCTTGATGTGGTCACCAGAATATCCTTCGTGTTCCAGCCTCCTGGAATCCTTCCTTCATGACCCTGAAGAACTGCCCTCCAGACCCGCAGGTGTGACCCGGAATCAAGGATCTCAAAGCCGAGTGGGATCTGAGAGGCTATCTAGACCAATCCTCCATTACAGACGTAAACCTTTTGATGACTTCACTTCAGAGCCCAAAATATTTGCACTGCAGGCAGAATCACCTAAATCACTTAATGTGATGTTCAGTCTTCCCGTGGTATTTTCCTCTCTGCATCTCCCTACTTTCGGTCAGCCATTTCTCACTCATGACACCGAACCCTTCATTCACATCACATTATTATATAAGTGTGTTCTTCTCCACACACACTTGTTTGTTTTCTGCCTGGGTTTTTTGTTACATTATTCCCTCTACTGGAAATATCATTTTCCAAGATCTGACTACAGAATTTTAATGTATTCCTCAGAATGACTCACATATCACATATTCGACCAAATGGCTGCAGATTCTGTCACTTCCTCTCTTGTCCTATGGCAACCTGGAGAATCTTCTTCTCTTAGCCAATAGGATTTATCATGGTCCTTCTTTATCTTAACAATAGTTTAGCAGGACTGAGAACTGGGAAGTAGATTTTTCTCCCAGGGGTGAGAACTGTCTTAGTTTAGCAGATCTCCCTGGGTCTCCATTCTGGTTGTAGAAAAGCAACCCATAGGGCATGGTGGGGAGGAGAAGAAGGGGAACTAAGCTGTGTTGCATGAAGATGGCCAGTTGTGACCCTTACTCCAGGGTTGGGAGTTGAGGCCCCTAGGAAGGAGAAGCTGTAAGGATGAAGACGAGGCATAAAAAGTGATGCAGACCGGGTGCGGTGACTCACGCCTGTAATCCTAGCACTTTGGGAAGCCAACGTGGATGGATCACGAAGTCAAGAGTTCAAGACCAGTCTGACCAATATTGTGAAACGCTGTCTCTACCAAAAATACAAAAATTAGCTGGGTGTGGTGGCACATACCTGTAGTCCAGCTACTCGGAAGGCTGAGGCAGGAGAATCACTTGAACCCAGGAGATGGAGGTTGCAGTGAGACAAGATCATGACACTGCACTCCAGCCTGAGTGACAGAGAGAGACTTCATCTCAGGAAAAAAAAAAAAAAAAAGTGATGCATAGTAACAAGACTGCCCGAGGAGAAGAGGCAATCAGCAACCTTCTCCAGGGTGGGATGGCTGAAGACCCTTTAAGAACAAAGGTGTCTACTTTCCTTCTTTAGGATGCTCTATCGTGATTTAATGAACCCTCCCAATCTACTGTATTCAGTATTTGGCATGAGTCAATTTAGGGGAATTCTAGAAAACATAGCTGGCTGTTATCAGGTTAATGTAGATTGGGAGGTCGGGAAAAACCCCAGGAGACACGTAGGAAGGACAATACATGAAAACAGAAGAAACTTGGAGTCAGTTCACCCTTCAAACAAAATCCAGTTTCCAGAAGACATTGTGAGGGCTGCTGGGTCTTCCTCGCCTGCAGATGGGGGATTCCAGATAATTATTATACTTGAATCTCACAGGATGGGGTGATCACCACCTGCTCTCAAATGGGATGAGTTACAATATCTTCTATCGGGAGGCGGTAAATAAGAGGTTAGGTATACGTCTGTAGTCATCACAATTTTGTCAAGATTGCTATTTTTACTTCCATGTCATAGATGGGGAGCCTGATGCTTGTGGAAATGATTTGCTCAGGGTCTCACCATTAGAAGTGGCAGAGGAAAGATTCCAACATGTTTTAAAAGCTGCAAACTGAGCTGACTCCCATCCATGCTGTCATACCGACTTTGAGATTTCAATCCTCCTGAAGGCAGGAAACTTATTCCATTTGCTTTTATACCCTCCATAACACTAGTGAGCAAGTTTTGCTCAAAGTAACATGGAATATTTTGCTGACTCAAGGGGAAAAAGTAAGAGACTTAAATGACACCATCACAAGTCAACCTTCAAGGAACAGAGACATTTAGCATTAGCTGTCTCAGTCAAATCAACATAGACATGCACGTTTATCCTTTACATGGCAGTAAGACAGCAAACACAATTGAAAAAATGAGCCAAGTGTAAAAAATGTGTCACAAAGGGATGGATTTAGACAGGAGAGCAGTGAAGTAGGTTATAAGATGGTCAGCATAATCCATTTTAATGAATTATTAGCTGAAACATGCAAAGCATTTAGGATTTCTGGGAGAAGTGTACAAACACACCAAATGTTTGTCCGACATTTTCTTCACTGCTGCTGTCTTTCCACAGGGCTGGAGATGATGTTAACCAACGGCCTTGGGAGGAGAGATTGCAGCTGAGCCCACACCCTCTCAAACTCCTTCAGACTGTTGCTGTTTTTGTAGACTTTACCATTAACAACAAATCCTAAGATTTACTCAATCACTACAGCAGTCGTTGGCCAGAGTTCAAATTTCTGATTCGAAGGAATCTGCACTCTGCCTGCCAGGATTGACTATTAATGGCTTCGTCCATAGAGGAGCTGTGTCTTTGCTCACTATGGAACAGTATTGAGGCTTCGAAAGGGGTATTTTGCTGGTCACCTCCTGGTCATCCTTCTGCTCACCAAGAGCAGATACTGTTCTCAGCCCCTTACATTTACAAGGTCGTTTAATTCTCACATAGCCCTTTCAGATAGATGCGAGTATTACCCCCCTTTTACAGAGGAGGAAACCGAGAGGCAGAGGACATAGGTGAATTGTCCCAGATCACAGAGCTGGCTATGGAGCTGGGACTTGCACCCGGCCAGCCTGGCTCCAGAGTTCACTGCCCTCCTCCTGTACAGCACGTGTGACCTGCAGTAATCACCGCCCAAACAGGCAGGCACTGCGGATAGCCAAGCACACCTCTTCCGACTTCAGCACGGAGGAAGGTTCCTTTTCATTCTGGTGTTCAGCTCAGGACTGTTTTTTATCACAAGGACGCACCACCCAGAAAGCTCAGTCATGTGCCGTTACCTTCTACGGTCATGGTTTTCTACTTTTTGGCCCCATTTTCCTGAGGACTTGGCCTGCTGGGACGTGAATGATGCGTTACTACTGTAGAGACAGAGGTTCAGGTCTAGTGGCACAAACAGCGAGGGACCCCATGGAAATGCGGGCGTGGCCCCTCCATCCCAACAGCCTGCATGGCTGCTCCATTCTGCTCCCATCACACACATCCCCACACAGCCAAGCCCCTTCTCCTTTCCCCCACTGGATTCATCAAATCAAACCTCGCTGTCCTTGGCAAATGTACCATTAATTTACTTACTGCCCAGTAAAAAAGCACACTTCCAGTTAACATGACACCCCCGCTACGATAGAACAGCCTTAATTCAAACATGACGCAGAGAAACAGAGGGAGGAGGGGTCGAGGGCCATCCTGGAATCGGCAGCTGTTTTCTGGGGAAAGTCTCCGTCCCCCCTGAGCCCGACACTTGTGCCACACTATCCCCATGGTGTCTGAAAGCTCCATGAAGACAGGCTCACTCTGACCCCTTCACACCCACAGCGCCAAGGAGGAGCAGGTGTTCAGGAAAAGTCTCCTGCTAGTGCTGAAGACACGAATAATTCCTCGTGCCCAGAATGCCAGGAGAAAACAAGGCACCATGTGGACACCTTCCAGGTGAATTCTGGAATGACTCTGCCGAATGCCAGTCATCCTTTTTCAGAACAAAACCAATACCGGAAAACATGTGTCACCAGCAGAGAGATGGTCCTTTTGATGGCTTACAAACACACCTATGTTATGCTGAATTTATCTCAAGCCACCCTCTCTGTGCTAATGTAAAAAGTCTCCTTTATTAACCAGTAGCCTTTTTCATCTGGTGCTTTTTAACAAGCAAGACGGTCCTGTAACACTCAGGCATTGTTGAAAACGTCAAATGGAAGCCTAGAAACCTCTTCCGTGCAGCTTCACTGCAAAGTATTTTGACGTGAGCCAAATCGTGCTATTCCTACATCTCCATGGGAAACTCAAGGCTTCATCAAGGAAACGCAGCATCATTTCTGCTAGTTACAGAAATTGGGGGGGGGGGGCATGGGGTTGAGGGAACATTACATAGAAAGCAACCCCGATAATCACCTGCATAAGAGCCACACTGGCCGGCAAGCCCCGGTCGGCTCGGTGTCTGCACAATCACAGACTTGAGACCTGGAGGGCAGACACCTGACACTGCTGACCACCCCAAGGTCATGGCCTCTGCCCCTTCTCTGCTGCCCATCAGTTCCTAGCTTCCGGCAACACCGCCTGCTGCCCCCACTGCCTCATCGACTCTTCGTGAAAAGCAAATGTTGCCAGGATAGCTTATGAGTACATTTGCCAGGAAAGCAGCTCTGATTGACGCTGAAACCCCCTTCTCACACCCCTGGCAGCTCCCTTGCCCCCAATGTGCACATGCTTGCAGCTCTGACCTTGCTCAGTGTCCACACAGGCTCTGTCCCCTGGAGAGCCAAAGGCAGACTCAATGTTGAGTCAGAAATACACAAAGAGGGTGAAGGTTACGAACTGCCTGCCTGCCCCCCAAAACACAGGTTGAAATCCTCACCCTCAATGTGATGCTGTCAGGTGGTCTTTGGGAGGTAATGAGTTCCCGAGGCTGGAGGCCCTTGAATGGGATTTGTGCCTCAGAAAGGGGCCCAGCAAATCCCTCACCCTCCCATTGTGTCAGGGCCAGAGAGAAGGTGTGTGCCAACCAGGAAGGAGCCCACACCAGAATCCACCCGTGCGGCACCCTGATCCTGCCTTCCAGCCTCTAGAACTGTGAGAAACAAATTCCTGTTTTTCATAAGCCACTCAGTCAATGATGTTTCGTTATAGCAGCCTGAGCTGCCTGAGATGACGATGCTCACTGCCCTACAGAAACGGCTACTCCCCTCTCCCAGAAAGAGGGGTTTAATTAAAATCCCTGTCTCTCCTCGCGGCCACCACAGATCTCACTCCCCCACCCCAAAAGCCAGCAGTTGCTAGGATGAAAGGAAACAGAGGATTGTTTTAAACCAGCCCCTCCGTATCGATCTGAAGCCTATAACTTTGCCCACTTCCACGGTGGCCGTGTCACTGCATTGCCCATGTCAGCTGTGTGTCTGCACTGGGTCCCAGGCTGTGCACAGACTCTTCTAGCTGCCCATCCAGCACAGCCGTTTCCCCTTCTGCTTTGGAGGCTGTCCTTCGATATCGAACTCCCACCTTTCTGCAACCCAAGGCCTTCTGATCCAGACATTCGGGGTGAGCTCAGCCATGTACTGGAGTCCTTGACTCAGGTAACCCAGGCCCAAGGCGTTGGCACCAACGATCTACTGGCTGTGGGGTCTGCACAGCCACTAGCTGTCCCAGCCACACCAGGGCCTGGGAGGGGAGGCAGAGGAACCTGTGAAGCTGCCAACAGCCATACGGGGACAGGGGCCCCTGGGATGAGGAGGATGCCATGGAAGGAAATTCAGAGAAAGAAAGAGCCCCAAGGCTGGACGGGTCATGCCCAAAGCCTACACTGCTGAATTTTCCAGGTTTCTGAACTCAATCGCTGACCCACACAGCACATGTTTCCTGAGTGCTGACCCCGCGTGCCATTGGATACGGCAATAAAGTAGGACCCCCACCCACCCCTTCCCCGACACATACACAGGCCTGGGGACCCAGTTGGCACCGTGAGCCAGGGAAGGGGGCCATTTCAGACGGACAGTGGGTGCAGCCTTGCCAAAGCCCAGCAGTCACCTGCACTGCCACAGCCAGGCTGAGTCCAGATCAGCCGCACAGAAACCTGACCCTCTCAAGGGCACGCCTGAGCTCATTAGGGACAGACACCGTCTCCTGCTGATCTCCAACACTTTCTCTGCATGTCTAGTTACAAACGGACGACGCAGTCTCGGAAGCACAGCTGTGACTCTGGAGACAGATCCCAGGTCTCCCCCTGCTCCTCTCCGTGGTGCCATTGATGGGGAGGGGCCGGTATGGCCGCGAGGCCGCATACCCACAGCCACCATGCCACGGAGACACGGGCCTTCGACGGTTACTTCTGCCAAGGAACCCTGCTGCGTCTTGGAGCACACCATGGTGGGCGGGAAGCTCCACCCGGAGAAACAGCGATGCTTCTCCCCAGAGCCAACGGAGGGCACTCCCCGCCCTGCATGCAGCAGATTACTTACATTCTGGAAAACATCTGAGTTAGTGGAGAACAGTAAAATGAAAAGGTCACGCTAGAAAGTTTAGAAGGTTGTGTGGAGTCTCAGGAGGTCTAAAGATTTCTGAACCAAGACTGCTGTGGGCAACGAGCTTACAGGGAAAGTTTCCACACGGGCCTTCAACAAGCAACGCTCAGCAGGGAGGAGCCACGTTCTGGGCAGAACCTCAGAACAAGATCATCGGACACAACAAAGTCACAACAGAGCCAACAGGAACTGAAATACAGCGCTCTCCTAAGATGTGTGCGTCACCTGCAGAAAGTCACCACACATTAAGATGGGGGAAGAAAAGGATAAGGTTAGAAACAAATTTGAAATTATTTCTGCATACATAAAATTTCTACATCCACTGGCTTTCTTTCTGGGAGTAACAACTTTTACATGAGATGCACATCCCCGTTGGAAGGAGTTTGGGTTTTCCGTGGGCAGAGACAAGGGCTCTCCAAGAAATGTGAACCTTTTCTCACTCACTGAGCCGCGTGCCCTGAGGCCGTCCTGGCCTGCCTGAGCACGTCCCTGCTCTGCCTCCAGCCAGCTCCTTCCAGCACTCACCCCGCTTCTCCCAGAGCCTGCACTGGCCCAGGATCTCCTCTTCTGCTGCTGTCAATCTTCCACTTTAGGGTAAATAAGTTGGAAACTAGAAAGTTATAAGACCCCTTAGCTTTTTAAAAATTTGTCTTCTCAGAAAACAAAGAATACTAATTCTACTTCCACGGTTTAATATGTTGACCCCATCTGCATGTTCATGGATATGTGTTTTTATATATATTTTAATCAGTACTTATAAAAGCATGCACTGTTGGCTACGTTCACTTCAATTACATTTGATGTAAGAAGTTATAATATCAGTGAATTCAGGCACTCAAAATTTAAGCCCTCTGACATCTATTAATCAAATGGAAAAATGACAGGTAGATATCACAAAAATCAAGAGAAGTGTTTAATATAAATCCTGGACTTTTAGATATTTCCACAAATGTAATGTATACATTAGTACACGACCTTGAGCATTTTCACAACTCTTTGAACTAAAATTCTGTTCTTAACTTTTATTGGTAGATCGACATCCATATGTGATTATAGGCAGCTCAAATATCAGCTCTTAAAAACAACCAGAAATGCTGTGGGCAAATCCCACCGAGCAGCAAATAACGGAACTGCACCCAACAACCCAGGTACCTCCCCTGAGGCATCTGGAACTTGAGGATTACGAGCAGCCTTTGGTTTCTGAGGCACCCGAGAGTGGGGACTCCAACTCCCCAAGTCTAGGAAGGCCTCAGCGATAAGGAAAACTGATCAAAAAGTCCTCCCTGCCGGCCCCCTGCCATGGGTTCCCCCCTGCCGGCCCTCAGCCACGTGCTTACAGATCTCACTTCCTCTCTGTCCCGCAAAGCCTGACTCCTGATTCCAGCCCTGCTGCTTACTGGGATGCGGCCATGGACGTCAACTGCACCTGCAAGGGGAGAAGCCTGTCAGGATACAGGATCCTGGCCATCCTGGCAGCGCTCAAGCTGATACTGTAACTTGGTAGTCAGTTACTTAATGCAAAGGTTTAACTTTGAAAAATTTAGATGTGTGTATTCTAACGGAAATTCTGAATGTAGAACACAGGCCACACCCTCACACAGATGTTGTCTGGCCAGCACTCTTTTGTTTGTCTTTTCAATAGACATTTTTAAAAGCAGTTTTTGGTTCATAGCAAAATCAAGAGGAAAGTACAGAGAGTCCTCACATATCCTTTCCCAGCACAGGCACAGCCTCCATCATTCTCCTGCCCTCACCAGACCAGCATGTCTGTACGACCGACAGACCCGCATCAACACGGCACCACCACCCACAGTCCACAGCTCACACGAGGACTCGGCCTGCTGCTGCTCACTCTGTGGGTTTCACAGACGTGGAACGGCATGCATCCCCCATGAAAGCCCCACCTGGAGTTGTTTCCCACCTTCCATATCCCCTATGCTCCTCCCATTCATCTCTCCCTTCCCCAGCCCCTGGCAGCCACTGACTGTTTGACTGTCTCCACAGCTTTGCCTTTTCCAGACTGTGCTGTGGTTGGACTCAGACAGCAGGCAGCCTTTCCAGATTGGAGTCTCACTTAGCAACATGCATTTAAGATCCTTCCTTGTCTTCATGGCTTAGGGGTCCAGTTCTTTTTAGTGCTGAATAATATCCCAGCATCTGACATACCACAGTTTATCCATTCACCTGCTGAAGGGCATCTTGGTTGCTTTCTAGTTTTGGCAATTATAAAGCTGCTGTCAATGTCTGTGTGCACATTTCCGCATGGAAGTAAACTTTTAGCTCCTCCGAGTAAACGTCCAGGACTGTGATTGCTCCTGTGGTCGGAGAGCTTAGTTCCACGGAAAACCGCCACGCTGCCTCCTACAGCAGCTGCCCCACTTCCCCCAGTGATGAGTGAGGGTCATGATGCCCACACACCCACCAGCACGCGGCAGTGTCGGAGTTCAGGTTTTGGCCAGGCCGATGGGTGCACAGTGACGCCTCACCCTATGACATAAGACGCGGGCCATGTTTCCACGTGTAGATTTGCCATCTGTGTATCTTCTTTGTTGGGGTATCTGTCCAGGTCTTTGGTCCATTTTTAATCAGGTTGTTCATTTTCTTGTTGAGTTTGAGAGTTCCTTGCACGGTTTGGATAACAGCCTTTCTCAGATGAGTCTTTTACAGATGCGTTCTCCCCGTCTGTGGCCTCCCCTCTCATGCTCCTGAGACACTATGTTTTATATTTTGAAAAACACTTCAGACAGAAGATGGACCTCCCAGCCCACCACGGTTCTCAGTTTGGCCGTGGTCACCACCCTCCCAGCCCTGGTTCCCACCTTTCCACGATCTGCTGGTCCTACGGGTGTCAACCCATACTAAGTCCCTAACATATCTCCAATGATGGCAACGTGAAAGCAGGCAGTTTGCAGGTAGAAAGGAGCTGATGGAGGCCGGAGCAGAGTGTGAAGGCCAGCGGATTCATCCCTCGGGGACCGGCAGGCCTCTCAGATATCCCCCTGGGTCACCTCCCAAATGAAGTACCTGCTTTGGCCGTGGGCAGGAAGCAGGACCTGGCCCAGATCTCAGCATATTTGACCTGGCACGGCATTTACAGGTGAGCCTCCATAACCGGAAACTCGACTCTCTGGGGAGAATGCATTTTCATTATCAAGGCTTTTAGGCTTTTAATTAAGAAACCAAAGAGCAGTGACTGGAGTGAGGATGCAGGGACTCTGGGTGACCCACACGCTCGTTTCCACCTGGCACGAAGGACCCTGGAGTGAGGGTGCAGTGCCTGCTCTGAGTCACCAGCACACTCATCATTTCTACATAAAGAACCCTGTGAGCCTGTCCCAGGACTTTTTAGCCTAGACCTAAAAATTCACAGCTCAGGAAACCTTCATCATTTTAGGAACCTGAGGGGTGGGCCAGGGGGATCTCACAGAGTGAGGTCCTGTCTATGGGGTCAGCAAAGTGCAGCTGGGGCTTCCCGCAAGCTCTTCAGGGGGGCCGTGCACTGGCCCGAGGCTGGTTCCGCCTCCTATCCTCGGTTCTCATGCCCAGCCGTGAGGGGAGCCCCCCGCTTCAGGAGCGGTCCCTGGCTCCAGGCCCTAACGTCCATGTCCAGGCCCCTGGTAGGGCAGCTTCTACCCCAGGGAGGCTGGGACTGGAGACAGCCTGGAGCTCTAGGCAATCCTGGCAACCACATGCTTCCCGAAGTGGCTGCAGACAAACTCCTGCTTCCAAAACCTGGCACGGGCTGTGTGAGGCCTGGAACGCGGGAGGCGCGATTACCCTCTCATGGTTATCAAGTCAAGTCATAGTCTCTTAGACCTAAGTGTGACTGGAAGTATACACATTATGGAAGTGTATATAAATGTGAATACAGACACGCTTATTTTCCTTTTATATACCTTACATATATGTGTATACGTGCATATGTATAAAACATGGAAGAAAAAAACATACTTAAGATTTCAAATCTCAGTCACAAAGATCTCAGAAGCAAATTATTATTCTTAAATTCTAAACAAAGATGTAACATTTTACATTCTTACAAACAAAACGTTCTCTATTAGCATTTTATTTTAAAAACTAAGAATGCATTGCACTCTCTCAATTTCGATTTTTAACTCAGCTCACAAAGGCCCCTGTAGAAAGGCCTCCGTACCGCGGCAAGGATGGCGGTGGTCACACCTGTGGCCATTTATCCTCTCTACATCTAGCTCCTCTCCCTGAGGCAACAGCACCTCCCAAGTCACAGCCTGGCCTCCCAACTCTCCCCCGTCCCGGGCGTTTTGGCATGTTGCTGTGCTGCACACACCTCAGCAAATACTGCTGATTAGCCAGAATCGCCCAGAAATCTCTTAACCTTGATTCTGGCTGCTTTTGTAATTTGTAATATCTTTACTTCTGGTGTGATTTGAGAAACAACAAATTTTAAAATTAGAGAAGATGTGGTTTTTATTCTCTCCTTTCTACTTGCAACCTTGAAAATTCAAGTAGCAGCAAGGGTTTGTTGAAAGTAACTTCCACCAAATAGAACCTATTACAAAGATACTACAGAGTGTCAAATAACCACATAGATGTAAAATAGAGATGCAGACACAGATATAAAATCCAATGGTTAAACCAAATTGAGAAATGCTTGCCAGTTTGATAGGACTTCTAAAACTTGACATAAATGTTGGCTGAGGGATACAAGATGTTATGAGATGAGTGAGATGCTTGGCCTAGAACCACGGGCTCTCTCCTCTTTACAGCAGAAAATCCATAAGGAAGTCAAATCTGAAAGAACCAGGTACCGTTGAACGGCATACTCAGCCATCCTTCCCCATTCCTGGGCCAGCTGCGGTGAGTGCAGCCAGTCGTTCACCAACATCCATCATCCATCCTCCAGGCCATGGCTACACTTTACTCCCAGGCTCCCTGTCATTATGTAGATTAGGTAAATCAGGGCCACTCTCACCTTAAGCCTCCCCCGCCAGCATGGCAATCACCCATTCCCAACCACGGCAAGGACAGCCGTGTCCCTGGGAACGCAGAGCAGGGGTCGGGAAGAAACCTGGATCTCTGAATACCTCATGGAGCAGTCACCAGCCTGGAACATCCTCCCTGACGGCTTTGCAAGAGAGAAGAACTCCTTGGTTCCTCAAGCTACAATACTGCAGAGTCTCAGGTCACAGCATCCTTACCTACCCTCGTCAGGAACCGTTCATGCTCATCAAGACATGAGAACAAAACTGCAGTGGCACAGTCACACTCGACGCAGACCACCTGCTGCTCACATTCATCGTATTAACACCAAAAGGCCACCTTGGTGGATATCCTGGATGTGGACACTTGGCGGCTTTTTGCTGGAGACGCGCTTTGTGCATTTATCGCACGACCATCTTGGCGTCAGGAGGGGCTGTGCAGATGGCAGCTGTGCACGTCACAGGGAGTCTCACTTGCTGGACTCTCAGCCAGCTCCCACTATCAGTGCCGGCAGAGTCCTCTCCTCCGGGAGCACGTGCTTGGACGCCACAGTGGCCTGTGGATCCACACAACAGCACTGTGTGCCCCAGGAGCTTAGAAAGTACCACTGCATCAAGGCCTCCACAGGTGAGGCCGGGGGCAGAAGCCAACCTCAAGCAGTTACGGTCCTCCGTGGGGCTGGCGTCCAGGCAGGAAGGCGGCTCAGCGGCTCTCCTCTCACTGTGGAACTTCCTAGGTCCCCACATGAACAGAACCTAAATAACACGCAACGAACAACCGGAAAGAGAACACGACCAACAGCTTCTGAGATGAGCAAGCTGGGCTGATCATGAGACACCTGACGGGGACGGTGCCAGAGCCCCTCCCAGTGACCTGTGTGGACAGCGGTGCCAGCATCTCCCTAAAACCAGCCCAAGTCAAGTTAGACTTGAGGCTTTCCAGGAGTGGGTAGATCCATTCAATCCCACAGTCTGAACCTTCCAGGCCGTGTCTCATGGCCCTCATCTCACATATGGGAACCCGGACGCTGCACCATAGACGTGGCCCCAAGCCCTCGTTCCTTCTTCAACACCACACACCAGTACAGTGAACACTTAGGATCTGGGCATTCACATAAAATACTGCTTAACTAAAACTTCTGATTTAGAACATGTTTAATTCCTACTCACAGAGCTCAAAGTGTTCTGTCCTAGGAGGCGGTAGCTGTAACTAAGCATGAGAGAAGAAGGGTTCAGAGTGGTGCCAAGTATTAAATATTCCTCTAAATCTATTCACCAGGTTGCCATGCTATTGTCACCTGCTTCATTTTCTGTCCTCAAAAGACAAAATAGTTACTTTTCAAAATAGACAACCTGTTTTACTGATGCTTAGCTATAAAGTAGCGAGCTACATATCCAAAAGGGAGATGTGGGAAAACAGAAAATGTCCACAAGCGATCGGGGTCGGGGGGCAGTTGCAGCAGCACCTGGCTCTGTTGCGTTGTGAGCCAGCCACGTGGGCTGGACAGCTCACTTAGCCACTGAAATTACATCATCTAAGATTTTGTTTCAGTTACTTTGATAAATTCTCCCTCTTGCTATGAAGAGTAAGGTTTGTTTTTTTTGTTTTTGTTTTTTTTTTTGACTTGGAGTCTCGCTGTGTCATCCAGTCCAGAGTGCAGTATTACAATCATGGCTCATCGCGGCCTTGACCTTCTGGCTCAAGCAATCCTCCCGCCTCAACCTTCCAAGTAGTTGGGACCCAAAGGCGAGTTTGATTTCTTTGCTAACGAATTCCTAATTCACCTCGCAGTGGGCCTGTCAAGGCCATATGCCCGGACATCCACCTTGCCGACCGTCCATGTGGTCTCTAAGGTGGATGCACTCCGGTTGCCTGGGCTCTGCACGCGATACTGAGTCTCCAAGTCTGCCGCTGTATAAGGGACTGACAGCCCCAAGCGTCTCGACGCGCCACCTTGAGCCGGGCTTTATTCCACAGGGCGACTCTGCTTCCCGTGATGAGATGCAGCACGTGAGCACAGATCAAAGGGTATCAGCAACTAACCCATTCCCCTGGTACTAAGCAGAGGACCAAGAGTTTAGTTCCTTACTTATTTGCTACGGGCTTGATTCAAAACAGCTTTCTGGAATCCTGGGGATAAACATCTCTAACTGGGGAGAATTCTGGCTTTAGTAACGGAAGGATCACCTAAAGCCCATTTTGTAACTGCTGTTCTCGTCAGAATTTGAGGCCAAAGGGAAAAATAAAAGGGGGGCTAAGATCGTGACACCCCAGTTTGCACAAGGCCAACCAGCCTGCTTGAGGGGGTAAAAGGAATAGGATTTTTAAACTGCTGAGTTTTAAAAACATGGCTGTAGGCTGGGCGCACTGGCTCACGTCTATAAGCCCAGCACTTTGGGAGGCCGAGGTGGGAGGATTGCTTGAGGCCAGGAGTTCAACACTGGCTTGAATAACACAGCAATACCCTATCTCTTTAAAAAGAAAAAAAAAAGGTTATTAAAATAGTAATAAAAAGGTTAATACAATAAATTACTATGTCAACATGGCACCCCCTGCTGTCAGACGAGGTGCAATCTCTGTGGCTGTGAGGTCCGGAGAGAACTGTAACTGGCATCATAGGGAAGGTGGACCCCAAAGCCCCACAACATTACTCCTGTACAGTGTGTTAACCAGCATGAAGTCTCCTCCACAATCAGAAGCCTGGTTTAGAGGAACGCTGCCCACTGGACCTGGGTGGACTCCAGATGCCGGTCGACCAGACAGCCCCACCCTGGGACCCTGCCGGCAGCCCCGACTGGACAGAATGGCCTCATGAGTGTCATTTCCTGCCACAGGCTGCAGACCCTGAGCCAGTACTGGCTGTGACTGAGGCTGCGCATAAACGTCTGCGCCCAACAGCTCACCTTTGTACATGACACGCCCAGTCCACCTCATTTCAAATGTTACACTTGCCCCAAGGCGAACATGGATGTTACAGGTTAACTCACTGCCTGTGTGCTAGACTTTCCCTGTAAGTGTTCAGACATTGCACAAACCGGATGAACAAACCCCACTTTCCCTGTAAACGTTCAGACATTCCTTGAGCCCGATGAACACACACAGCCAACAAACCCCGGAACGTGTAACGCCGCGGCCTCCTCCCCTCCTGAGGGGCGTGTGCTTACAGCTCCCCCAAGACCACATTTCCCAAAGCACAGAGTGTTACTCTGAAAATAAAACCTCCTTTTTCCTTCCTCTGTACATCTCGTGGTCGTGTTAACAACTATTGCTACAAATGCAGAGAAACGGGGTATCATCCGTGCTGGTCACCGAATTCCTAGCACCAAAGCTTCAAGGCCCCCCAGTCTGAAGGAAGCTTCTATCTCCCTAAAGCCAACTCTGGAGACGAAGGCCAAGCTGGGGAAAGGCTGTGTCTCTGCAAATCCACGCCACGGGGCCCTCTGCTGTTGTGTGTAAGGAACTCTTGGTCTGTCCTGGGGTTTGGGGAAATCAGGATGCAAGCAGATACCGTACGCTCTGCCACGGGACCGTGAAGTCTGCGGAACCTCAGAGGAACACGGAGACAAATGGCTGCACGATTCTCACAGGCCGAGCCTCGATGGGCGCCCGTGTCAAGAACATAGACACGCCGGGAGGGGCAGCGGATGCAGGCAACGCCTGCAACTCCTGCAAGCAACAGCGTCTGAGTGTGGGGGTCTCTGGCCAGGCTCCACCACAATTGCCATATTCTGTGACAAAATTTTAAAAATAGGTTTTAACTAGTTATAACTCTAACTTGTTTTACACATAAACAGAACACAGGGTACCAACAGGCTCCAAAATACTTTGCCTAGAACCAAGTCTAGAATGCAGATGGATGCTGCTCCGAGTGTGAGGAGTCCCCTTGTAGTGCCATAAATCCTAGATCTAGGTGACTAAGTGCTCTTCCTAAACCAGACGGCACCATGAGGCTCTGAGGGCACCCTCTGTCCCCAGGCCAGTCCATCAGCCCCTGCAGAAGCTTCTAGAGTAAGAGCCTGTGGATTTGTATTGGACGGATGTAAACCAGGCAAAGTCACAGGGGCTCGTCCTGGAAGCCCATCCATTTACCCACTCATGCCGTGGAGAGCCCTGCCCCCAACTCCACACCCGCAATCACGCTCAACCACAAGAACTGGCTTCTAGGCCCTCAAGCTACTCCCTCTGGACCCCGGACAGACGCTTCTCAAACCATGAGACCCAGAGTAGTCTTAACAGGTGGTCCCAGCAGAACTGGCCACTGCATGAATTGATATTTTGTGTGTGGGGGGGTGGTTGTTCTTCTGTCACTCAGGCACAGTACACCATAAGTACAGTGGTGCTATCATGGTTCACTGCAGCCTCAACCTGCCAGGCTTGGGTCATCCTCCAGCCCTAGCTTCCCGAGTAGCTGGGACCACAGGTGTACATCACCTTTCCTATTTAATTTTTTGTAGAGTCAGGGTCTTGCTATGTAGCCCAGGCTGGTCTTGAATTCCTGGGCTCAAAAGTGAACTGCCCACCTCAGCCTCCCAAGGTGCTGGGATGACAGGTGTGAGTCACTATGCCCAGCCTAGAATTGGTTTTTCTTAAACCTGAGTTTGACACATGAACCCCACTTACATAGATATCAGCACACTCTCACAGCTCGAGAGTTTTCCTGAATCTCGATTCTGTCCGTTCAAGGTCAATATCTAAGAAAGGGTCAGAACTGACTCTCCCTCAGTGAAGCCTAAGAGCAAATGCAGCAGCATCTCAGTGTACGAGGAGACAAAGTAAGAAGGGTGGAAAATACACACTGAAATTCTAGTGCTAGAATCATAATCACCAACACTTTAAGAGGGAATCTGCTTTCCAAAATATGTAGCTGCTGGATTAACTTCAAAGTCACCAGATTCCACAGGCAGTAGCTCACAGGGGCACAGCTTTCTAAGGCCGCACAGCCCGGGACAGCGTAACAGCCTCAGGGCAAAGCAAACTAAACAAAGGCTTGGTTCTCTCAAGGACGAAGGTGCTCAAGTGTTTCCAAATAGATTCTTCTTCTAAGTAAGTTAGATGCCTCCTACAACACTGTTTAGAGTGCCAGTGTGTTCAGAAACATGAAGTTGAAAATACATCTCAGGACCCCAAAATCACTAAGCTAAAGGGACGTCAACGTGAGGAAGAGCTTAGACCAAACCTGCCTCCCATGCTCTTCCTAACAGAGACAGCTACTGGGGGTGGGGGGAAAAATCCACGTACCTCCCTCACAACCGATCCACAAGGAAATTCCTCATGGACAGAGGACAGAACTCAAAGTCACCATCTGCACACGGAGATAAATGCGGATCTGACGGCTTCCTCTGGAAAGATGCACCAGAAATGCATTTGTCTGATCTACCTGTGACCTGGAAATCCCTCCCCGCTTCGAGCCGTCCATCCTTCCTAGACTGAACCAACGTACGTCTCACATGTATTGATGTCTCACGTCTCCCTAAAATGTGTAAGACCAAGTTGTGCCCCAAACACCTTGGACACATGTCCAGGACCTCCTGAGGCTGCCGCAGTGTGTCCTCAACCCCTCCTAAGGCTGTGTCTATAACCTTGGGAAAATGAACTCTCTATGGATCGAGGACTGCCGCAGAGATCCTTCTGGTTTACAGGAAGCATTCTCTCCTGCGAGTATATCAATGAAATCATGTGGAATTACAAAATGCCACTTTAGTAAAAGCCAAAGGAATTAGGGTTCTATGTGCTTCAAAAAAAAAAGTAACGTTCTATTTGTCAATGGACCATGAAGCCCACACCCCCTTTTGCAGTGAAGATGTCAAACGGGACGAGAGGCCCCTCCTGAGGATGCCACTTCCCAGAGTCCAGTTTCCTGCTGCTCAGGGAACAGCAACCCCAGCTTCACGAGGCTCAGGCCTCCAAACCCAACTCCCACCCATGCTGGAGAATCACCCCAGGGACTAGCTAAGTGGCAGGTGCAACTCTCACCTCACCCCCTTAAAGGGGAAAAGGCACCTTCCCGCTCCTCTTCCTGCTGGTGGGAACAGGGGCAGGAGCTGGAGGATCAGGAGTCGGGCGGCAGAACGGAAGCAGCCTGGGTCCCTGCTAGTCAGAGTTGGCAAATGCCAACCACCCCCGACATTCACTTTGCAAATAAATCCTTCTCTTTTGTCAGGTCCCTGGTTATAAGTTTGCACCCATAACTTAAAAAGAAAAAAAAAACTCAGATGAAAAATCGGTGTTTGGCTGACAATATTTCAATTATCTTGGGGCCTTGGGTCAAATGATGGCAAAACAGGAAACTGAACGCTGTTATTCAGGAAACTACCTTCCAGCGCCGTCTACCCTCCCAGGCTGTCACCTTATGGTTGTTTGTCTGCTAGATGATTAACAATAACTGTTCTGAAAACCTAGGTGTACAGAACAGACAAGAAGTCAGCTCGGGTTGAGGGGAAGCAGGATAAGACCCCCTTCCCCGCAGGATGGTGGAAAAGGAGGAACCTTCAGCACCTGGGTTTTCAGGATGCTGGATCTCTCAGAGCATCTCTCACAGCTCAAGTACAGCCAGACCCTCCTCTGACACAGCCTGTTCAGGCGAAGGTGGCACCTGCCCTAGAGACCCACAGCCCTGTGCGGGGCTCAGCTGGAGCTGAACTTGCCTCCCTTGGTAAGAGTCAGGGCCAGGGGTGGGGAGAGGAGAGAAGCAGCAGGCCTGAGGGCCACTGTGGAAACTCCATGCCACGCTAACTCTCGTCTGATGTGCTCCGGCCAAAGCCACGCTTCTCGGAGGGAGTTTCCCTTCACACACCCGGAAATCATCAACATCTAGTCTCCCCACAGAACAAATCCTTCCCTAGGAGGCAGACGCTTGGCTGTAACACGGGGTAATGAGGGGCGCGCCTTCGTGCCCACTCTGTAGTGTTTCCTGTTACCTATTTTACCTTAAGCTACAAATGATTCCCGTTTACACGGGACACAGTGACACAGACAGCAAAACACATGAGATTCAGTGTGATCCCACACCCGTCACTGCTGACCCTCAAGTGCTTTGTTCGTTTTGCTTCTAGAGTTTGTACTCTCTCCCGGGGTTCCAGGCCTGTGGATTCAACCCACCATAGAATAACATATTTTTTAATGTGTTTGTACTAAGCATTCAGACTTTATTATTCATTAAACAACTACTGGCATGGTATGTCCATGGTATAGCTGTTACGAGCAACCCTGACATGACTGTCTGCAGGAGGATGTGCATATGTCATATGCAAACACGATGCCATTTTATTGCAGGGACCTCAACGCCCAAAGACCTTGGATTCCATAGGCAGTCCTGCAGCCCACCCCCATGGGCACTGTGGAATGGCTATAATAGAAAATATGGAGGTTTTAAACAGTTATGTACTAAATCTAATCTTTTGTTAAGAAATTAATGTGTATCACTTGTATTATTTGGAAGTCCTTCCTGGCCCAGAGACTTGACATGTTCTTATCTTTTTGTCCACGGATCTAGCCATTCCAGTAAGCTTGTTGAACACAAATCAATTTTACAATTAAATTCTTACAAGAATCACACTCAATCTGTAGGCTGCTTTGGTTTTTAAAGTGAAATAACCAATAGTTTTGCCAACCTGCTATATCATAGAATAACAGGATAAAGCAGCCCCATGACATGCAAAAACATGGGGTTCAAAGCTAACCAGTATAAAACACGTTACAAACCCCTAAATATGAAAACGTTTTACACCAAAACAGATATTCCAGAAAAAAACAAGATGTTCAAAAAAGCCCTTTGCAGAAAAGCACTTTCCCCTTCATTTTTCACATGGTTTCCTGAAGCTTGTGTTTGGTGATGACCATGAACCAGAAGTAGCGTCCGCTGCAACTACTGTTACGGCAACACAGAATATTAAGGCAAAAAAAAAAAAAAAAAAAAAAAAGGCCGGGCGCGGTGGCTCAAGCCTGTAATCCCAGCACTTTGGGAGGCCAAGACGGGCGGATCACGAGGTCAGGAGATCGAGACCATCCTGGCTAACACGGTGAAACCCCATCTCTACTAAAAAATACAAAAACAAAAAACAAAACAAAACAAAAAAACAACTAACCGGGCGAGGTGGCGGGCGCCTATAGTCCCAGCTACTCGGGAGGCTGAGGCAGGAGAATGGCGTAAACCCAGGAGGCGGAGCTTGCAGTGAGCTGAGATCCGGCCACTGCACCCCAGCCTGGGCGACAGAGCGAGACTCCCTCTCAAAAAAAAAAAAAAAAAAAGGACACACCATATTTCCTATTGATGAGAACAGGTAGAGTGTTATAAAATGAGAGTGTCCTAAAGTCAACAATGTTCAAATTCTAGGTCTCCCACAGACACTAGACGGTAACCGCCAAAGCTTATGTACTTGGCAACGTTCAAGGAGACCAAGTTCAGAGCTGTCACAATGCAGCACCATCCTCACGCGATTATCTCAGGCAGGTTTGAGGGCAAGTGCCCCCGTCACAGCGGGAAAGCTGCCCAGCCCAGCACTTCCTGAGATCACAGACCTTCGCCTTCCCACGTCTTCAATAGTTCCATTACACCGGGAACCAGACAGCAAAACCTAAAACACTTCCTCAAATCTCAAGACAGTCTTTAGACCTCTTTTCCTTGCCCCTTCTCTTACTGAAAAAGCCTATTTTGTAAGCAACCTGTAGTGCTTACCAGAGCTGGGGGGGAAGGAGAGCTGGTGTTGGGTAGACCGAGTTTCCAGCGTGGGGAGACCAGGAAGTTCTGGAGATGGATGGCGGTGATCACAGCACGACAGTGTGAACACACTTAATGCCACCAAACCATACACTTAAAAATAGAGTGCTGTGTAACTTTACCACAATCAAAAGACTGAGAAAAGTCATCTATAATTACTGTCTCCAATATCTTCCATCCTGTAAGTTACATTTGCTTTCGGAAATCCTCAGAGCAATCATGAAAAACTAATACCCTGTCGTCTCTGAAACGCAAAGTCGTTCAAGGGCTTTGGTTATAGGAAAGTAGCTGGAAAGCAAAGCGTCCGTTAGGCACAGCAGCCGTGATAGGACAAACACACGGTAGGAAGGTGGTGGTCATGCTACACACAGATGGGAAGGGTGTGGGGAGCCACAACACCTGATGCTTGGGGAGGCACCTGGGCAGGAGCTGAGAATGTACCAAACACGTTCGATCATGCAACATTCACGGACCCCGAGTCCAGCCACCACCGCTGACATCCACTGTGGCTGGGGTGTCCTCCCAGCCTGTGATGGCTCGCTCCTTCGGTTAACTGCCTTGAATCTACTGGTTCCTCTCCTCATGGGCCTCTTTCCTGTCGTCTTCCTGTCATTTTTCTGTCAGCAAACACATTTCCTGTCATTTTCCTGAACTGACATGACATTTCCTGTCATTTTCCTGAAGTGACATGACATTTCCTGTCATTTTCCTGAACTGACATGTCATTTCCTGTCATTTTCCTGTCAGCAAGCACATGCGTCCAGCCTGACCTTGCTGATGTGCTCCAGCGGCCTTGGACTCGAGCCGCACTGTTCCATCAGTGTGGCATTCGCGAGTTACCTCCTGGGAAATGCCAGGTGATGGTAACATCAACCAGGAGGCACAGCTGAGAAGCAGAACGCATGGTGCGGTGCCCAGAACGTCACGTCCTTGAACAGACGCTCCGTATCTTCTCCTCTCCTGCCAGAGCTTCGCTGTAGGAAGGCGGCCATTCCTCCAGTGCTGCTACTTCCCACACCGGGGAAAGCAAGCTTCAGAAATGAACGGTGTCAAAGAGGGAGGACCCACCAGCAGGGCTACCGGCAGCCAGACAACCGCAGCCCCAGCATTCCCCAGCCACCATGACTGACAGCCCAGGCTCCAGAAATGCACGGCTTCAACCTTAGGAGTAAAAACCCTCCCAATCCAACTATTATTTTCAACAATGGGATTGAGGAATGAGGTGTTCTAACCCTGCCTCTCTCGACAGCACAGATCATCAGATCCCAGTTCTTATAGGATTGGGGAGTGGGGTGGGGTGGGGTGGTTCCTAACCCTGCCCGCCTTCATAGAAAAGAACTTGGATATGATGACCTGTGCTAGATTAGCACTTTGCTTCTGCCATATGCAGTCATCCTCAGCACCAGGAAAAGTCAGAATCGTTGAGTGATGACACCAATACCAACACACGCCGTTCTGCGGCTCTGGTAACTGGCTGCACAGATACAACCCGATAGTGGTGAGGTCTAAAGACATCACCAGTCTTCCCAAGGATTGTGTTCCTGAATATTTTGCGTTTGGAATAACGGTCTTCTTTGCCAGGGCTGAGCCATGCTTCCCTCTCGCCTGGCCTCTGCCTTCACCAGCTTCGTGTGCGCTTCCGGACAAGTGTTTGTGCAGGTGCTATCACTTATTTCCACAGCGAGAATATACACAGACACCACACAGAAATGGGCAACCCCGTTAGGAGCTGTGCAGGGAGATCTAACTCATCCCATGTGCCAAATTCCTGTTGCCATGGAAATTAAACTAACTAAACTAACGTTGCTATGATCTCATCTCTTACTGTACCACTAAAGATCATCCGGGTAAGAGGAATGTGCCTCTGCATAGCATTCAGCTCACATTTACATGTCGGTTTTTCCTGAATATGGTTATGTGAGATAGAAATCAGTAAGATGGGGTATAACATACAGTATAGGATCGTTGTGTCTCCTAGCCTCAAACACTTCAAGATCCTCAGAAAATGAAGTTTAACTCTGGGGACGTGAGTTACATAGTAACTTGTTTTGGATACTATCATATCAACACCAAATAACTTCTTGAATTCCTTTTTAAATTGAAAAGCAATTTACAAAGCACAAAAGCCCCAATATTAAAGAATACAATTCAGTCTTTTTAGCATATTCTAAAAGCTGCACATCAACCACTAGTATGTAATTCCGGGACTTTTTCACCACAGGCCAAAGAAACCTTGAACCCATTAAGAGTCAGCACCTGGCTCCTTCCTTCTACCAGCCCCTGGCAATCACCAGCCAACTTCCTTTTCTCTGGATTTGCCCATTCTGGACACCTGTTGTGAGGAGAATCGTACAGTGCATGACCTTTGGTGTGACCTTCGGTGCTGACATCTTTCACGTCTAAGGTGAGTGGAATCTCAGTGAGTGACCGGTTGACAGACACCTGGACTGTTTCTACTACTATGAATAATGCTGCTGTGAAGATTCAGGCATGACATACTTTTTGGAAAAATGTTTTCAGTTTTCTTGAGCATATGGCTAGGAGTGAAATTGCTGGGTCGTACGGTGATTTCATGCTTTTCTGAGGAACTGTCAGACTTTTCCAAATCAACTGCACCATTTTACTTCCCCTCCCACTAGCAATATATCAAGATTTCAGTTTTCCCCAATTCACCAACATGTCACTGTCCAATACTGGGGTTTTACCCACCCATCACGGTGGTTGTGAAGTGTTATTTCACGGTGGTTTTGATTTCCATTTCTAAGATGACGAATTCTGCTAAACATCTCATGTGCTTTTTAAGGCATTTATATGTCTTTCTTTGGAGAATGTCTATTCAAATCCTTTGTCCATTTTTAAATTGGATTTTTATTAAGAGTTTTTGAATATATTCTTGATATCAGGTCCTTATTGTGATAATGTATCCTGTTCTGTGGGTTGTCATTTTACTTTAATAGTATCCTCTGAATTGAACATTTTTAATTTTGATACCGTCTTTTTCCCTTCAGTTGCTTGTTATAGCTCTAGACGTCTCAGCCAAGGAAACATTGCCTAATCCAACCTAACAGTTTCTCCAGGATTCTCCCCTAAAGGTGTTATGAGCTGAACTGTCCCCCTCCCCCAAGATTCCATGTTAAAGTCACAACCCCAGAAACCCAAAATGTCACTGTATTTACATACAGGGCCTTTAACTTGGCAATTTAGGTCCCATAAGATCTTAAAAGTAGGCCCTGATCCAGTATGACTGGTGTTCTTTTAAGAGAATTTAGACACAGTCCTCAGTGCTGCATACACGTAAGAGAAACCTGTGAGGACACAGAGAAGAAGCTGTCTACACAGCATGGGGTGAGGCCCCAGAGAATCCAACCCTGCCCGCACCTTGATCCCAGGCTTCCAGTCTCCAGAAAAAAGGAAATAAGATGCTATTGTCTAAGTCGCACGGTCTGTGGTGTCCGTTATGGTACCCAGCAGACTGACAGAATGGGTCTCAGTCAGCTCCTTACATTGGAACCATGTTGAGCTTTGCGTGTACGGTGAGGAAGGGTCCAGTCCATCCTTTTCTATGTGGATACCCCAGTTGTCCCAGCACCATTGAGTTGTGAAAGGAAAAAAGTAAAGCAACCCTTGCTGTCCTCTCTCCATCAACAGATTAGAAGATACACTGAAGAATCATGGACAATTTTGTCGGTTTAAGCCAGTGGTTTTCAAACTTTTGGGTCTCAGGAACCCTTTGCACTTTATTAAAGAGCACAAAAAAGCTTTCTCATCAGGCCGGGAGTGGTGGCTGCTCATGCCTGTAATCCCAGCACTTTGGGAGGCAGAGACAGGTGGATCACTTGAGGTCAGGAGTTCGAGACCGGCCTGGCCAACATGGTGAAACCCCGTCTCTACTAAAATACAAAAATTAGCCTGGCATGGTGCCGAACACCTGTAGTACCAGCTACTAGGGAGGCTGAGGCAGGAGAATCGCTTGAACTCAGGAGGCAGAGGTTGAAGTGAGCTGAGGTCACACCACCGCACTCCGGCCTGCGTGGCAGAGCAAGACTCCGTCTCAAAAAAAAAAAAAAAAAAAAAGAACATAATTTAGTTTCTTTTACAAGGATAAAGTCATTACATCTTAACACAGTCTTAAAGAAGAAACCATTTTCCAAAATAAGCAGCAGCGTGGCAACAGTTTGTACTACTGTGAAAACACCTAACATCTCTGCACCTCAGACAGCAGGATTCTCATGCCTGCATGTGCGTTCAGTGGGCTGCAGAGCCATGGCTGAAGTTTATGAAGAAAGTCCGACCCCATACTGATATACAATTAGGAAGCAGTATTTTCATTGTGTTTTCAGATCATTTTAGGTATTCTCTGCTGCCAAATGTAACAAGTGGCACTTCCGTACAGGCTGTCTGCAACACAGAGTCTGTGCTCTGGTCGACGGGCCTTTCTGCCCCAATTCCTTCTAAGTCGACTGGTCCGTCTTGCACTTGAATGGCTTTTACCAGCACACGATTTTGTAATCACACATTGGTTAGAAAATACTGGTTCAGAGTTATGAGCGGCTTCCACGTTTCATTATATGTCCAAAAAAAAAAAAAACCAAAAAAACCCCACATCAGTATCACCATTGATCACATGAGAAAGTGGTGGACACAAGATTTTTATGTTTTAATATTCGCTGGAGAGCTCAAATGTCTATCATTGGGAAAAATGTAAGGTACTTTCCTTGAGATGAAAGTCATTTTGTTCATTTTTCAGGCCACACCTGCAAATACCTCCATCTGAAGTGGCATCTTTTGTAAGTCATTCTTTATATAAAGGCGGCCGTTAGTGGAAGAAGTGGTTCTGCAGGTTCATAGTTCAGAGACACCAGTGCTCTCCCAAGAGATAACCATAAAATCCACAGAAGACGCACCTGTGCGCACTTCCTGTTTCTCACTCAGAACATTCCAGAAGGAACCCTGAATCCCAATGCCACAGCGGGACTGACGTTTGCTCTCACCCACACAATAAACCCAGGGAGCTCCCCCAGCCCCCACCCCGAGGCCACAGCCTTGGTCCTCTATCTGGTCTAGGGGGGCTCCTGCAGCTCCAGCCTAACAGGGAACAGAAGGCACCCACATGTCACAAAGCCCTCCCAAGGCCCAGCGAGCACTTCTGCTTATGTGCCAGCCAAGTGCGTTTGACAATTCTACAGCCAGCTGTACGGCAGGTAGCGAGGTACCCAGCAAATACTCAGGGCTCACGTTACTAAGGAAGGTGCACAGCGAGGTACCCAGCAAGTACTCAAGGCTCACGTTATGGAGGAGGAAACCAGGCAGATAGTGAGGTACCCAGCAGGGTTCACGTTACCCAGGAGGAAAGGAGGGTAGAGACAAGGGGGCTGGAACAGTCTGTCATAAGCTTTAGCATTTACAAGGCTCGCTGAAGATTATCTGATTTGATCGTCACAACAGCTCACAAGATAGGCAGAGGCAAGACTATTTTCACTTCATAAAAAGAGATCCCGAGAACTGATGATGACCACGTGCTCTTCCCACAGGCTCCCAGAAATCCTCCTCAAATCATCTCTCAGTTGTATACATGTGATAATATCTCAGTCACGTCCCCTCTCTGCAGGGGAATTTTACTGCCGCCCTGCTGTTCCTTCGCACCCCTGCCCTCTCCTGCATTTCAGCCATGCCCACCATCCATGAGGAGTCTGCACCACCCCACCCCCGCTGCTGCTGATGGCTTGGGTCACGCTTACCTTTCATTTCCACCTACAGGGACCTGTTCTTCCTTCAAATGCAGCTCAAACTCACTCATTGTGTGAAGCCTTTCTGTCATGTGTAAAATCAGTCTGTGGAATGCTTCATTTAGGAGGTGCTTATGTTGCCTCATTGGCTGTGATCAGGACCAAATTCTGAGCAAACCAGGTGGTCCCCTCTCCCCATCTCTGCTCCAGTGCACTTAAAACAAGGATTCCTGGAAGCATCTTTTTAGTCCAATTCATGCATGAGTCTGCCCCACACACTGCAGAAAAGCCCTGGTGGTCGGTGGTCAGGGCTCAGGGCTGCCCAGGTAGGTAAGGAGAGCTTAGTGCCCTCTCTGGAGTTGTCGCTCAGAGACCCACGGCTGGAAGGGAAGAAACTTACATCCTGTGAAACCTCTAGGCCCCGAGACCCACTCAGGAGTGGAAAACGGGGAAGGAGCCTTGAACAGACCCTCGGGAGGGCAGACAGTGGGAGCCACGGAGGCCACCAGGAAGGAGGGAGGCAGGCAGTGAGGCCACAGGTGATGTGGCCGGGAGGGAGGTGTTGTGACCAGAGGTGAGGTGGTGGGCGGATGACACGGCGTGCTGTGGGGAGGAGATGTGGCCAGGGCAATGTGGCCAGGGAAGACGACACAGCTGGAAGGAAGTGACAAGAGGGGTCTCCAGGCCCCAGACTGTGCCTGATTTATAGATGACATTTTACTTAAGATATTATATCTAACTTTAAAGAAAAGTAGCAATTTCGAACCATTGTGTACATTTAAAGCACGGTACAAATTGAGCACATTTCCCAAACCAAAGAACAGGGCATTGAAGAAAAAATTCATTTAAGATCAGAAATAGAGAGATCCTACAGCTCTTCCAGTCCAATCCCCACCCTATCGTGAATGGGGGGAAAAGGAAGTAGATTCTAGTCAGTCAGAATTAAAGGCAAAACCGATCCACTTTACTTTCTAGACAGAAAACAAGAAGCTCATCAAGGAATCCCTACAAACAGTACCTTTAGTAGTTCCCGAAATGCAAAATTCACCTACAAATTAAATCAACTGCTAAGTGTGTATAGAGTAATTTTTTTCATTATTGCCTTCCTCATCTGCAGGGGCTTTTTTAGACCTTGTTTCCCCTTAATTGCCTCCAACACCCAGGAAATTTAAACCTCACAAGTAAACTGTGTCTCGATTCATGCCCAGCGTCCTTTGGAGCAGACAGTCCGTTGCTCTAAGACGTTCTTGTCACCTAAGCACCGAGTACAGCCTGAGAACGCACAACACGCACTCACACAAACTCAGACAGTCAACAGGTGAGATACGGCACATGAGGAGGAAGACAAGATAAATGAGCTTCACTGACACCCCCAGATCCGACAAGAAATGACACACGCAGCCTGCTCTGGTGCAGGTGACTCCTGGAAAACAGCCAAGGACAGCATTTGGAGAAGCAGCACCGCAGGCCAGGAGGGTCTGGGGGCTTAAGAAGGGAGGGGCGCCCCGACCAGGTACTGGGGGATTCAGAAGGGAGGGGCTCCCCGACCAGGTGGCTGGGGGATTCAGAAGGGAGGGGTGCCCCGACCAGGTGCTGGGGCTTCAGAGGGGATCGGTGCCCCGATCACTTCCTGGGGGCTTCAGAGGCAAGGGGTACCCTGACCACGTGCTGGGACTTCAGACGAGAAGGCACCCCGACCGGGTCCTGGGGGCAGCAGGACAAGCCCAGGGTTCCGTCGTCACTTTCACTCCCTACTCCCGAATCTCGCCCTGAAGTTGCAGCCAGTCCAGGTATTCATTTACCCATAAAATTAAGTATCTGTGAGTAACACAAGTCACTAATCCACACAAATCTGAGTCCACAGATACCTCCCAGAGACGCCACCATCCCTTCTGGTAGAAGAACAGCCCAGGGGCCCACGCTGCTAAGAAGGGAGACTGTCTCCAGCCTGACGCTGCAGAGTCCTCAACACAAAGTCTACCTTCTGGAACCGTGCCGTCTCCTACAGAGGCAACTAGGGACATGTAGGGTTTTTAAAAATCTTTTTTTTTTCTTAAGACAGAGTCTCCCTCTGTCACCCAGGCTGGAGTGCAGTGGCTCGATCTCGGCTTGCTGCAACCTCTGCCTCTCGAGTTGAAGTGATTTTTCTGCCTCGGCCTCCCGAGTAGCTGGAATTACAGGCGCCTGTCACCGCGCCTGACTATTTTATTTGTATTTTTAAGTACAGATGGGATTTCACCTTGTTGGCCAGGCTGGTCTTGAACACCTGACCTCACATGATCCACCCGCCTCGACCTCCCAAACTGCTGGGAATACACGCATGAGCCACGGTGCCCGGGCCATATAGCTATTTAAATTTGACTAAAATTAAATAAAATTAGAAGTTCTCATTTACACTTCAAACATTCAGTTACCCACAGGCGGCCACTGACCAGAGGCTGGTAGAGATGTCACACTCCACACTGCAGAAGGATCTAGGGACGAAATGGCTCTAAGATCATCTCGACATCTTTATGTTGAAGCTACTGAAGTTTTATTCTGATTATTATAGACATCAGCATTCTCCCACTTAAAAATGTCAGTGCTATTGCAATGATCAGATCTGTGACTTCCCATCAGCTCTTCTCTTCCTGGACAGATAACTGTAGAGCATCTGCACTCTGCCTCCACACTAAGGGGTAGTAGAAGGCTCCGTGTAAAATCAGGGGGAGAAAAAAAAATGAATCCCTAGTCCGCCTCCCCCCCTACGATTTTGTGAAACTCCTCTTAATATGCAGAATAACTGCCAGAGTTGCAATAAAGAAGCATCCCTTGACCAGGAAGCAGCAGGGAAGCAAGAGGAGGGAGATGCAAAGACCCTCCGTTCCCTCTGGGACCCCAGGCCCAGCCAGGACTGAGAAGGGCCGCACAGCCCGGCAGACCCGCACACCTGATGCGAACCATACACACGGCTTCCCTGGGCCTCGGTCCCCTGCTCTGCCCTCACTGGCCACTATGGCTCTGGGTAGAGGCAGCTCCCTGAGCCCCAACACCCACAGCCAGTCCCCTCCTTGCAGGTCTCAGCTGTGCTCTCACTGCCTCCCTGACGCTTCTCATCATCCGCGTACCGTGTCCACTCTACCCCACAGCCCTTGCTACAGCCCACCCCACCATGGAGCCTAGCACACAGCAGGTGCCCGAGACGCCCCAGTGGGCGGGCATGCCAGGGTAGGGCTTGGAGTTCCAAGGGCCTGGTCCCGCATCACACCACAAACGCCACGGAGGCTGTGGAAGGGGTCCAGGTTTCAGGCCTGTACTCAGCTTCTCCTGGCCCCCGAGGCCAAGAACCTAGCAAGGGAGCGCAGCCGGAAGCAGGGTCCCAAACCCCCTTCATGCTCCTCAAGAGGAAGGGGGCTTCGGGGCACAACCCCACGAGCGTCTTCCTCCTGCCAGGCTGCCTGTCACAGCCCCGACACCTTCACAGCAGGGAAACCCACTCCTGTGAGGAGAAAACCACCAAGTACCACAGGAGCCACGTCCCCCGCAGCGTCTGCTGAGCCCAATAGCGACGGCAGCAGCCGGGCCCCCACTCAGCACACACCGACTCCGAACCCGCCACGCACACCACAAGGCCGACCATCTTGAAGCTCAGCTTCCACTCGTCAGGGCCCTCCTTCCAGGAGAGCTCGGCATGTCTATCTTCCCTGGGCTCACAGAAAGGAGTGGGACCCAACCCCGAGTGTGCACAAAGTTAAGCTCCCACTAGCTGTGCAGACAACCTCCCTAGCCCTGGACTGAGAAGAGGCCAAGCGCAAACAGCCATATTTTGCCCGCACAGGTACGGAATTCAGTCAGCTCTCTCAATGAAGTCGTGACAGGTCAACTCCAGGCTCCTCAGTGCTCTGGGGTTCACCTCGGGCCACTGCACCTTTGAAACGTGGCTGTGGACTCCTCTAGGGTGCTCACTTTCACGGCCCATTTCATTCAGACACTGCAGGCCCCTACCGTGGTGTCAATACCCAGGACACCCCTGCTGGCATCCTCTGAGATGCTGCTGCAGCTGCAGCTGCTATGATCTGAGAACAGCCATGCACAGGCATCAAAGGGAGGACTTCTCAAGTCTCCTCCAGGGGCAGTGACTACAGCTTTGAAAGACGTTGCACTGAATCCTGGGTGAGCCTGGCTTGGTCCGCAATCTAATCCGGGTTGCTGGGGAGACACACTCTGTTGTAATTGACAGAGGCTGTGGGTGGCAGCTCTACCAAGACTGATAATTGCAACTAGTCTGAGATTTACTATCCATACTTTCTATTTGATGTTTCAAAGGAAAGCATCGTGAAGTTCCAGTAGCAAGGAATTTTCTACAATCTATCACATTAAGATACAGAAGAAATGTAGCTAAAATGTTCATAGGGTCTATGCAGAGGAAGAGATGGGTCTATTTCAGGAAAAGTGCTTGCTGGCTTTTTAGAAACAGTGAAATCCCTGACAAGTAAAAGGTTGTTTATACTTTTTCTTTGGAACAGAGGGAAAGTTCTTTCTTATTATTTGAATACATTAACTATATTTAAGTGTTCTGGTAGACTGAGTATTAAATATTCAAAAGGAAGTAATTCTGTTTGGTCTATTTCATTCTTTAAATGTAGCTTTCAAAAACTGACAAATACCTGGCCGGGTGCAGTGGCTCACGCCTGTAATCCCAGCACTTTGGGAGGCCGAGGCTGGTGGATCACGAGGTCAGGAGATTGAGACCATCCTGGCTAACACGGTGAAGCCCTGACTCTACTAAAAACGCAAAAAATTAGCCTGGTGTGTTGGCGGACACCTGTGGTCCCAGCTACTCGAGAGACTGAGGCAGGAGAATGGCGTGAACCTGGGAGGTGGAGCTTGCACTGAGCCGAGATCACATCACTGCACTCCAGCCTGGGCGACAGAGCAAGACTCCATCTCAAAAAAGAAAAAATAAATAAAAAGTGGAAAACCCCCCATATCTGCCCTGGCTCCGGCCATCTCCATGGAGTGGACAGAGCTTGAGAAAAGCTCACTGTGGAGGCGTAGAAGGCCAGGCCGGGCCGGGCCTTTGCTCAGCAGATGAGCAAGAGGGTCAGCCATCCTAGTGAAGAAGCCCATGTTTGCTATGTTACTGATGATACCCACATAAATTTCTATTTGCCTCCCACACAGACCTGGGATCTATGTTTGAGCAAGCGACGCATACCAACAGTCCCTCCATGCCATCATTTCCCTGACCTCCTCCAGAAAAGCCAGGCCAGGCAGCGTCCCCACACGGGCACTGGGGCCCAGGAAGATCCTGGTCCTGCCCCTCTTCTCTCTCGTCCCTGCAGCACCCTGGCTTGCTGTGGAAGCCCAGCAGTGCTGGCTGAACCCACGTTCACCTGGGGCATTCAGGAGAAGCCTCTGTGCAGAAATCAACTGGGAAGGAGGGCTGTGTGTGCTGGTGCTGGCAGGTCACCCCAATGGATTTGCAGAACTCAGTTTTCAACACAGGTGCGCCACCAAGTCCCTCAAGCCCTTTGTGAGCCTAGAGCCACAGAGCCATTTGCGGCATTCTCACAGTCTCTAACAACCCTGCACAGAGGCCCTGTTTTTCCAAAGGACCATAAAATTTTCCGTGTAGACAAAGTTTGACATAATGAAATAAAGTGAAGTCACCACTTCTATTTTCTATTAATCCATTCATTCAAACAAGTATCTCTTGAGTATGTGCATCGAATACTGTGGAATTAGGATTTAGTCCATGCCTTCAAGAAATATACAGCACAGAAGAAAAGGTATAGCTTGTAACTAACAGTGCTGAACAGGCAAGAAATAAACATCATAGAAGGAAAGGTAGAGCTTGTAACTAACGTCATAGAAGGAAAGGTGTAGCTTATAACTAACAGTGGTGAACTGGACAGAATTTCACAGGCTCATCAGGAGCCACTGAGGAGGAAGCCATGATTCACATCCACCTGCAGTAGATAAATGTTTCCCGGATAAAGTAACTTTTCTACAGTGATATCTGCTCCTTATTGTTTAATCCTGCTCGATAGGGTATTAAATTACCACTTTATGTGCTGCTTATATAAAATACATCATTGTCAGGGGAGGTTATAAAATAATACTTCACACAAGCTTGGGCTGTGAATGGTGCGAGGCAATGGGACGATGTGTTCCCGTGTTCTCGAGACGCAGAAGGGTCAAGACCCTGCTTCCCTTCTCCTCCCCACCGCCCTGTTCCCAGATGAGGGGTGGAGGCAAGGCCGCCGTGCAGTCCTAGAGCTGGCTCCAGGGCCAGGACACCACGCCCAGACTCTCTGTGCCCCATGTGACAAATACAGACTGTGGGGCAATCACCAATTTACCTGGCAGTGGGGAGAGTCCTTCATCAAAAGCCTGTGCTTCCAGGAGCCAGGACAAAGCAGGAGCCCCTAGGAAAACAGTTCCGGGTGCTCCTGAAACCTGGGCAGAGTCACAGTCTGGCAGGAAGCACCAGTGATGCAGGTGTGCCCAAGACTGGGAGGATGGCCAGATGCCTGGAGACCAGACCGGCCTGCAGGAGATGACACCTCTCTCTGGTTCATTAGAGATAGACAGTCTGGGCTTCACTTTTGTATGTGGAGTCTCACAGTACAGAAATATCACAAAGGGATTAGACTTCGTATACCCCAATTTTTTTAATTAAAAAAACACAATTATTTCAACTAATTCTAAATCCAACAAAGAAAAATAAATAAGTATATAAACGCATACCTCCAAAATGTAAACCACAATCTCTTTACCCATAGGAGACCCAATATTTAGTTTACCTTTTCTTCAGTATTATCACGTTTTTTTTAAGCCATTACTGAGGTGTCTCCTCACCGCTCCTATGAGGAGGTTCATGGGCTCTTCAGGGCTCTTTTTTTTTCATCGTTTTTTAGATTTAAGGGCAGGATCATTTTCCCACACTTGCTTGCTTCCCTGATCACCAATTTTTCACAAGGACATCATTGTGCCTCAGAAAACCTAGTAACTGAACTTCATTAAAAGTGAAAACAATAAGGACATGTTGGCTGCTATGACAGCATCCTCAGTCACCGAATCTCCCTGGGGGACCCGACACACCCCCAATCTCCTTGGAACCCCAGCATGCAGGTATCGCTGTGGCGGACAGGACTGACCTACCCTGGGGGGGCATGAAAGCAAAGAGAAGAGAAAGCAGGTGACTCATTTAGGAAACTTCGGTGATTCTCTCGAGTCATGTTTCTCAAGGTGTCAGGGGAGAGCCACATGCAGGGAACCTCCTTGGCCTGGCAGGTGGCAGACTCCTGGGACCCTCCTCAGACACGTTAATCAGAGAATCTAAAGGCGGGCAGACTCTGAAAAGTATCTGTAAAGGAAGGACTTAGCTCTGCTGTGACCCCACTACACATGGGGTCACGCAGGATGCCGCTTCCGGCGTCCAGTCTCCATTTCACTCTCCTGGGAGGAACACCCGTCAAGTCACAGAGCACGGTCTTCAGCGAACACCTTCCTGCGCGACCTCCACTGTCTCCCAGCCCTGCAGGAGTAGCCGCCGAGTAGGGGAAACAAGTCTTTGCTCCTGACCTGGCCACCTTGACGCTGGGCATAAGACCAGCACTGCTACGTCTCTGGGGAAAGGAGCGGCCCTGGGCAGGAATGCACTTGGCAGCCCCGGGGAGTGGCCAGGTGTGGAAGACCAGGCCTCTGCCCACAGACACGTCAGCACAGCATCCTGGAGCAGAACCTCCAGCCCAGCTGAGCCTACAGATGGCTGCAGCCCTGGACAGCATCTTCACAGTGACCCAGGGGACCGGGCCAGAGCAGCTCAGCAGGGCTGCCCTGAATTTCCAACCTGAAGAAGCTGTACAGTCGTACGTGTATGTTGCCTTAAGCCCCTAGGTTTTGGGGTCACTTGTCACACAGCGACAGACAGTGGATGTGCACGGACTCCCAAGGCCACGATGGCCTCTGCCAGCCTCACCCGGGCTGTCTCATCTGTTCCCGTGACATCACGTTTCTCAGAGCCAAAGGCTGCAGGGTCCCCTCTTTTCTTCACGACGTCGTTACAAGCTCACGATACAAACTGAAAATACCCAATATGTAAAATACAACGTATGACGCAATACAGGGTGAACGCGCAGGCACATACACAGGCGAAACAGGTGTATGAACACACGAACAGGTGTACACGCATGAAAGAGGTGAACGTGTGAAGGTGTACACGCGTCAAACACGCGTGCATATACACATGAAAGCACCAGACATGAAGGGCTGTCTTTGGGAGCCTGGTTTTTAGACATCTCCCTCACCCTTTTACATCTGCACGATCACAAACACAGCACACCACAGTACTGAGGGGAAGCCCCAGCTTCTCATGGGGGCACATGAGGCTTTTTATTTATGCCACAGGTTGCATCACTACATCCTAGAACTGCAAGGCCCCCCACTGCCAGGACTGAGTCAGGTCCACCCTGTGCTCCAAGGACCAGGCTGCCTGCCATCCCATACGGACCTGCCCCTCAGATGGTGCAGCTGCTTCTAAAACAGAGGCTCAGGCCCACCCAGAGACCTGCAGTACCTGTTATTAAATCAAGACTTGGCTGTGGGTAAACGTGAAGATTTTTATTAAACATGACTCTGGAACATTCAAAGGACCATAACTGAATGCTCCTTTCACAGCCACGGCGTGTCCAGACGCTCATGGAGAAGGCCAGGGCGTGGGAACCCACGGAGCCCCGACAAAGCAGACTCGGAGCTGAGTGGCGCAGTTAGCACCGATTGTTTGACACTTGCCTTTTATATTCAGATTAAAATAAAAAACAAGATGCAAAAGTAGCTCACATTCTATTTCAATTCTCTATTTTTGTAGCAACTGGGCCCCTTTCCCTCTGCTTTCCCAGCCAAGCGATAAATAGGCCCAGCTGGGATTTGTCAAAGTCTGGACCTCTGTTGTAGAGTAAGTGAGGAGGGTAGGGAGGGGAGCAGGAGTGGTGAGGAGGATTTGGGGATAGGGAGGGACAGAGGAAAGGAGAGAGAGAGAGAAACCCCCGAGGACTGGAGGCAGGAGGGATGCTCCCTGGCAGCCTCAGGTTCCCCATTCCAAGGTAACTGAGCTGGCATCACGCACGCGGTACCGTCATATGACTTGGCTGACACACGCCAGAATTACAAGAAAATGCTTGAGGAGAAGACTAAGCACCAGCATCTTCAGATTAAGGTAGTGTCCCGGTTTCACGCTTGCCTAGTATGACATTGTACAAATTGTAAAGATAACACATTTTCTTACCAGCCACGCTGTTCCCCAAATACTAACTATAACAAAGATTAGACAGCATCTGAGTACTGAGCGTGTGTTAAGCCCGGTGAGGTAGGCATCATTTACTTTGCTAGAGAAAGAAACCGGCTCTGAGAGAAACTTCCTGAGGCCAGGCAGCTGTCTCCAAACCCACCTCGTGCCTCCTGACCCTGAAGGTGGAGGACCCAAGTCATTCACGTCAATAATTTACCTACATGCATGTCAGATTGAGATTCAGCCCCCAGATCTAATCATCTCTATGCAGGAATGTGTCAGGAAGGTATACAATTCTATGAGTTCGACCTGGGGGAACAAAGGCAGGCACCCTCGACACAGATGTAGGGCGGAGGTGGGCGCCCAGCGCAGGAGCATGTCCAGCCCTGCCCAGTCACACAGCCACCCTGCCATGCCAGTGCAGGAGCCGCCACCGCGTCTCGGGGAAAAGCAGCTTCTCCTGCACAGGAATCTACCCTTCAAAGTGTGTTCCTGAGAAGGTGTGGACCAACATCTCAGAAATCAGACACCGTGTAACACGCTTATCTATACAGGCTGCCTATGTCAGGGAATCACCAATAATTCCCATCTCGCCATCAATTATTTCTGGTAAATACTGGTTATTCTAAGTTAACTGAGGCAACACAAGAACAATATAATGGAAATGTCAGAGTCAATCAGCTCCATCTGCTGAAGAGCTGGGACTAAAGATGAAACCTAAGGAATCCTGGAGAACGCAGCAGGATCCCAGACCCCGCAGACCACCCCGGCATCCTTCCACAGGAGAGTTAGTCGTGGGGCCAAGGAACGGCTTTCTAAGGAATCTCAGAGGATCTCAAGGTCTTGAAAGTTTAATGGGAATTGAATATTTGCATCTGAGTCACACGAGCACATTAAAAGTAAAATTTCCTCTTTCCACTAGAATTATGAGCTTGCGGTGGTGACACTGGCTGTATCCCATGCTCGTGAGATGTTTGGGCACAGCCGTGCATCTCTGGTGAATCATTTATAATAATATGAAAGAAGTGCTTGGGCCCTCGATCCAGGACCACAGACCCCACCAACGAGGGTCTAAACAGGACAAGCATCGGCCTGGAGAGGCTGGTGTCCGTGGGGGCTGGGAGGAGCACCAAGGAAACTCAGGGGCAAGCCCCACCCAAGCTCGGCATGTCCTACCCCACGCAGTCGACATCAGCCACAGGGATCTTTTGTTCTTTTTTGTTCAGGAAGGAACATATTAAAAAGCCCGGGGCCCAGGGCCTGGACTCCTCAAAGCTCTCCACAGAGCCGGGTTAATTGGCACCTTCCGTCATGTTAAAATCAACTATATATGGCTGCTGAGGGCATCTCAGAGCAGGTGCAACGCTGAGCTTTCTTGCTGTCTGGGGAAAGCAGGAATTCCAGGCCTCTGCCTTCCTACCTCCCCAGAGGCTCTAGCCCAGATGAGCTCAACTTCTCCCAGGTAAGGAGCACAGAAAAGCTTCCCACATGCCCCTCAGGTCACACACGAGCGGTGCAGATCCTTGCACCTTGGCACGAGCCCTCCCAGAGGCAGAAGCCCAGCCCTGTGGCCCCGGCCTGGCAGGAGGCAGCTGCTGGGGCCCCTGCTCAGGGTTCAGCACAGCGAGGTCCAGCCACAGCAGGTGAGACATCCACCATCCGGCCATTCATCTTTAACCTAAAACAGACACAGGAATGCGGCAAAGGGTTCCTTCCCCTGACAAACCCATCCTTCCTGTTCTCATCTCTCCCTCCTGCCCCAGTACTGCGCCCAAGGCCTGACTCCCAGTTTCACAGGGAATCCAAGACAATTAAGATTTTGAGAAACTGGGAGCTACACAGAAAATGAGTCGGTAAAGCCAGTGTCCACTGATCCTCCCCTCCCCACAGCGGAGAACAGTCCTCGGGATAAAACCCACGGGGCTGGGAAGACGCGATCAAGGTGGGCAGGACAGAGGAGCCACAAAGCAGGTGGTTCGGAGAACAAGGCCACGTGAACACAAAGCTAAAGTGCTCAGCGGCTGGAAGACAAAACACAGGAGACAGAAACACTGACCATTTAAAAAGAAAAGAAAAAAAAAGCCTCACTCTTAAGAGTCCATCAAGATTTAAGTTCTCAAGTCACAATGTATCAGCACAGACTTCTCATAATGCCTGAAACTTGGCGCAGTAAACACGTGAATCAGTTCTCCCAAGTCCATCGTTTTCTTTGATGAGA
Source organism: Macaca fascicularis (assembly GCF_037993035.2). Taxonomy (NCBI): domain Eukaryota; kingdom Metazoa; phylum Chordata; class Mammalia; order Primates; family Cercopithecidae; genus Macaca; species Macaca fascicularis. The sequence goes on along the minus strand of NC_088391.1, from coordinate 518,006 downwards.
CTCTTGAGTCTCAGGCTGGTTTCAAAGTAAGCCCTTCTCTGTTTGTTGATGACTTAATAATTAACATACTGGAAAACACATTGACTTCCAAATTAATCTGCTAATAAAATATTAATTACTACACTGGCTGTCATCCACAGAAAAAAACACAATCACTTTCTGGTTTTAAAAACATTAGAATTCGAAGCCCCTTTGCCCATCTGAACAGCCCCTGCTTTTGACAAGGGCATTCCAAAGCTAATCTGAAAAACCAGTCCAGGCCATGATCGCTGGGGGGTCGGACTTGCCTCATCACCCCACCTCCCTTCTGGAATTAGACAGAACTTAGACGCTTAGTCTGATGGGAAACATTTACAATCTATTCTCTCCAAAGCTACCTGGAGGATTTCCTCCACATGACAAAGCCTTGGTCTCCACAACCCCTTATCTGACAACTCTCTTAACCAACTGTCAATCAGGATATTTTCAAATCTACCTATGACCTGGACACCCCTGCTTCCAGTTGTCCCACCTTTCCAGACCAAACCCATGTACATCTTACATTTATTTGATCGATTGTCTTATGTCTCCCTAAAAGCTATAAAACCAGGCTGGGCTCTGACCAACTTGGGAATACGTTCTTAGGATCTCCTGAGGGCAGTATCAAGGGCCATGGTAACTCATTTGGCTCAGAATAAATCTCCAAATGCTTCACAGAGTTTGACTCTTTGCTGACACGGTACCTTTCATGGGTATTCATCTGGGGGACTCACAATCAACCGGAGGCATCAGTTGCCCACTGTGCAGAAGTCTCTGCAGGACTGAGCCTCTGGCACGGGGACTCCAACCCCTGAAGCAGCAGCTCTCCCACGTCCCACGGCCTGATAGACCTGCACCTCCCGGGCTTCTCATTTCAGAGTCTCAGCAACAAATCTACCAAACGTGATCAACATCACAGAATATTCCTCGGGGCTTTTGGCTGTTGTTTCTCCCCAAGTTTACTCTAGAACCAGAATGGCAACACTCGGAACAGGATGGTTCTCAATCACCGACCCTCCTGGTAAATACACTGTCTCCAAGGCCCTTTCCCGCCAGTCACAGCTTCCTTCATGTCAGGCTCGAAGACCACCTCCCCAAGAAGGAAACCTCTTCAATCCAGCAATCACAGCTCCTGTTCCCATCTAGAGCTTGTCTGCCAGGAAGGGAAGACTCCTCAATTCCAGAGACAGCAGGTGCCACAAACTCAGGGTATTAGCCAATGTGAAGGCAAACACTCATGAAATTAATAGACTTTTTCCTCCTTCGATACTGACGTTTTCTCTTCTGGAGGTCAGCCAAGGCCATCTGCACGAGTCACGAGCGTGATGGCTCCAGCCCCTCCTTCAGTGTCAGGAGTGTGGCTCCACTCTGAGACCCTCCTGCATCAGCCAGGCCGTGCACCTGTTCCCACGACTGCTGTCAGCGGACTACAGCGATTCTAAGATAGTCAGCAAGCTGACGTTCCGAAGGAAGCATGTTAAAGAAAAATGTGTAAGTTTTATTGCATGAAATCAGCTACATCTTTTGCTACTCCAGAGGCTTGTTTTGCTTTCCTCAAGGTTCTCTACAATGATCCTGACAGTCAAGGTTCCCAGTTACAGGCAGAGGTTTGGGCAGGCCGCGTCTGATGTGTAACACACACAGAGGATCCACGTCAAAGGATTTTCCCTGTTCACCAACATCATCAGGACAAACTTTAAACAGTAATAATCTGCCTGTCGGGAAAACTGAGCTCACTTGAGGACTAATGCAACAAATGTATTTGACAAAGTTGCAGGTGGACGTTTTAGTGAATGAATCACTATTTCAAGGAGGATAAAGGCTCACTATTCAAAGGCACGTTTTTGTCAAGTTTTCTAATTTCAGCTTCATGCATTTAAATCATGAAGTGAGACTTGTACCTGATACATTACAGAATCTCTACAAAATAGACAAAATTCCAATTCTGTACCTTCACTCTCATTCTTTTCCATATATGTACAGATGGTCGTAATTTAAGTTGGCATTCCAACAGGATTTCTAAATTAAACTGTCTTCTACTTTAAACACTACGTGTTAAACATTACACGTTCCATTGTTCAACATTTATAGCAGGGTCTGTATGGCCCATTTTAAAGATTTCTTCCTCACTAAAAACAAGCGTTTAAACAATAAATGGTCTACTCTAAAATATTCCAGAGACAGAAATACATTTGGAGAGTGGACACACTTAACACAGAAGTCCGCAACATCAAACAGGCACAACCAGCAGTGAGGGTGGAAAGGGCGCCATGTGAGTGCCCCTAAAAACACACACAAGCCTGGCTGCTTAAAAGGAATGAATATAGCTCAACACTCCCATGTGAACATTGATGTGTCTACTGCCTTACAGAATCCTCCTAGCTGAGCTGCAGGAATCTTCTTTGGAACCTTTTCTCACCTACACTGCCTACAGGTGCCCACTGGGCTCCCTGGGCAGTATCATATCTTTGTTTAGAATATCACACTATTTGGAGGCCTGTTTAATCCCAAGTCAGAGCCTTATCATAACTCAGACACCATCCCTCAGGGCTTGTGGGCTAACTTCGGCTAATGCAGGCTGCTCCACAGTGCCCTGCAGATGGGCTTGGTGCATCCACACGATTTTAAGATTTGGGGCTGCCGTTTTCTGCAGTCACAGATGCGGACTTACATATTCATCATGACTGAAGGCAGCACGTATTTTTATGTTCCTTCTCTAATGGTAATAATCATGGCAACATTTCCTCGATCCTTAGAAAAGCCTCCTAGCAGCAGTTGCATTCCACTCCCTTCCTTAAAATTAATAGAATTTACCAAACTAGGTGAAATCAGTCTTCATGAGAAAGTGAGAAATCAGTGTTCACACAATGGCATAGTAGCTGGGCATAGAGTGTACGTCAACATCCCAAACTAAGCACCCATCAGTTATTCCCAACTTGCAGGAAAGCTAGAAAAATTAGAAGGCTTAAAACATAATTATAAATGAAAATAACAAGAAATCAAAGTTTTTGAGGAGCATTTGTTAGCCAAGCAAGGAAAGCCATTACCCAGTGCTGATTACATTGCATTTGATTACAGCAGCCAAAGACGTGTCAAGAGGAAGAGACTTTTAAAGATTAGTCTTTCGGTAAGAATGGTTGCTTAACAAGTTCAGACTACTGGGTTACACCAATTATCAATTAAAAAGCAAGGCAAACTAGTGTGAGTCATTTTCCTTAATCCTTAATGCGTCAAAAATTACCACATTGGCCAAGCTGGTCTCCAACTCCTGACCTCAGGTGATCTGCCCGCCCCGGTCTCCCAAAGTGCTGGGATTACAGGCGTGAGCCACCACGCCTGGCTGAGAACTGTTTGACAGAGGCTGAGGGGAGGCTCCTGTCCCTTCCTGGGACATCCGCATCCCACCCAGTTTCCCATACCGACTGTGACACTCGAAGCATCACAGCAAGGGCAGCTGCATTCCCCGCAGTTCTCTGCACTCATGCCACAGCTGCGTGAGCAGCCGCAGCCCTGGAGCTGCCACTCAGCCTTATCGTGCTGGCACAAGCACATCAGAAACTACCAAGCCCCCAAGAGGGAGGATTGGGGACCCAGGGGAGTGAACCAGGAGGGAGGAATGTGGCCCAGGAGAGTAGGGAGGAGTGGGGTCCCTGGGGAGTGAACTATGAGGGAGGAGTGGGGGCTCAGGGGAGTGAACTATGAGGGAGGCGTGGGGGCTCAGGGGAGTGAACTATGAGGGAGGCGTGGGGGCTCAGGGGAGTGAACAAGGAGGGAGGCGTGGGGGCCCAGGAGAGTGAACCAGGAGGGAGGAGGGTGGAGTTCGGCCCAAGGAGTGAACCAGGAGGGGGAAGTGTGGTCCAGGGGAGTGAGTCAGGAGGGAGGAGGGAGGAAAGCGGTCCAGGGAATGAAGCAGAAGGCTCTGGGGGTAGCAAGTTCACACACCACAAATACCTCCCAATCCATCCGCGTGCAGGGAGGGGATGGAAACCACACAGGACCTGCAGCACTTTCTCCTCGCAGATGAGGAGTGAGGATACCGACTCATGCACAAAATCAGAGCTAAATTTCTACCACGGTGGGGAGACGCTTCATAGACCCAAATGGGTACAAAAAGAAACCAATCATACAAGATCAGTGGATGGAATGGGATCAGAAATTTAAGCCTGTAACGAGTTTTCAGAAAAAACTTCACTTGATCTGCAAGATGACTGCAGCTCTGCTTGATCATTTCTGCAAATGTCTAACTCATGATGAGCCATCTCAGAGCCGTTCAAGAGGAGTAACAAAATCAAAACGCCACGGCATCCTCCGTATTTTAGATAGCCTGCAACAGTATGGAAATGAGCAGCGGTGCCAGAGCTTTCAAGTTTCTTTGAAGTAAATTCCAGCATGAGGGCAGCATCTTCCTGGCTGAAGCAATGAGGTAGGCTCCTGCTCACCGCATGGGAGACCAGCTTTCAGCTAAGCTGCTGTTAAGGGTCTGCAAACCATGATCCCCGACCGAGCCTTGGCCAGGGATTTTTACACGTTGAAGTTTTCACAAAAGAAATATATGCAGAGACTTCTGTGGCCCTCAAAGCATAACACGTTGCCTACTCTGCCCTTTACAGGAGCTTCTAGCTTTGCTGTCAGTTACAAAGTGTTTCTATAAAATAACGTCACTGATTTTCAAGCATGCCAGGAAAAGTCACACTTCTCAACAACCCTCAATGGAGATGCACCATCCTGTGTTTCACACAGATTTTAGATTTTTAAAAGCCAAAATAAGGGAGGTAATTCAGCTAAGTATTATAGTAACACAATTTGAGATACTTAATGATGTGTGACAACAGAATACTTGGCATTCCTGTGAGGCAATAAACTAGCTCAAACACAAAATAACAAATCAAAGCATGTTTTGGCCTCTCAAAGTGATCAGTGAAATTGGATATAACATTCAGTTAAATGACACTAAAAAAAAAAAAAAAAAAAAAAAAAAAAAAAAAAAAAAAAAAAGCACAAACAAAACAAATACTACTACACCATCACTCCTTAAATTTATTTAACTACTGCTGCCAAATAAAATGGAGAGACTTCTTACTGCAGGGTAATAATCGGCCATTGTCATCATGAAATAGACCGCTGTGCAGGCTCAGGCCCTCCAGCCCACAAAGGCAGGGGGAGGGAGGAGAAACGATGGCCAGAAACAAAGGGACAGGGCAACCATGACCTAGTCAGCAATTGTACCCTCCCACCTTTCTTCTGGACTTACAATTTTGGAGCCATCTGGGTTTACCTTCCTATGTCCATAAGTCAGCAAGTTCTCGAAGCCAGAAATCTACAATGCTTCTGGCAGCCAAGTCCTCTCGGCCTTCCCCCATGTTTTAGGGCCTCATCAGCTCACCCCTGGTTAGTATCAATGGCCTCGGAGCTCCAGTCAACCTTGCACTCCACAGACTCAAGTATGCCAAGAGCCACTCCAGGCTGCCACTGCCATGACCAAAGGCTTTCAGAGACAGTCGCCAGCACTGCACAAATCCATGTGGCTTCACCAGGCGCAAAGCGGCTCCAGCATTCCATCCAGTCTGTCGCTGCTACCATAGCTGTGAGTCTAGGATGTGTCAGGAAGGGAAGGAAGACACCATGTACATCATCTCATTTAAGCTTCAGTGTCACAAGTTGGATTTTGTCGTGCCCGTTTTATGGATCAGGAAAGTTTTAAGGAGGGCAAGCACAGGGCCCTGCTGACACAAGAGCAAGACCCGCAGAGGCCTGGGCATGACCCCCGCCCCACGGTCCCTGGGTCCTGATATCCACTCCTCCCCCGTGGGAGCCTGATCCTGGGTCTGCCTGAATTGCTACCATTCCTAAGACACGACTCACGTCTGTCCACCTCCTCCTTTATCTGTTTCCCGCAGCCCAGAGGCGTGTGTGCTCTTCCATCCAGACAGACATCACACTTCAGCACCTGCATCTGACATCACTTCAGCCAAAAGCTTCTCTCAAACCTCCCCCCACACCTGCCGGTCACACAGGTCTGCACCCATCACCTTTCTCACACGAATTCTCTCATATTCCTGTGTAGCACCATCCAACTGATTATAGTCTGAGAGGAGGAAGCTTTGTAGATAAGTCCACGTTCTACTTTGCTCCCAGCCCTCCGTCTTGCGTCTTGCATGAGGCAACCGATTAACAGCAATTTCATTTCAGCACAACATTTCCATTTGAAGAAACGCAGAGCATAGGGCTCTGGTCATAATTAAAAGCTTGTTTCATTTGTCATTTGAAATTCCATGTACTGCTGCAACAGCAGCACCCCCTCTCCTCGCCAGGCTCTGCCCTAAGGACATCTTTCTTCCAGCGCTCGATTCCCATCAGAACCCTGGCAGTGAGAGCCCCGCAGGTTTCCCAGCGCCTCGGGCTGCGGCTTCCACGCTGGGCCGGCACTGACAGGACCGGAATGGTGCCCCCAACAACTACAGGATCGGAAGCTGGTCGACTGCTCTGTAGGATGGAGACATGTTAGTAATCCCCGACATTTCCACTGACAGGCTGCTCAGGTAACCTGGGAAAAATCCACAAACTAGAAAGAATCCATGGGGAGGAGCACTTCTGTCTCCAACCTGGCAGCAAACGGTGGCTGTGCAGACGATCTCTTCAGGAAAACTATCGACTGTATCTCAGGTCAACAGCCCCGCTGAGGGCCAAAAAATCAGCTCCCCCTGGCCCTCACTTCCTAAGGGTCAGCCCTCCCAGGCCACCTCTCCTGGAAGATCAGCTCTGACGCACCCACGACGGTCAGGAACCGGCTCTGGGACACATTTCCCAGGCTCCTGCCCACCGCCCTCTCTCTTCTTCCTCCTCCGTCTCCCTCTTCACTCCCATCCGCCCTCCCCCTTTCGCTTCCCTTCTCTCCTTTCCTCTCCCTCCCTCATTTCCTTTCAGCCCTCACCTTCCTCACTGCACTTCCCTATGCAACTCAGCGGACGCATTCTCAGGTCAGTAGAGTTTTCTTTCACTCTGTTTTTATTGCAATGATCATTCTTAATGAACAGAAACCTGTTTCGGACCATGTGGATGCCACCTCCTGACCAACTGCTGCCCCGCGGCTCCGTGTCCAATCAGTGACCTCACGGCGCAGGTGCCCAGCAGTATGGCTGTGACCAGGGGTAGCAACATGGGACATGAGAGAGGTATCCCAGCCAAGAGGCCCTGCAAAGCCTCTCCAGCAAACCGGAGCAAGGCCCAGGGCGGTAGGGAGAGCGCCGTGCTCACGATGTAGGCAGTTCAGCTTCCGCAAACTGTCCATCGACTGCAACTTACTTTGTTTCCATGGTTACAAAAGAACCATAAGCATTCTGAAATATGTTCTTGGTTTCATGTTTGCGAAATCTAAGCAACATTATAAGAAAAATCACTGAATTCTGCCTGAGGCTCTAGGGGTGTTTTCCTCTCTGAAAGGAGCCCCTTCCAGGACTTGGGATTGAGTGACAGCCTTCAAAATCACGGTTATCCTGGTGGTAACAGGGAACTCCTCAGCCCGCCAGGAGCTGGGGCCCTCGACAGCCCCCACGGCTCCAGACGCCAGTGTTCTAAGAATCACACATGTGCAGATAGCAAAGCTTGCTGCACACACGCCAGGTGCTAACAAGCCCCAAACGTCTCACTCATACTTGCTAACCACATCGCTTCTCTCAGCCTCCACGGCGTTTCACACTCTGCCTTTATATAGAGGTGAACCATGTGTCCTGAGCGCTACAAAGATTCAACCCCTTCCGGGCAGAGGGGTGCATCTTTCCATCACGGGGTCCTCACTCCAGCTGGCACAGGATTTGCAGAGTGGGCGAGTCTAATGTTGATGACACTTTCTCAATATTCCCTTCACACCCCTCCAAAAACAAGAGTGCTGCCAGCTTCTTACCGACGTTGTAATGAGCAAAATATTTTTCTCTTATTTGTCACTTTTTAACGTAATACTAGTGAAGAATGTGACTCTGGATGTACACTGTAAGCACCCACACCGTGAACATTCTGCTCTCCTGTGACTGTATTCACAAGTCACAAGGACAAAACTTCTCCATAGTAGCCTATATATATATATATATTTTTAACATGACTTCCACTCATCTGAAAGTCATAGATGTAGCTTTTCCTTCATAAAAAGATCCAAATGATACAGAAGCCAGGTTTAATAAACACATTGGTCCAGGTGGGAAAATGACCCCTCAGTCTCCCTCCCCTCAAAGACCAGGGCAGCCAGGAAACTGCGCTCTACAGTAAATGACAGCCGGCAGGATTCCCTAAATAAGCAGCCGGAAGATTCCCATCTCGCAGAGCACACCTTTCAAGACTCAAGATGCCCCCGCTCCCTGAATATCCGACGAAGAACAGGGCTACCCAACGGAGGACTGAGGCAGTAAACAAACATGTATTTGGCCGGGGGCGGCGGTTTATGCTTGTAATCCCAGAACTTTGGGAGAAGGAGGCAGGCAGATCACAAGGTCACGCGATCGAGACCATCCTGGCTAACACGATGAAACCCCCGTCTCTACCAAAAATACAAAAAATTAGCCAGGCGTGCTGGCGGGCACCTGTAGTCCCATGTACTCGGGAGGCTGAGGAAGGAGAATGGCGTGAAGCCAGGAGGCGGAGTTTGCAGAGAGCTAAGATCACACCACTGCACTCCAGCCTCGGCGACAGAGCAAGACTCTGTCTGAAAAAAATAAAATAAATAAAATTTAAAAAGTTTTCAGCAAATAGCATCATCGACCCACAAATGAGAGGTACCGTTTTCATTCTAGGAGGGAAACACTACAAAGCACGTATATTTTAGCCCTGTAAGTGAATTCTTCGGGCATTCCTGTGTCCGCTATCAAATGCAGAACATCACCTCAAAAGGCAAAGTTCTATAAGTCACATCCAAGGAAGGGAAAAATCATTCTAAGTTTTAGCCATCCAGTAAGAACCTGATCCAGAGAAGCCTACTTGTTCCAGACTCTAAGCAGCAATATATTGCTACAATGTAATGAAAACAAAGGGATAATTAAGAAAATTTCAATGCTAATAAAAGGCAAAAACATAATTAGATTTATTCTACTCTAGACAGAGCAGCCGGGCAGTTCACCCATACGTTATGAACGTTGGTGTTTTTCAGACAGGGTCCCAACTCTGTCAAGGCTTGACAGCAGGGGCGTGATCTCCACTCACTGCAAGGTCCGCCTCCCAGGCTCAAGCGATTCTCTTCAGCCTCTGGAGTAGCCGGGACTACAGGTGTGCAGCCATCATGCCCAGCTAATTTGTGTGTTTTCCGTAGAGATGGGATTTCACCAGGTTGCCCAGGCTGGTTCCCTGGGTCTCGAGTTCCGAGGCTCAAGCAATCCGCCCGCCTCGGCCTCCCAAAGCCCTGGGATTACAGGCGTGAGCCATCACGCCTGGCCCTTTTTTTTTTCTTTCCTTTTTAAGCGATTAATGTGCTTCAGAGTCTTGTAGGCATTTAAAAAAAAAAAAAAAAGAACAAGCAAATTCTGTAAGGGAAAGAAACCATTAACATGTTTTACACACCTCAAAACTCAAAACAGAAATACTAAGAATAAAATGTATTTTATTCACAGAGGCATTCTTAAAGTTCTGTAAAAGTGACACCATGGACACCACCACATCACAGACGAGTGTGGCAGGACTGCTCAGATTCAGAACACATTCTAAACAGTCCTCCTGCCACTTTCCTCAGTGGGAACACTTTATTCTGTCTTTTATTCAAATTAAGTATCTTGCAAGGGAGTTGAAGAAAACTGCAGAGCAGATTTTAAAACTTCAATGCTTTTCTCAGTTTTCGTCACATTCTGATGCATTTTTACCTACTACACGGCCAATAAGTTTAAAGCTTTTTGCATCGATAAAGACAATGCTCCTTGTAGCAATAGGCTTTTTCTTTTCTATACAAAGATCTATAACTTAAGCTAGTAAACTGGGCATTTCACAAAGATTTTGCACAATTCCTAGCACAGATTTTAGCAAAATAATACCATTATCTTTCTGCAATTAAATAACCAAACATAGGAAACTGCACAGTTAAAATAACCATTCCATTATTTTATGTAAACACAAATGATAAAGGAGAGTATGCTTTGGAAAACAGTGTTTCCATAAGCTAATGATGAAGCAGAAGACAGTTCCTCAGCCTCATATGACATTTGACAACCGAAGTACTCTGGCCCAAGCCCAGCCCCGTTAAATGGAGGGGAAGTAAACATGTGACCGACCGTGGTGGGGCACTGTGATAGCCACAGTCCAGGAAAGAACAGCTGACATGTTTCTTCTTCATGGGAAAACTGAAACATACTCGAGACACCTTAATTCTTTAAAACACAGTCTGCCCCAGTACTAACCTTAAGCTCCCATTGATAAAGATTGCGATAACCAGAGGTGTTTATCCAGGCCCTCGAAAATCACGGACATGGTACATACACAACATTTTCAAACACTCAATGCTGCCAGTATGTTAAATGTGCTGTGATACCGGAGGTCTTGTGCAGGACCAGAAGCATTGCAGCCTGGTTACCTTCCTGGTGTTCAATGCTTTGTATGTGCAAAGTCTGCTGTTACAATTTACTGGGCTTAATGTCATTCAGTTTGTCACAGAAGAGAGCTATGACATTTACTTAATTCCACACACAGATTCTCAAGTTCATCTTCCACCAATGACTGCTCTGTCCACAAACAGCGGAGGGAAGACCCAGGAAAGGCCTGGGAGATGCCAGGTGCTCACAAACTGGTATCAGTCTGCTGGTTCTGGCTTAAAGGAAAACAGACATAGAAGAAACTAAAAGGACTCACTACATCTAATATCACAATGTTCTCAACTTTACCTTAGCCAAAAATAAAAGCGGAATAGCAAAACTACTCCAGGGCATGATTCCAGGGCTAATCTGAAACATGAAATATTTAGAAGACAAAGCTTATTGTGAGTGCAATTAATATACACATAAAACACTGGTTTCGCAAAACCCAGTCTTTGCGATTGCTTTTATAAAAAGTAAAATTCTCATGAGGATCGCATACACTAACTGATTTTCAAATGAAGGGACTGGTAAACTTCAGGGCATATGATTTCTGCCACACACGAGGGGAGCAGTGAGAGAGAAGAGCTAGGATCAAGTGTGCTGAAGCTGTCCTAGGACTGAAATTCAGTTTCTGCCAAAACAAAAACACAGGAGGCTGTCAACTTCGATAGCAAGCTCTGCTTGAGAGCGTCAAGATGTTAAAATTGCAAAGGGGCTTCTCCCTGCTATAGGCACGCGTGATCCTTGCAAAAACATAGCTCAGCATCATCAAAAATCAGGAAAGAACACAAGCTTTCCAGACAGGAAATCCAAGAGCAGAAGGGAGCAGAGTCCAAGCTTGCTCGGCAGAACTGTTCCCGGACAACAGCACAGAGGACGTCACAGGGAGGGCAGGGCAAGCAACAGCAGCTTCCGTGATGCCGCAAGCAGGGCCTGAGCCAGGAGAGCAGTCTCCTCCAACCTGGCAAGGAGGTGCGAGGAGCCACAGAGAAGTCAATTCAGGGTCTTTTTCAGAAAGGGGCAACAATGAGAAAATCTGGTCTTACCCAACCACCCCCCACCCACGGTAACAGCTAAACTCGCACGTGCGTCTGTCACCTTCCCCACCCCCTCTTGAAGATGCTCTTCCTGCACCCGGGTGCCTGTCTCCGTGCTGCTCCTGAGGCCACACCTGTTGCCATCCAGTAGTGACCACGAATTCACCTTTGTCCGGGCGAAGCAAACGCAGAGTTCACACACTCTTGTACAGGTTTGCTGGCCGAGAATCTAACCGAGCTGTCCAATTCCAGATGTGCTGGTACCAAGGAGAACGCTCGATGTCCGGCATTTATAAACGGTATCAGTGGGTTCTCCTGGGACTCCCAGGCAGCCGAACGAGGGAGGGAGCTGTTGCCCTGTTGCCCCGAGCCAAAGCAGCGCTGCGAGGCAAACACCACAGGCCACATCACACTCGAGCACCGACTCTTGACAGTTGCTCGTTTGTGTGTTCAGAGTTCAGGGTACAGGCGACAGACAGGCCTGATCTCAGCCATGGGACAGCAGTGATTGCCCACAAGTCCCGTATCTAAGCCCCGACTTGCCCATCGGCCTTCCTTCAGGAACAATGCCCACCTCACAGTGCTGCCATGAACGCTAAGTAAGCACGTACATACACAACCAGATTCATTGCAATTGTGCTTTCTACCCCAAGTTAATACAACCAGGTGCTATCATCGAGACTGAATAACCAATATTAGAACAGAAGGTCAGGCCAGCGATGGTGGCTCAGACCTGTAATCCCAGCACTTTGGGAAGCTGAGGTGGGTGGATCACTTGAGGTCAGGAGTTGCAGACCAGCTTGGCCAACATGGCAAAACCCCATCTCTACTAAAAATAATTTATCCAGACATGGTGGCACACACCCTGTAACCCCAGCTACTAGGGAGGTTGAGGCATAAGAATCGCTTGAACCTGTGACGTAGAGGTTGCAGTGAATGGAGATTGTACTCCTGGGCTCCACCCTTCCAGCCTGGGTGACAGAGCAAGATTCTAATAAAACAATAAAAGGTCAAGATGAGAACTGATTGCCAAGGTCCACAGTCCATATACTTAAAACATAAAATTCATTAGCTAGTACTTGATCAAGTTGCTGCTTTCTTCATTACAATCTTGTATATCCTTCTAACGGCTCAAAATGTTTACATTTGAACACACCTCGAGTATAACAAAAAATAAAGTGCCTGTATTTCACAAACGAGCAATTTCCAGTAAGGCTGCATCCTGCTCTAGTTAATCCTTTGACAACGTAAAACTGAGCCTTCCTGACACAGCACTGACACATGGTACAAGAAGAATGACCTCCAATTAAATCGCTAGATTTAGAGAACACGTAAATATAGTTTATCACTAATTCACTAGCCATTAGCAAGATTTTAAAGGAAGAAAAATTATCAGGAGTGTAACTAGGAATAAAGGCAAAAATAAACATGAAGAAATTAGTCACGTTTAAAGCAATACCCTTTCTGTGAGGCCGTAACAAAGTATACACAGCAGGGGCACAGACTGTCATGCTAAACTGTCACCAAGCTCTCTATGAAGGTGGTAAGAGCGTCCCAAGTCGCAGAGCCTCGTCTTCCTATTTAAACCCTAAACAGCCAACACCACTCAGCATGCAGTGAGAGCTCTGAAAGCTCAGAGGAATGCATGATGGGATGAAGGGCCCTAGCCCTGCCATCACCCTGCTGCTTATTAAAAATATAAAACAAACCCCTGCCTTCAAGGTGCCCAGATCTAACTAGTACAAGGTTTTGCTTTTAACAAGTTAACTACGAATGATGAAGACTCTCAACAGCTGTGCGAAATGTAAGGCAACCTCATAAGAGGAACTTGGCTGAGACTAAACCCAGAGATGGTTTTTTAACCACAGAAGAGGAAAGAACTGAAGAACCTTACAGAAAGTTGACAGCAATTTCTATTTCTCTATGGTAGAACCTGGAATTTACCTTTGAGACAGACTGCCCTTCTGTTCTGAAAAATCAGATTATTCTTGCAATCCTCCATCAGGACTGAAATTCCCAAAGGCATGGAAAACCAAGTACTAATTTTAACCCCCCCCCCAAAAAAAAAAACTACCTATGATCTTAGATGTGAGATTTAGTATTCTCAAATTCCAAATTTGGAAATATTTTGCACAAAGTCCTTATTTTCCCTGTTTACTTGAAAGCTCTCTATTCTTTTGTCCTAAACATCTTCCTTCTCATCCTTCCAAACAATATCTGAAGATGAACTTACATATCGTTTTCAATGTTACAAAGAAGATACTACATTTGTCATGAACTGTTTATATTCACAACTCTAGGAGGGATTTTGCTACATCGTGAGGAATAACACGAGGCAGTTAATACGCCACGAATAAAGAACAGTAGAAAGTGGACACATTTCCTGATGAGTGCCGATTTCTCATTGAGCTGTTGACAAAGTTATAATACAGAAAGCTAGACAGCTGCTGTGTTAGTTCTACCTCACTTAAGTGACCGAGTCATTGTTGTTTCGGTTCCCTCTCTCGTCTGGGGATGAGACACACCTCACAGAGCTGTTTATGATTTCAGGAACACACACATCAATGAAGTGACTGTTCCTAAATCGTTGCAAAGGGTAGAGTAACCTGCCAAATTTCAACTAGGTTGTAACAAACAACTGTTTTCATCCTACACGCTCCGGTGCCAGCGAGATGGTGCGTTCTTGGATCCCTGCGGGAGCCCTATTCCTGGTGCCATAGAGCGCACACACACATTTACATCCACATAATGTACGTATATGGCACACTGTAACACGTGTACCTGCATAGAGCGTACACACATCCGAATACGTAGAGTGTACATAAGTGCACTACGTGCGTACAGAGTGCACACACATCCAGATCCATGTAGGGTACATGCATAGAGTGTACACACATCCAAATATATATAGTGTACAAACAAGTACACTATGTGTGTACAAGCATGGAGCATACACACATCCATATAGCAAATGTACATAGGTATGCTAACATGTATGTACATGCAGAGCATGTACACACGTCTATATGCATACAGTGTACACAGGTATACTATAACCTGTATGTACATGCATATGGCATACACATGCACATCCGTATGTACACATGTATGCTATTTGCTATATGTATACACATGCATACAACATACATTCTTATCCAATGTACGTAGGTGCACTACAGCATGCATACACATGTGCAGTGTACACATATGCACATGTATACAATGTACATCAGTACACTAACGTATAAAACGTATACACATGCAATAGTGTACATACATATGCAGCATGTATACGTATTGTGTACATATCCAGAAGTTTATTCAGTGTGCATAGTGTACATGCATGCTTGTGTGCACATATGTATATATACATCTGCAGAAATAATGTGCATACCCACATGGTGCACGTACACAGGTATGTATATGGCATTAAATACATGCATGTATGTACACATGTAGAACAGATAGGTGTCCAACTAGTGTGCATATAATCATCCCCGTAGATACACACATATACACATGTACATGCATGCCTATAGCATGCACGTGTGTAGGACACAAATGTAGTGTACATACCTATACACTGTAAATACATGCACAGTGGAAATACACGTAGTATGTGTATACCACATACACACATGTACATTTATACAGTACACATATACCGAGACCCAGAATGGGTCATGAGTATTAACACGGCGCAAACGCTTCCAGTTCTACCTAAGTGAATTTTTTTCAAACTATAATAGAACTCATATAAAAAGGGTTTTAAGGAAATCAATACAGCTAGTGACAAAAACAGTGGGAAGGGCACAACCACTTTCCCTCAGAGTTCTGGGCCTGACCGTGGAAGTTCAGAGGTTTCCTATTGCAGTACACATCAGAACTGACTCACAATGAAGCACTCCTTAAAAATTAAAAATGTGTCCTCATGTTTTGGCCTTTGAGACAAAGCCTCTTAGTTAATCGATTTCTGACTGAATTTGACTCACAGTACTCTGGCAGATTCTTCATTTTCTGGTGAGACAGACGAATGTCCCAGGGTGAGGGCAATGCCAGCCGTTTCAGGGTCAGCTTTTCGAGGAGCGATGTCTGGCAGAACACAATCCAACACCATAGTAGGATCCCCCACCCAGCCACTTAGACGCTTTCTGGTACTTACTCTGTCTGCTTGTTTCCCTTTCTTGAATTCAGCTGGGGGGAGAAAAAAAAACAAAAAAATCAAAACCAAAAACAAACAGCCCATGTGTTTGTGTGTCTGAAAAGTTAATACATCCACATCCAACTTTCTAAATGATACACGGCAGGTGTTGATGGTCACCAACCAGTGGCCACTGTTGACAAAATACAAAGTCATCTGCAAACATGAACGAGTTTCTAGGAATACAAAAGTCAAGGGAATTTACTTCACATATTAAAGCTCTCAAGGGTGCTCATCAAAAATATATTTAGAGGTTTTCCTTTCAAGTTATTTTTGAAGATTTTTAAGTTGCAATACTTAAAAGCCTCTGGGAAAAGAAAGGATACAGGTATCTGGAAGATTTATACTAAATGATTTTCATGTCTTTTTGATAAAGTTAAATAAGGTCAGCCTTGAAGTAATGGGTTCCACTACTCTGAGGCTGTGGATGGAATCCACACCACTACCAGACAATTGAATAAACAGCAAGGCTGCACACACAGGACACAGGCAGTGAGCCAGCCTGACTAGTTGTCAGCTTCTGGGTCAGTTCTACCCAGTTCTGGCCAGGCCCCACTGGAGATGAAAACCTGCCCTTTAGAAGCCTTCGAACCCCACCTTTCAAAATCTAATCCTCTTCAACTGAGGCCCGAGTCCAAAAATCTACTGACGTCTTAGCCCGCGTTAGGCCAGCTGTCCCCCAGCCTTTTTGGCACCAGGGATGGGTTTCATGGAAGACAATTTTTCTGGGGGGTGGTTTTGAATTGCAACTGTTCCACCTCAGGTCAGGCAGCGGATCCTCATAAGGAGCACCTCCGAGACCTCTCACAAGCAGTTTACGATAGCGTCCCAGCACCTAGCAGAACACACAGCTAATGATAGGGTCACAACACCTAGGAGAACATGTGGCTTATGATAGGGCTCTAGCACCTAGGAGAACAGGCGGCTTAGGAGAGAGTCCCAGCACCTAGGAGAACAGGTATTAAATGAGTTGGCAAAGCCAAAATCCACCGGATCTACCACTCCAAAGCAAACATACACCACTGCCCAATATTGATGTGAGCCAAAAACAGGGAAGTCCTGAGGGCCCACACTGACCACAGCCTGACACCACTTCTGCAAGAACCAATCACGTGCCTAAAGATCACCCGTGATGACCCAGGAGAGCAGCTTTGAGCAGAGACAAAGGTGAAGGAGAGGCACATGGGCCAGGGTGCTGGGTGTGCCCGTCTTTGTGACCTCACTGAGATTGCTGACCTCTGGCCCTTGGTGTCCTTCCTGTGGAGGAGGTAGCCCCCAAATCCCTGCCTACCTTCAGCACTGACTGAGGCGGCCCTGAAGTCTCCCCAGGGCTGAGACTGCTTCTAAATCCTGTTATCTGCACACCCACATGAAAAACAAAAAACAAAATATCAAGTATGCAGACAGGAAAATAAAAATACGTGAATCCTCCCTTATTCAACAGGCATTTAAAAAGTAACAGGAAAATTGTGATAGTCTTTAAACAACCACCAGCTATCACGTCCTGTTGAAATGTTTTTAGCTAATCAGGAACATCTTTACCAAGCACTTGTGTGTTCAGGAAATCAGTTGACAGGTCCCAAATAACCTCGGAGCCTGCGACCTGACCCCCACTCACGCACATCACCTCTCCAGAGGAACGTGTCCTGGACACCTTTCAAATGGTGAGGAACAGGAACAAGGGTAGCTTTCCCTCAACCCCACAAAACAAGCTCGACCCCGAGGAGCCCGGAGAACAGCGACGTTTGTTTAGGTGCTTTCCCACTGACCTTGTCAGAGCAAACATTCCCATCCCACACCGCCCAGTGTTTAACTCTCCCTGGGATACCAGCAGCCGTCAACCCTCAACAAGCTGAAAACAGAGGCCAAGCTGATAGGAGGCTTCTCTCCATTCCTTACTGAATTCGCTCAGGACACGGATGTTCCCAAACACATATGGCCCCGAGTATTCCACACCTGGGGAACATTCAAACAGCAGACTCTGCAAAGACGTTCCCCTAAAGAGAAACTCAGTTTCTAACTTCCCTTAGGGAAAAATAGGAGACCCAGAACTTTCCAGAAAATCAAGTGTGAGAGGAAGCCACTCACCTCTGGCACTTCCTAAACCTGCCTTCCCGCGGGTGCTCAGGGATGTCCCCGCGACAGCTCCGTCCACCCAGGACGGCAGCAGGGCTCAGGCAGCAAGCACCTGGGCAGCTGGCGAAGCAACCCCAGGGTGAAAACGCCATCCCAGGCACCACTTCCCGGAGCACCTCAGCAAGAAAAACAGAGGTGGGACAGAACCGAGGGCTGACTCGAGGCTGGGGAGCCACAGACCCGCACAGCTCAATCATCGGACATGCTCTTCTGTGGACAGAGCCCAGGGAGAGGCCAGCACAGAGACCCTCGTGCCGGCTCCACGGGCCAGCGTCCTCCAGGGCTGCAAGTTTGTGATCACAGCTTCAGAATTTGGTTCCAGAATCTTCCGGAATCAAAGACGCACCAAACTGTAAAGCTGCCAGGACAGCAGGACCCAGGAGCAGGCTCAGGGGAGGACCACTTAGAAACCCCACACACAGCATACACGTGTGCATGCTCACTCCACACATGCCACCGCTTCACCCAATAGTATACACGCAAACGCATGTATGTACTCCATACACACCCTCAAATACACTCACCAAATATGATGCGTGTACACACTCCACACACACCCTCAAATACATACGACACACATGAACATGCTCACTCCACCCACACCTGCTAAATACACTCAACCACACATGCACAAACGTGACACACGTGCACACTCATTCCGGACGTCACACCCCTCACCAAGTACACAGGTGCACACACCTCCAAGTTCAGAACCTGTAGACTCCACAAGCATTGGTTTCCCCCACTGTTTCTCTCATCACATGAGATCCACACACAGGTGTCATTTACTGACATCTAACACCCGGGGAGGCCCTTAGACAGAACTGCAGTCACAAGTTGGCTTCATTCAGGCATTCATCACCAGCCTCCTGAAGCCACCTCCTGTCCCCACGGGGAGCGGGGGCCGAGACCGGAGACGTCACTGGGCTTACAGATCCCCAGGCTGGCAACCCAGCGAAATGAGGAGGGCTGGGCCACGGCTCTGGAGGGAGACGGGTACTGGCTCAAGTATGCGGAACATGAGTCCTCATTTCCAGACAGTGTCACCTACGACAGCGTCAGGTGAAAGCCAGTGGTTTGGCATTCCTGGGATAGACAGTTCTGGAAATACAAGGGAAGCTTTTTACTCCTCCCCTCTGAACACATGAGGTCCATGGTCCCCCCTCACATCTAACACTGGGAATCCGAATCGGTGACTCCTTTTCCACCTGAGGACCACCCAAGAGGATCCACACACCTGCTACAACAGCAGCACCGCACCTGGTCTGCAGGGGAGCAAAGCAAATCCCACCTTTATGACTAAAACTGGATTACCCTGACACTGGCAGCCTGCAGTGTATGTATCGTCAAGTCCCCACGTCTGTGCCACCTGCAAGAGGAACACAAGCCCTTAGTCCCAGGTTCTCAGGACGGCCTGTGAGGTGGATGCTGGCACCTTCCCATCTCCCAGGGGAGAGGAGAGAAGGCCACGGTCAGGGCTTGCATATCAGGAGGGTCGGGATTCAAACCCCATCTGCCTCACAAAGCAGCCCTTACCATTCAAGTGACTTCTATCATCAGCCTTAAAATGTACCACAGTTACCAGCAATTCTGAGTGCTGTTCCTTGGGACATCATAAGCAAACATTTTGTTAGAAAGGTTTTGCCAAATCTGCTTTCAAAATCCTATGGTATGAAATGACTAATGAAAATTTGAGCTATGAAATAAAGCACATAGTTAAATGAATCCCAAAATGACTATCGCGAAGGAAGCTTTAACTTGAAGTGAAAAATATCCTCCAAATGACATCAGCCAGAATTATCTTCAATCATTACTGATCCCATACGCTTCAGGAATTATACAGCATCATCTCAGATATGAACTTAAAACCATTAGCTGAATGCACATTTCAGCACAACCAAAGTTCTGCTATAATAAGCAGCACAGGCGTCTCTGGAGAGGATTTTAATTGGGACTACAAACGATGTGCACGATCGTGGTAAGAGGTTTCATGCTGGCTGTTCTCCAAGGTGCGACACAGAGAAACACCACTAACCTCAGACACCTGCTGCTTTGTAATGAGATGAGAGACGATGTGGACGGACTACTGTAAATATTCGAAAAGGAGAAACAATGCAAGGAAAGAATCGTATCAGTTACCCTTTACATTCTTGGAAAAAAACGATTTTTCTTTTGGGATGATTTTAAAAGAAAATGACATTTCTGGATTTTTTTTAACTTTTCTTTCTGAGACAGGGTCTTGGCTCTGTCGCCAAGATTGGAGTACAGTGGAGCAATAGCAGCTGACTGTAGCCTTAAGTGATCTTCCCACCTCAGCCTCCAGAGTACCAGGGACCACAGGCACGCACCACCACACTCAGCTAACTTCTGTTATACAGATGGGGTCTTGCTATGATGTCCAGGCTGGTCTTCAACCCCTTGGCCTCAAGTGATCCTCCTGTCTTGACCTCACAAAGATTTAGCCTAAGCGACCATGTCTTATCGGAAAGCAGACATTAGAGCAAATGCATTTCTGTAAGATTTTCTACCTCTTTTCACTGGGGAAAAAGGTAACTTGCCTCCAAGGGTCGGAGACAAAGACGTTACTGCAGACAAGAGCGCTGTGCATCCCGGGAACCGCTACACCATGAGGCACGGCCGTGCACACTGGACGCAGGAGTAACAAACGAGGCTAGCACAGGCCGATGCTGGCCCTCTCCAGAAGCAGGCCTATCCTTCCTCCTCTCCTCAGCCCCCTCTACCTTCAGGCTTCAGTGGCTGCTGACAGCGGAGAGGCCACAACTAGAGGAGGCTCTCAACTCCACCAGGGACAGGAGTCCCGGACGCTGGGGACTCAACTGCTGTCCTCCGCATACACCTCCTTCTGGTCCAGCCTTCTCAGGAGCCAGGCGTGGCCACTTTGACCCTCTTTCCCTTCTGTGGCTCCTACAAAAAACCAGTTCAGTGAGCCCAGGCTGCCTCGCACTCCAGGGATACCTGGCACAGGCCCCCTCCATGTCCTTATCCAAGCTCCTGGGGCCAGAAGGGTCTTGCAATATTTCACTTTCCAGTTGACCATCCCCAGCCTGAAATCCAAAGTGCTCTAAAGAGCATTTCCTTCGAGTGTCATGAGGAAGCTCAGAATGTTTCAGGTTTTGGAGCATTTTGGAGTAGGGACTCTCAGCCTTAATTTGAACCTCTTCAAGGAAGCCACACACTGAAGCCCCCGATGTCCACCCTACACAATCCCAGCACACCATCTGAAGTCCTCAGCAACAGATTTTCTTTCTTCAAAAATAACCACAAGTCACAAACTCACACGTAATCACAGAAGGGGGTTGTGGACACCCACACAGATGATGAAATTTAACTGTCACATTTTTACCTAGGTAATTTAAAGTCAGTCCTCAAAACACACCTGTTTTACTGAGTTGCATTTTAAGGTGAACACACACAAATCATTTCAGGGAAACAAACGTCACTTTGGGCTGCGTGTGGTTTCTTGACTCCCGTGAATAACTCAGCGTTCACCCTCACTTCTGGATAAGGGAGACGATGCAAAGAAATCTGTTAAAACAAAGACATGAAAACAAGTTTAAGAAGGGTTTGAAAGGTTCATCCTGTCCTCCTGGAGGGGAGACGAGGATGCCTGGAAAGTTCACGGGGGACAGGAGCACAGCCTCCTCGGTGTGTCATGGACGCTGCCTCGCCAAGGGGAGAGGATGATGCCTGGAAGGCTCACAGGGGTGGGAGCACAGCCTCCTCAGTGCTTTCTACACTCAGCAGCTTCAGAAATTCCTGCAGAAGCAGAACACATCATGAGAACTGAGACTGGAACACCCCAAAGAAAGGGACGAGGGGTCAAAAAAAGCATTCGATCATTACCAAGGAGCGCGGGCATGAAGCCGCTTCAAAGACCGTGTGAGAAGTCACTCATAGGCGTTTCAGAAAATAAGGGTAGTGCGAGATTGCTCGATCAGCTCAAACAGGCTGCCGTCCCTCAGGCCATGAATTCCCTGAGATGAGCCTGTCACTGAGCAGAAGTCACTCGCATCTCTGCCAGAGAAAGTACTAGAAGCTGACACATAACCTCATGAAACCTGGGCTTCAGCCGGTCGACAACAGTGAGTCTGACATGGTACATCCCTCCAGATAGTTAAAGACCCCAGGGGTTCATCAGACAACCTCGAAGGGCTGTGTCTGTCCAGCTCCTTTTCCAAGTTCTGGATGATTTTTCCTAATACACTATAAGCAGCATGTTCCAATAGAGATGTAATTAACTGAATGGGTGTCCTCTTAATTTTGACATTAGAAACACACTTGGCCAGGCATGGTGGCTCATGCCTGTGATCTCAGTACTTTGGGTGGCTGAGACAGCTGGACTGCTTAAGTCCAGGAGTTCAAGTCCAGCCTGGGCAACATTGCAAAACTCCATCTCTACAAAAAATACAAAACTAAGTCAGGCATGGGGACACGTGGAACATGTGCCTGTGGGTCCTGGCTACTCAGGAGACTGAGGCAGGAAGATCACTTGAGCCTGGGAGGTTGAGGCTGCAGTAAGCTGTGCTCACACCACTGCCTGGGCAACAAAAAGGTTTTTTTGCCTGTCTCAAAAAAACCAAAGAGAAAAAGAATTATATACCTGACTAGGCCAAAATAAAAGAGGCCTTCGCTGCCTACACAAAGGGCTTTCAGAATTCACTTCCATCCTTAGGAAAGGCGGCCAACACCAGGCTGTGTCCCTTAAGATGCCCTGTCTCATATGGGAAAAAAAATCAAGAGAAATCAAATAAAGGCCATAAA
Organism: Macaca fascicularis; assembly: GCF_037993035.2. Taxonomy (NCBI): domain Eukaryota; kingdom Metazoa; phylum Chordata; class Mammalia; order Primates; family Cercopithecidae; genus Macaca; species Macaca fascicularis. The sequence goes on along the minus strand of NC_088391.1, from coordinate 495,291 downwards.
ATACATCAGTTTCAACACTAAAATTTGATAGTATGCTTTAAATTGAAGATGAGTTAAGTCACATTTCCAAACCTCTGAAAGCACGGTTACTGGGAGGGAATGGTTTGCAACACACAAACGCAGCTCTGTAGAAGTGCCCAGGCTGGATGAAGGCTCAAACGTCAGTGCAAGGAGAAAGTCTGAACAAACGCTCTCCTGCCCTGCTGCTGTCCTCTTCCAAAACACACTGTTTATCTGTCAGTTTAGAACAAGGCCTAGGGAGGTGGGAGGCAGGCCTGGGAGGGTCACCTAGCATCCAAGCTCCTCACCCACACAACTGCACGAGGCTGAGCTGAGCAGTACACACAAACACAACTAATTCTCCCCAAAAAGAAGACGGAAGGCAGCACACTGCCATGCCAGGCACCCTGCAGATGAGAAGATTGAGGGGAGCCAGAGGTAGCTTTAATCTTGCTTGCATGGTGGAGGGAGAGGAATAATGCCACTCACTTGAGTGTTGCACAATTCTTTCTAGCACTGAGTGGCAGAAAACAAAAATTATAGATGCTTCCTCAGATAAATGTTTCTGAAGAACTGAACATAAATTACGTTCAGGAAATAGCATTATGAATGCCTCAAGTGCTTCTGTTTTCAATAATCCCAGAGTGATTCTATAAACCCGGGAATCAGTCTCACCCAACTCCAGGATCACGGCCCAGGTGACGTGGGCACACATATCCTGAAGCTCCAATACTCAACTAAAGTGGGGCGAGTGAAAATGATCCTGGGTATAATTTACACGGACACAGGAAGGTGGCTGAGCCCCAAACCCCTAAACCAGGAAGACCACTGTCCTTCAGGGGCCTCACCTCTGTCCCTTCCCAGCCTCTGGGAACCACCACTCTGCTCTCTACTGACACAAACGCCCCTCCAAGGTACAACACCAGGAAGATCATCATTCAAAACTGAGGAACGTGGCAGAACAAAGCTGTCAGGAGATTTTAATCACCAACACCACTTGTTACATGACCCAAAGATGATTAAAATCCCAGGCCCTTCAAGACTGAATGCTATCTATACTTAAATGCATTTAATCACCATATTGGGGGGTTATTCCTTTGTTTTGCTGCAAATATATCCAACTGCTGTAAAAGGAAAAGGCAATTTGTTAACGAAGCTTCTTGGAGTGTCTCAACAGGCCTCGAGGTAGGATAAAAGGCAGGACTTCCTGGCAGAAACGCTCAGCTCTGAGGTCAGGTGGAGTTCTTGAGCACCAACCAAGGCAAAATAAGGTCGAAGACCACACCACACTTTCCTCAATCACATCTTCATTCCACCTTTCCTTCTATTTCTCACGACTTCACTGGGAGAAATTGTGCTGAAAGAAAATGGAAACACACACATACATAGGAGACCCTACAGAGGCTGAGAATGGGTGCAGCCATCACAGTCCGAATGTCCTTTCAGGGCCATCTGACCTGGCTGGGATCCAAGTATCCAAAGGGCAGGATTTTATGTCAGACCCGTGAAGCCAGGATTACAGCCACTGAAAGGCAGTTTTCCATCCCACGGAAACCGGCCTTGCTAGGGGCTTCCTCGGGGACCACCGACCTCAAGCCACCACCCGTCAACTACTTCAACTAACCTACATCATGGCAGAGGCCTCCCTAGGCAGACCAGCCCTGTCCAAGTCCTGCTTCATGGCAAACCCTCCAGACAAACGTCCTTGGCCTCCTCCGGGAGGCTGTGCTCGGAAGTTGCCCTCATTTACTTCTGCGGCTCTGAGACATTTAACTAGAGCCCAACACATTTCTTCCTGTTCACATAGTATTGCGTTAAAAGACGTTTATGAGTAAACTTTCACTGGGAAAAATACCATTTCAGGAGCCCCAGTGACCACAATGAAAATGTTTTTACCTTCCCTTACGTGACATCGGCAACGCCAGGTCCAGGAAACGTTCTGGATCTCAGATAATGGCAAATCCACTCATAGTAAGTCTTGGTCTTGTTTCGCAAGCTATCAAATGCTGCCCAGAAACAGGAAAAACCCCACAACGTGGCAAGGACGGGCGACCAGCGTAAGTTCTAAAGCCAGACCACCCGGGTCTGCTGACAGCGTGGTGAGGGGAAAACAGCGCAGGGTCTAAGGCCAGACCGCCCGAGTCCCGCTGACAGTGTGGCTTCAGGAGTTTCCTAAACCCTCTGCTCTCCAAGTTTCATGTCAGAAAAATGCAGTGATAACCGTGTCCACCTCGTTTAAATATGTATATATACACACACACACATATATATATACTCCAAACCTACAGCCCTATAAAGGTCATTAATCCTAGTTATCCTCAAGGCATTGAGCGATCAATAATGAGCCATCCCCCTGCTGCTGACCTGCCACAGCCCCAGCCTCCGGAAACCCCGCATCGACACCAGCCACACAGGATGAGGCCAGGGAAGGAGCAGGACTGTGTCTTGGGAACTTAAACTCTGGAAGCTGAGTTAAATCAGTGCCGCTCAAATCTTGTCACCAACTATCTTGTTAAATTGGGAGACTCCATCTCTGGGGATCTTGAAGGAACCTGAGGCTCTACATTGAGTGAGATGAGCACTCGTGCTGGAATGAGACGGCAGGGAAAGCAACCAAATCTGGGGTCGCAGCTGCCTGAGGCTTGCGTCCCACCGGGAAAGTGTCACCAGGGCCCTCAGGACAGTGGCAGAGGTCCCAGGAGGCAAGTCCCGGCGCAGAGACTCATGGACCCAAAGATTGCTCCAGGGCCAGGAGGGGCTGCTGCGCTGACAGCCACCAGGCAGGCAGCCTTCGAGCTCCTCCAGCTGCCATCCTGCAGGCAGGGAGGACAGTGCCCAGACCACCCTGGGGCTCCCCCCAGCCTGCCAGGCTGGTACTCTTACTCCAGCCACTGACAAGAATCCCCATGTTGCAAGCTAGGTTGAAACAGTGCCTCAGGCCTCGGGGCACATGCACCCCCCTGCAGGGCCGGGATGGCTATTCCCACACATCCCCAACTCACAGCAAAACTTAAAAATGAAAGTTGGAAGATACAGCCAGGAAACCAATGCTCAAGAAGCAACTCCAGGGTGACTCTTCCTAAAGCTATTGCTATTGAACATCTTTAAAAACATTTCCAGGGTGACTTCCTAGAGCTATTGCTGTTGAAAATCTTTAAAATTCTTCATTTCAAAATTAGCTTTTATTACACTGTCTTCCCTATTCTACCAAGACTCTAGAAAACAAAACCATTACAATTTCCAATTCTATCTTATAGCAAGTTAGAAATACACGTTTCCTCAAAGGATTCTACATGTTTCCTTGGCAATATCCTTTCCATGCCCCGTACTACTGCCCACAACAGAGAAGGCTTTTCCAACCCAACCCAACCCAACCCAACGGCCCTGAGACAGGCCCCTAACGAGTCGTCTACAAACTCTTGAGACAGGCTTGCCCTGACAAATCATCTGCAAACTCCATCTTCCATTAAAAACAGTACCGAAAATGAGCATATTACCACTTTTTAAAAATTACTGTCAAGTGGACAGTGTTCAGTTCTGTGAAGTTCGGCACAAATATTCCCATAATCATCATCACACAAGCAGAACAGTCCAACAGCCCCAAACCCACTCACGGGGCCTCATAAGCATACCCTCCCATTCTCAGCAACCACCCTCTCCGTGTCCTCCCATGACTCAGGTCTATCTTTTGCGAGCGTTGTGGCAAAACACTCGCAAAATCACAATTTCCTGGGCATCGTGCTTGGAGGTGCACCCAGGGTGTCCTGTGATCAACAGCCAGGCCTCGGGGCTGCTGGGTATTTATTATTCCACAAATGGCTATGGCACATTGTAACCTGTTTTGGACAACTATAGACACCGCTATTAACATCTGGGCACAGTTTTTCTTAAACATCAGATTCTGTTTCTCTAGGGTAAATACCCAGGATTGGGGTCACTGGGACCCACGTTTGTGTGAGTTCAGTTTTGTAAGAAACCGCCAAGCTCTCTGCACCGTGCTGAACCCCAGCATCGCACAGGAGTCCCGACTGTCTGTCCTCACCAGCACCTGGGGCTGTCGGAAGACCTTAGTCAGGCGCTCCAGCAGGGATGTGAACAAATTCACTGCGGCTTCGGTGCACATCTCGGTGCAACCAGTCATGCTGAAGGTCATTTCAGATGCTTTCGGGCCATCCTCCCGTCCTTCTCAGTGAAGCATCTGTTCAGGTCTCTTCCGCTTTTAAGTCAGGTGGTTTGTTCTCTGTCATGAGCCGTGGGAGTCCTGTGCATTCTGGATACGAGTCCTTTGCCGGCTGTATGGCTCGTAGACATCTTCTCCCCATCTATCGAAAATGTGTCTCTTCAATTCCCTAGGGGTGTCTTTTATATTAGAAGTTTAATTTTGATGAGTCTTACCTACTTGTTTTCTTGATTATGGATCATGGTATGGCTAAGAGCTCTCACCCTAGGTCTCCACAATTTCCCTTTCTTCTGCAGGTTTTGTGGTTTGGTATTTTACATTCAGGGCTATGGTCCACCTTAATTTTCATACAGAAATTTCTCCCTGTTTTCACTCTTTTGCATATGGCTGTCCCATAATTCCAGCACCATTTGTTGAAAAGACTCAAATTCCACTGAACTGCTTTTGCATCTTTGGATCTGTTCTGGACTCCACTCTGTCAGCTGACCCGTGTGTGTGCATCCTGAGCATAATTTATGACTTTAGTGGCTGTCTCTGTGAAAAAAAGTAACTCTGTCTGGAAGCAAAAACTACATTAGAAGTGCTCTAAATAAGATTCTTCCTGTTGTCAGGAGAGCAAAGCCACTGCCCTAAGCAGAGGTGAGGCCTCAACAGCTCCCAGGCACAACCTTAACACACAATGGGGAAGGGAATTCATTTCAAGGGCCACAACATGAGACCAGCATAGCCATGAAAACTGCAATAATTTCACAACAGAATGAAATTCATAAAGAATTGCTGAGAAGCGTGTGATAAGTTACATAAATCACTGTTCCTTAAATTCTGACGGTTGACTAGAACAGATATAGCTTCACGGTACAGTTCAAACAGGAGAAAGGTAGGTAGGGGTGGTTTCCACACCACACAGGGCCTGCAAGAAAGGGACACTTTTCCTCTAAACGGGAGATCCCGGGAGTGATGTGATAAGCCATGGTGAGAGTCACAGAACTGTGCAAGCCGGAGTCGCGGCCTTTGCCCCACCTCGGAGCCTGTGTCCATGAACGATGAGGCTCAAATGTCAGGCCGGGGCAACCGAGGCAGTTATCAGGGGACAAGAAAACGAGCGCACGGTGGAGGCAAAGGAATCGCGCGGCAACTTCGAGTCAAGTGGGACAAACTGACTCAAAATACAGGTTCCAAAAACCACCACAGAGAGCTGTTCCTCGGCTCTGGAAAGGCTAAGTGACTAATGCCCACACTGAGCATCTGCTCCCAGAGACGACCCTGGTGACCTAAGGCCCAGCTCCTCCGAACCCGCGCCGAACCTCAGTGAGGAACTTTGTTGGTATCTTACGGCACATTGACATGTTCCCTTAAAATCTGGTATTTCATCAACAATGCAGGCGCCAGCTTTGACTCATACACATTTCGATTAAACAAGATAATTTACACCCTGACCATGCCAGGTAAGAGGTTTACTACAATCTTTAAACAGAGCCAGAGGCTACAGTCTGCTCCTACACAACACCATGTCTCTACAAGTTCCATGGGTTTTTACTTTCCATGTCTTCACTTGCGTAGTGCTAGAAAGCAGATTAAAAACAGAAGGAACCCAGAAACACCATTGAATGAGACTCAAATATCTTGCAGTCATCATCGTGATGAGATGTTTATTAAACAGAAATGTTCTCCCCTATAGAAAGCAGCACACATCAACACGCACTGATAACTGTCGCCAGCATTCCAGATCATCTTCCCTTCCATGGCCACAGTGCAGGGCAATGGACCACGCACACCTGCAGACCCACGGAAAGCGGGGTGACACGGCCGATTCTTGTAGCAAGCAGGCCAGGGTGCACTCAAAGTGCATCTCTTTCCAGAGGTCCGCCATGGAAAGTTACACATTTATTCCACGAGTTAATGGCACTGCACCGAACATTTCTGTAAGGTTCTCTAAGCAAGCATTTCCTTCTGCCTAAAATGGCCCGACACAAACTGAAAAAGCTCTTGGAGCTGCCAAAGACTTCAATATCCCCTTAACTATTGTCATGCACATCCATGTGAAGAGACCACCAAACAGGGTTTGTGAGCGCAACATGGCTGTTTATTTAACCTGGGTGCAGGCGGGCTGAGTCCAAAGAGTCAGCGAAGGGAGCTAAGTGTGGGGCCGTTTTATAGGATTTGGTTAGGTAAAGGAATATTACAGTCAAATGGGGGTTGTTCTCTGGCGGGCAGGAGTGGGGGTCACAAGGTGCTCAGTGGGGGAGCTTTTTGAGCCAGGATGAGCCAGGAAAAGGAATTTCACACACACACAAAAAATCATCGCTTAAGGCAAGGACCGGCCATTTTCACTTATTTCTGGTAGAATGTTATCAGTTAAGTCCAGGCAGGGCATTTGCACTTTTGTGATTCTTCAGTTACTTCAGGCCATCTGGGCGTATATACGTGCAAGTCACAGGCGACGCAATGGCTTGGCTTGGGCTCAGAGGCCTGACAACCATAGTCTTTACTTTTAAGGTGTGGGGTAAGATCATATAATCCCCAACTAAGCTCCTGATGCTGTGTGTGGCATCTAGCAACAGCACGTTCCCATTCCTGGGTTACATTTGACTCAAGAGTCCACAGTGAGAACGATTTCTGGTGAATGAAACACCAGGCAGGAGGGTGATTCCGCTGGGCAGCTCTTCACACACAGCCCAGGAGCTGAGGGGAGAGGAAGAGGCCCACGCGCGTCCACCGTGCTCACACCCCCTTGGAATGCGCCCCACTCCTAGAGACCCGGACCCAAGGGAAATCTGACCTGAAAAGGGCAAACCCACACTTTGGCAGAGGGACAGGGACTCGGGCCACAACTTGACCTCAGAGCAACACAAATGCAGACACAGCACCCCAGGATACCCTCTCCACCCAAATTCAAGGAGGAAAACCAACGCCCCGCCCCCTTGCGGAAACCCCCGGCTGCTGGAGCAGACGCCTGCCGGCGTGTGCAGCCTCTCCTGTCCCACGTTCCGGGCTCAGCACCTGTGCCTCAGCCCTGGCACTGCTCGCCACACCCACAGGTGTGCCAGGAGGGGCAGGTCCTAAGGTCTCCACTGCACCAAAGCCTGCAAGGCAAAGGGGCAGCTCCCTCCAGCAGGAGTCCAGAAGCACACACTGCACCAGCGTCAAGGCGTGAGAATTCTCCCCTCGGTCTCCGAGTCTCCAGTCTGTTGCCCGCCACGGTCTTCTGCCAACGGTGAGGCCCAAGCTGGGCGGCACATTTGGTTCTCACCATTTCCCTTGTCAAATCAATACTGCAAACATATCCAATTCATCCTGTCACTAAAAATGAAATAATCCGCCATCTCCATCACAGATGATGCAATCAGGTTTTCATTACCGGGTTTTTGTTTTGTTTAGTTTTTTGTTTTTTTTTTCTATTTTGAGATGGAGTTTCTGCTCTGTCGCCCAGGGTGGAGTGCAGTGGTGCGATCTTGGCTCACTGCAACCTCTGCCTCCCGGGTACAAGTGATTCTCCTGCCTCAGCCTCCCAAATAGCTGGGATTACAGGTGCCTGCCACCATGCCCGGCTAATTTTCATATTTTCAGTACAGACGGGGTTTCACCATGTTGACCAGGCTAGTCTCGAACTCCTAACCTCAGGGGATCCACCTGCCTCCTTCTCTCAAAGTGCTGGAATTACAGGCATAAGCCACCACTCCCGACCATTACTGGTGTAATTTCTAAGCCACTCTCTCTCACACCCACTCCCTTTTTTTTTTTTTTTTTAAGAACCAGCTTTATGCCTATATTTTTTCCAAGAGAACCAGTTACCCCATTTCAAGTACAAATAAGACATGGTGTTTAAAAACCAAAAATGCCCATTTGCACAGAAGTCTCCAAATACCCAGTCGATTTGAGCCTTGAGAATAAGATCAAGCTGTTGGCTGAATACAACTTCCCTTTCCATCTGTCTGCCTGTGAGTTAGACACAAGGACGAAGCCACGAGCTAGGGACATAAAGGCAGGAACCACCAAGGTAGCCGAGACTCCCAATAAAAGCTGGAAGGACCAACACAAATGCACCACACCCTGCATGCCCCTCCTCCTCTCCTTCCTTTTCAGAATTTCCAGAGGATAAAACAGGGACCTTCTCAGACGTCCCACGGTGCAGGCGGCCAGAGGGGAAGGCGGCGGCAGCCTGAATGAGGCGACCGGGAAATCACATTCCACAAACAGAAATTCTCCATGTGCTTTACATCCTCTGTCTCTGAAGAACTATGCCAGTCTAACAGTCGCTAGAAAACCGCATTCAAGTGTCATTTCCCATTTCAAGCCAAGAAAACAGTGGTGGGGCATGAGCGAAAAACATAGCCATGTGTTCTGGGCTATTAAATAAGGTTTTTTCTGTTATTAACGTATAATTTTACATTCTCAGATTTCTGGATAATTGATATGCTTCCTAATTAGCAGACATAGTAATAAAAAGTGAATTTCAAGTGTAAGATCGGAGGAACCGTTCACATGGCTTCAGGTTCTGCTACTGTGTTTCAACTTAAGAAAATGGTTCTGTGTGTTGGTGACAAGGCCTGAGAGTCTGTGTGAGAGTCAGTGTGGCTGTAATCAGGGTTCGTGTTGGTTCCCTAGCAGAGGATGTTACACTGTTACATTATCTTCTACAAAAAATCCTTTAAAAAATGAAGGCTGAATAGACATACACACCCTCCCAAAATAATCCAAAAGTCCACCGATATGAAAAACAGATGAATTACGGCTTCCATCGTGGAATATTCTTCAGCAGTGAAAACAAACTATAGCCACAGGTGCCAACTAGGATAAAGAAAACCTTTTAAACACGCTTAAAGTGAACTGACTAGGCAGAATTCCTCGATTACAGGCATCTGCTCCAAAAGGGTACTGTTATTAATCCTGTGATGTAGAATGATAGTTAGCAACCCTGTTTCGGGGCACATCTAGAAAAAAGCAAAATAATGACTACACAATTTTAAATTCTTTGTAAATTATAACTATTACTATGAAAATTCTAAAAATGTGAAAATCTTCCCAACTGTTATTGGACACGCTTCAAAATAAATACCCTGGCATTGCTTGCCACACCCACAGTTGTGCCAAAATAAATGAAAATATAGCCCAAGGTAGTAGAATTGAAACCTGAAGATGTACGAGCCGTCCCTGCCTCGCTATCAATACATCGTGTAGAAATTTAAGAGCAGGTAGTGACACTGCAATGCAAGGCTCAAACCAACTGGGTATTTGGAAACTTCTATGCAAAGTGGCATTTTCGGTTTTTAAACACGGTGTTATTTGTACTTCAAACAGGTAACTGTTTGGGTCCCTTGGAAAAAATATAGCCATAAACCTGGTTTTTTTAAAAAAATACGGGAGTGGGTATGAGAGAGAGTAGCTTAGAAATTTTAAAAGTATCAGCAGGGAGCAGTGGCTCATGCCTGTCATCCCAGCACTTTGAGAGGCAGGCCCAAGGGGCCTTTGAGGACACCGGTCTCCTCTGCTGCCTGCCTGCTGGACTGACCCCCCAGGACATTCACTGGGTTTCCACCCCGTCTCATTCAACATCCCAAGGGTGGTCTTCATCCTCGTCTGGGGCTCAGCTCTGCCCCAATTTCCTAAATCTCTGCCTTCAGAGCCTGAAAACACCCACGCCCAGGGTCACCCTAAGTCCACGTCTACCCCAGAGAGTCCCCATTTTATGTTTTCCAGGCATCACCTTACTGATAATTTATCCTGTCAATTCCAACTGCCTTCACACCTCACCCCTGCTGTCTCCCAGCAGACCCCACTCAGATGCACATGCCCCAGACCCACACCCAGGTCTGTACATGCTGCCCTGCTCTACCCATGTGGGGACCACCTCTCTTTCTTGAGGAATCAGCTGGCGATCATCTCCTTGTGGAGGGCTGCCCTGACTTCCAACTCTCTCCAGCAAAGGCAGAAGCCGTCCTCGGTAACTTCCTCAAAACTCAGGCCAAGTATGAAGATGGCGCAGATGCTAGCTGTGCCTGGGATGCCAAGGGCAGGGTCCACAGATGCTCTGCACATGGCCCGGGGCACCGCCTGAACACAGCAAGTGCTGAAGAAATAAAACTGACATGTGATGACCTCTGATAGGGCCTCCTTCACCATCCACATCTGTCTCCCCACTGGACAGTAAAATCCACAAGACACGGAAGGCTTGTCTCACTCATCTTCAAACTCCCAGGGTCACCCTGGCAGGTAAAGGGGACTCAAATGTCTTCTGAAGGAAGCAGCTGGTTAGCTGCCGAGTTAAAGGGCCTCCGAAATTCAGAGCTTTGCATAGGAGTCCAGCACACTTTATTATGAATGACTCCAACCACGGCAGAAGTGGCCGTGGAACCAGTGCTAACCAATTCAGGGTTTGTTCACTGTTTCTCAGTTCATTATCACAACGCATTCTCACAGAGCAGCTGCGCACAGATCCTCAGGCATCTACACAGAGTGGGACGATGGCGCCAAGTCACGTCAACGTCCTGTTGCAGACTGGGAGACACCAGTCAGACACGGACCCAGGCAGAGCACAGACCTCGCGTTAAATCGGCTCCGTGTAAACAGCACTCCCTGCCAGGCCCTTTCCTATCTGCACAGCTTCTACAAATTCAACTCTCGCACCTGACACCTAAGAATACTGCACACCCCCATGTGAATCCCCTACTCACCTCCCAAAATGACCCGGCATGGCCGAGTACAAAAAATTTCAATATAAGGGAACTGGAGGGCATGTGGGGCTTTCTCGAGTCCCTGCTGCCTCCTGATGGGAGGGCCCAATGCTTCACACCCCTAGTGAAGGGCAGGTCTCTTCAGCCCCCAGGCTTTGACCTGGAGCTTAAATCAGCATTAACTAATTTCACTTTCCAGGACCAACTTCAAAGGCCTGCAAAGCCAGAGAAGGGAGAGGAGATGGAACACGCCCTCACCTCAGATCTGTTGTAAGCACACACTTCTCAGATGCGTCCCAAGGTGCACAGCGTGTCCGATGCCTGTTTCACATCCACCGACCTGCAGGTCTTCTATGTGGCATCAGCCTCCTGGGCACTGGGAACAAGAGGTAAAATGGCAAGTCCCTTCTGCAGCAAAACTGAGGCAAAGGGACCCAACACATTGGAACTGACCTTTTTCTGACAGTCTCAAAACAGAAGGAAAATACTGTACAGTCAACTGCCCCTCACGCAGGTTTATTTACCTGTGACTCAGAGGCCATGACAGACAACTTCAGGTTCTTACCGATTCCTATTTTCCCCATCCAGGAAGCCTTTGTTTTTAATATCGTACGAACTTGCCATTTTGTAGGCCAAAAACAGCAAATATCGGCGGTTTCCTACAGTTCAACTGAATAAAATATGATCATGGCCTTTTGTGAAACCATGAAGAAAAGGTGGATATCTCAATATGTGTTTCCAGACTGGCTTTGTTCCTGAAGCGGTAACTCTGTTCACTCAGGATATTAGACACTGAAGAATAAACATCAATATCCCACCAAGAAAACCAAAGGAATGAAATAATTTTGCATCCACCTTGGAGCCTTTATAGGACAAGGCAGGACACAAACTTCTAAAAAGCTGCAATTGTCCCTCTGTATACACAGGGACATGGATTCCAGAACATGCCCCGAGTTTACCCAAATCTACGTATCCACAGGACCCCACGGCCACCCTATGGAACCACATGTAGGAAACGTCGGCCCTCCACAAAGCCAGGTTTTTTCAGTAAGGGTTTGGTTGGAAAAAAAATTAACATAAGTGATCCTTCGAAGCTCAAAACCTATGTTGTTCAGGGTCAGCTGCATTTATTACTTGTGTCATATCTGAGGCCTGAAAGCCATCATTCTCGATACCTTAATGTGACGGTTAAGAAACTAACTGTTCCGATTAGAAAGAGGAAAGAGCTTATTTTTAAGCTGACAAAGAGAGTGGATGCGGCTACGGTGAACGGAGAACAGACCTAAAGCAAGCACCAAGGCTGGGGTGACTGACGGTGCTCAGACCCACCAGGGCCTGTTCTTCCATCTCCCTCTGCTGAAAGGGATAACCGCTTCTCCCCCACGACTAAAGGGCCTTTTTAAAATATTCACACGAGAAGTGCTATGAAAAGCTGAAAGGTCACAGATAACATTTTTAAAAATAAACATTAACGTAAGCATTTAACAAGCCCATTACGATTTAAAGGAAAAAAATAACGGTATTAAGTTCCTGGGTGCAGGGGCTCATGGCCGTAATCCCAGCACTTTGGGTGGCCGAGGTGGGTGCATCACCTGAGGTCAAGAGTTTAAGACCAGCCTGGCCAACATGGTGAAACCCCTTCTCTAACGAAAATACGAAAATTAGCCAGGCATGGTGGCGGAAGCCTGTAGCCCCAGTTACTTGGGAGGCTGAGGGAGGAGAATCACTTGAACCCGGGAGGGAGAGTTTGCAATGAGCCAAGATCGTGCCATTGCACGTCAGCCTGGGCGTTGAGTGTGAAACTCCATCCCAAAAAGAAAAACTAAGTATAAAATTTTCCTTCCAATGAACCTATAATTCAGCCACCGAGGTATCCTATAGCTACTTATTCAGCCATGAGATACACCACAAGAGATATAGGCGAACAGGACACAGTTCTTCAAGAAGGCTGCACCCTCAACAAAAGGGAGGCACATACTCCGAATGGAATCGGCATAGGAAACATGCTGCTGCAGGTTGAACTGGCTGCACAGAGCACCCACTCAGGTGTCTGAGAAACAAGGAGCCGCTGGTGCCATCACCTTCCATACCTGAGCTGGGACAGTGGGGAGCCTATCATCACCAGGGACAAAGAGCCCCAGAACCACACAACGAGCTTACAAACTCACCGAGGTGATGACTGAGCAATGTGTGTGGAGTGATGCGAACACGCAGATGTCAGGGCCACGCGCGGCATTGGTTTTGTGCACCAACCTGAGCGTGCCCGGGGTGCCCAGATGGCTGGTTCTGCATTATTTCTGTGTGAGATGCATGTTTGTCTCCGGACTGAGTGGAGACCCATCCTCGCCGGTGTGGGGGGCACCACCCTATCCCCCCAGGGCCCGAGTAAAACAGCAAGGCGGGGAAAACTGGGTTCACTCCACCTGTCTGGCTGATGGGCCAGTGACATCTGTCTTCTGCAGCCCGTGATTCTGGGTCTCAGCTCCTCAGACCCCGGTGGGATCTGCACCCTCCGCTTCTCAAGTCTTCAAGCCACACCCTCCCAGGACTCTAGCTTGCAGCCTGTGGGTCCTGGGGCTTCTTGGACTCTGTAGCCCCTGCAGCAAGCCTCGCCCTGGAGACACACGCACACCCGGCTGGCTGTCTCTCTGGAAGCCCTGACTAAAAGCCGCCCCTAAAAGTGGTCTTCAGAATTTCTTTCTAGCCCTAAGATCCCAGCGCCCCTCCTACAATTCTAGGCGGAAAGGTGAACGGAGACCAATGGACAGAGGTGTGTGCGGGGACACGACAGGCAGCAGCACTGGGCAGGAGGGCACTGACGCTCACTAAGCAAAGAATCAATGTTGCTTGCCACAAAAATGAGAGCAGTAAAGATTTCTTCAAACAGAAATGAGTTTGTTTCATGATTTGCTCTTAATACATAAGAAAGCATAAAAGTAGGCCTATTAACAAATACATAAGTCTTTAGAGGCCCTTGAACTACTTCTGCCCCGAGTCCTTCCCTTGCTATTGATGGAAATATGGGAGAAACCAGGAGGTCTGAGCGTGGACCTGGCCGTGCTCCCAGGGGCCGAGGAAAGCACCCATCTGTCCAGTCTTCCCTCCACCCCGCGGTTCCCTCTTACCCAGACTCTTGGGCTGACGCGGCTCATGCACTCAACAGCGCCATCATTAAACGTTTAGCTTCGCATCACGAGGGCCTCCTCTGGCCTCTTCTGACCACTCCTGAACCTCCAGTCAGCATTAGTCTGCAGGACACGCGTGGACAAAGTTGACGGATCACGGCCTCCAACGAGGAAGGTGCCAGGCAAGGAGTCGGAGAGCCGGGGATGGAGCAGCACTCACCCAGGGAGGCGAAGGCCAACAGCGGCCACCACCGAGGACCTCCCTTCCCACCCTGAGGTCAGCTCACCCAGGGAAGCGAAGGCTGACGCCGGCCACCACTGAGGGCCTCGAGGGCTCTCCCCACCCCGAAGGCGGCTGCGATCACATTTTCCCATCGCACCAAGAGACCCCTGTATTGAGCACAAACCTTTCCAACCTTCGAATCAATAAGGAATCACAACACAGACATTCCCTCAATCCAAATGGCCAGCCCACAAAACAGACATGCAATCATACACATTTCCTGTGGGAAAATCAGTCAGTCCCTGGGGCCTCGCGCCAGGGGTGGGGGAGCATCATGGGGAGACGCCCCAGCCCCAGCCTGGCTCCTCCCTCTATAGCTCCTTTTCCCTCCTCTTCCCCCCGCCCCTTCCCACCCCCTCCTAGCCTCAGAGGCTCCTTCCTCAAATTCTTTTCCCTTGATGAAGTCATTCATGCCCAAAATACAAGGCAAAGTCATGGGGGCTCAAGAGAAAATCCATACCGTGGCTCACGTTTTAGATTCTCATAAGTTTTAGAATAACCAAGCAAGAATCTTTGGCATCTGAATGTGGTCTGAAGGATTCTGAGCTCAATGTCCTGCACTGGCCCGGAGTGGATCATGGGTGTCTCGGACATCTTCACAACTCTACACCAGTTATTTTGAAACACACCAGCAGAATAGAACCATGTGAATAGCTGCTTCTCAGTTAAAAGTAGGAAAAGACTCCAAAAGCTGCCCTCAAGGAACATCCTTCCCATGAGGAGTTTTCTGCATCGGGCCCTTCAGGCACAGTCAAGGCCCCTGGGCCCAACTCCCTCATCCCTGCGTCATAAAGCAGCAAAGACAGTGGGGAATAAAGCAAGTGAAGGAGTCAGTCCCGTACAAAATGGGCTCCAGAAGCCACAGCTACTCTCCCAGTGTGGGAGCCAAGTTCAGAGACCTGGAAACACCAGCATTCCCAGGGAGGAGGGCAGAACAATGCCGTTTCCCCCTAGTTTAGGGAGACACCACCCCACGTCCTCTGGCCTTAAAAGAGGAGAGACTTCACATAAATGATTTCAATGACTCCACCACACACAGAAAGTGGGCTGAGGGCTAACACAACCATATAAATGCCTGGCAAAAACACACTAAATGAACACACAGATAAGCAAGGTTCTCCTGTTATCCACCAAATATTCAGAAACAAATCCAGTAAGCAATCTCTTTGCAATCAAAAGACCAATTCAGAGGTGCAGATTAAAAATAAACATACAACTGAACCCTTAATACACCAAGAACCAAATTCCATGGAAGTGTTATCACATCACCACCTCCCAGCTGAAGGAAGCAGCACTGGCCACTGACCAGCTGTTCACTCGTGGATCCGTGAACGAAAGGCAGTGCTGTCCAGGACAATGATGAGATGTTAACCTGAAAAGGGCAAAATTGCAGAGGCTGGAGGGACCTTCCAGGTAACCCGTCCCCCTCAGTGGACAGAGGACCCCCGTGGGACCACAGAGCCCAGAGCTCCAGTGTGTTCGGGGCAAGGACTCAACTGCAACCCTGATGATGTCCGAACGCCTTCTGCCCTTCTGTGTCTCTGCCCCACTAACAGGGAATCCGTGAATGCTAAGGAAAGGTAACGCATTTTACAATACATGTAGATTTTTAGCAAATTAAAGATAAACAGTGACAAACTTTGAGAATTAACTAAAATATAGTTCAGTGAATGCCCAAACTCAAAGCTAGTCTCCAAGAGGTGATAAGCTGTGTGTGGTGGTTAACGCCTGTAAATCCCAGCAGTTGGGGAGGCTGACACAGGAGAATCACTTGAGCCTAGAAAGTTGGGGTTGCAGTGAGCTGTCATTGTACTACTGCACCCAGCCTGAGAAACAGAGTGAGACTGTCAAAAACAAACAAACAAAAACAAATTAAAGGAGTTCAAATGAACTCGCCCATACGCTTTAAATTTTCATTTGGGTACATGGGGTGATCTTGTTCCTTTTTCCCTTGCAATACATGAATAATCTAATAATTAAATATAATCTAACAATTACATGGGAAAATTTAATTATTTTCCCATTTCATTATTCCCTATCTCAGGGAAAAAGTTAAAAGTATTCCCTATTTCAGGGAAAAAGCTAAAAATCATTTTAAACCTTCCTTCCACAAAACAGTATACTCAGTCATCTCTATCTGCTTTATCATGTGGAATTCAGCTTCACATGTCTACAATATGGTTTTTGTTAAACAGCGTTTATGTAGACAGGCGAGAGAAAGAAACACTTGGTCTATGTAGAAGCAGCAGAAGACACGTTTTAACAGAAAAGGGAGAAGATACCACCGTGTGAATCTGGAAATTCTGTCGTCATCTTGTCCACACACACAGAAAACACCCAAGCACGTGCCTAGTGTCCAACAGGAGCACAGAAAGGACAGGGTTCCTCCAGTTGTTTAATGACCAGCCCCACTTGTCACCGCCACATAACAAAATCCGCACGGCAACTTCAGCACGTTTCATTCACAATTCCACGGAAATCAGGCTGAAGAACATACAGATGTTTTGCCCACATTTAAAAATCCAAGTGTGGGACTCATAGAAATAAAACACATTATGGGTTCACTTAACTTTTCCAAATTTTTACTTGGAGAAACCTATAAAGTTCTTGTCAGTTACATCCTTAAGTTTTTCAATAATTTTTAAATGCGAAGGTCAGGCAAGACTTGTAAAGAGGTACACACATACGGCCCGGCGCGGTGGCTCACACCTATAATCTCAGCACTTTGGGAGGCCGAGGTGGGCAGATCACGAGATCAGGAAACCGAGACCATCCTGGCTAACACGGTGAAACCCCGTCTCTACTAAAAATACAAACAATTAGCCAGGCGTGGTGGCGGGTGCCTGTAGTCCCAGCTACTTGGGAGGCTGAGGCTGGAGAATTGCATGAACCCGGGAGGCAGAGCTTGCAGTGAGCTGAGATCTCACCACCGCACTCCAGCCTGGGTGACAGAGGGAAACTGTCTCAAAAAAAAAAAAAAAACAAAGGAGGTACACACATACATGCCATGTTCTTCTCTCAAAGAGACGGGTCCGTTTTTAAGATTTCAGAAGTAAATGTGGTTGTCACCCTGCTTTTGAGAGGATGGGCTGTGTTTTAAGCATGAACAGACTTTCCTCCATGCACCAAGGATGCACCATGGGGGCAGTGCTGCCGCCGCCTCCCCAGTCTCTGCTCAGGGTGGGGCAAGGGGAGCTCCGTTGTCTCCCGTATACACCGTCAACAGGCCAGGTGCTCAGAAGGAGGCTTCCAGGACTCGCTGTAGGCATTCGTCAGCAGGGTAGGCAGTGCCTCGTGCTGGTGGGCATCCAGCAGTAAGGGGGTCTTGCACTTCACTCCTGGGCCCAGCCGCAGACAGAGGGGAAAGAGACACCTGTATCGTAATTCATGTGTATTTATAGATACACAGAGACTCTGCAGTGCAAGGTGCAGAATTAGAAGGAATCATGGAAATAAGAGGGAAGACATTAGGTTACAACTGGCAGAGTCACCTCAAGCCTCAGCACTTCCTGCCGGAGCCCTCACTGACCAGACTCCTCCAGGGTCACTGCCACTGCCTTGCCCAGCTCATGACAGGGCAGACAGTGACAGAGCCTCAGAACAACCTCCCACTCCTTCCTCACCAGCCCAGGGGATGAGCTGTTCATGAGTGTCCCAAAGCCTGAATGCGGGAACACAGAGGTGACTGAGCAGAAAGGGGGACAGCCACAATGGCCGCGGGTGTGCAGATATTGCGGGGCACCCCAGCAGCCCTTTCCGTCTTAAAGAGGATGGCCACGGGTGTGCCGATGCTCCCGCGTGACTCAGCCGTCCTCCCCACCTTATAGGGGAATGGCCACGGGTGTGCGGATATTCCCGGGTGCCCCAGAGCCCTTTTCACCTTAAGGAGATTTTCACAGTCTCATATCAGTCTCCAAACTATTCAGTGAGGTTGGAGGAGTATCACTGTGGACCAACACTGATTGGCACCAAGTAAGGGCAATTTTATAACCATGTCTCAACCATGAAACAATCAGGTCTTTGGCCATCTGGTCTAAGCTTTTTCTGTAACAAAGTTGGATAATTTAGTTGAACTTTGGTTTTCCAAAGCTTGTTACAGAAACCACATCTTCCTAGGTGTGGCTCTGTGGTGTCACGTGCACACATCAGTAGCCAGGCTTGCCAAGACTCACGGCACGTTACACGTTCACCTGAGAAGGCTGCTGAATCATTGAGGGCTCTGGCGTGCTCTGAAATGAATTTGCCACTTCAGCCTACACTCTACTCCCTTGTTTGGTTAAAGAAACCCAAAAAGCAGAATTTGTTTTGGCCAATCGCCTGCTGACCCAACTGCAGAGGTTTTAATTAGAGTACTTTCATTGCATCATAGAAAGCAAAGTCATATAGATCAACTCATTATTACCACTCCAAAGGTTTAGTAAATCTCCAGATAATCAGGCAAACATTTTAAGAAGCTACATTAAGGTTTACAATACTCAAAATTTAAAACTACATCCATGCTTCAAAAAACCACCATTCCCATTTTAGATGGCCAAATGCATATGAGAAAGAAAGAAACGTGCTGAGCGCATTTTTTGGGTAATCTTATGGAGAAACTGCCACTTTAAAAATGGCTCTAGTTCCTGGCTCCAGATGGGTGTGGTGGGTTGCCTCACTCAATTTCAACTCCACCTGAAGCTGGGACACTAGAAATCCATTCCCAGACTCCACGGCACCAGAATTCCCACTTCTGGAAACAGCCAGGAATGCAGACCTGTAGCAGAGAATTCTTTCCTGCCCACCCTAACTGTCCTCTGTGGAAGGCGACAGTCAAAGACAAGTCCACCCCCCTAGTCGCAACTGCACCACGAAGAACCATTTCAAGGTGGGAAGTGATTGATCAGTGGGAACAGGCAGTTTAGCTAATCACTTATAAGGCTGAGAAGTGGGGTTTGAAGGCCTGTATCTGGTCTTGTCCTCGGTAAATGGTCATCCGCCAGTCAGCCTAAGCCACATGGGAAGGGGCTTCTTGCAGTAAAAGTGGGGGCGCAGTTGTGAGGAGGGGGAATGTCTTAACAATCACTGTTTTACAGGATCACAGGGCTCAGGCAATGTTCAGTATTGTCACACACCAAGGTTTTTACAGTCTGAAGAAAACTACAGTCCTAAAGTGTCAGTTCTCAAAGCCCTTAAGTTCCTCCTGCTAAGATTCCCAGAGTCTCCACTTCTTGCACCGAACCCCAACTTGCACAGGCACCTGCGTCTTCCTCCTGCAGCAAATGCAGATAAGAAGCTGTGGCTCTGCTGCAGTAATGATGCCATGCAGCCCTAACACCACAGCAGAGCAATGGCTCTGGCCTGAATGTCCCCAAAACCTCATGCTGAAACCATCTCCGAAGGGATACATTAAGAGGTGGGGCCTTTGGGAAGTCCTGCTCTCAGGACTGGGGTTGGTGTCCTTGTTGGGAGGTCTAGAGGAGCCCTCCTGCTCCTCCACCACGTGAGTTCTGACGAGACGACCGCTGCCACGCAACACCTGTTGAGATGCTGCCGTCTGTGAGCCACACGCCCTGGGGCACCAGATCTGCAGGTGCCTTGACCTTGGACTGCCTTGACCTTGGACTTTCCAGCTTCCAGAGCTGTGAGCAATGTCTCTTTACAAATCACCCAATCGACAGCAGCCGGACAGAGACAGTAATGTCACAACATGAGTCACTTTCTCAGTGGGCCAGAGGACTCCCCGTGAGCCACCACTGTAAAGCAAGAACTCCCTGGAGGATGGAAAGGGGTTCACAAGGAATTCTACCCAGCACCAGGGTGTCTGTCCTTTCTTGCAGGAAGACAGCTGAGCCATGGCAGGAAACTACAGGGTGGGTGGGGCTGGACAGTAATGTGTCACCTGCTCATCTAAGCCTCAGTCTCCTGCCTCTCATCACGACAGTGGGGGTAACACCCCCCTCACCTGAGCTGTTGGGGGAGGTAAGAGTGTTGGGTGATTAACAATTGTTAGTTCCACAGAAATAAGGCAAAGAATCTGCCCCATGTCTTATAAAACCAAATCAGCCCAGGAATTCCACATCACTACTAATTTGCATGGGAAAATACCAGATTCTCCTAAGTTCTGGCATGTCATTTGTATTAATAAAGTTTGCAGAGTTTTCACATACTAAGTATATAAAACAGGAAAATAAATCATGCAATTTGGAGGCTCACGCAAGCAGGAGACTCACTTGAGCACAGGCGGCGGAGGTTGCAGTGAGCCGAGGCCTCGCCACTGTACTCCAGTCTGGGTGACAGAACGAGACTCCATCTCAAAAAATAAAAAAAAAAAAAGATTTTGCTGCTTCATACTAGTAAAGTGGGCAGACTCTACATGCCAACTCTTATTCAAAGGTCGCCTAACACTGACTCAGGAACTCTGGCCCTGATGTGCTTGGAGTTTTAATCCTAACAGTGTTAAAGACCACTCCCCCAGGAGCTCTGAACAAGTACTCCAGGTATACGCTGAACAAGACCACACACTCTGACCGAAATCTAACTTCCCAGACCCAAACTACAGAACCACAGAAGACACTGCTTCTGTCCAACTTTGTGTTCTGCCATCGTTTGTGTCCATTATTTCCTACAAACCATCTCATTAGAATTTAGGGCACACAAAAGGCCAATACAACAGGGTTACTTTTCAAAGGTTTGGAGGTGAAGAACAGATACAATGCATTAACTTCCTATTGCTGCTGCAACAAATTACCACAAATGCAAACCTCCTCTCAGCCCTGGAAGTCAGGAGTCCCAGGGCTGAAGTCAAGGGGTCAGTAGCTTGTATTCCTGCCTGGAGTCTCCCAATTCATAGAAGCCACCATGCAGCTTGACTCACAGCCCCACACCCCTCCTACCACTGCCCCAGCCTCAGCCCTGCACCCCTCCGGACCCTGCCCCTGCCCCACACTCGCCCTCACCCCCACAGCCCTCTGGCCTCTATCTCGTCCTCAGGTCTCCTCCTCTGAGGCAGACCCTCGTACTGCCTTCTCAAAAGGCACATGTGAAGACACTGGACCCACCTGGACAACCCAGGGTCCTCCCCCATCTCACTGTCCGTTACACTCACATCTGCAAAGCCTCTTTTGCCATGGAAACCTCATTATACTAACAATCATTTAACAAGTCCATTATAATGATGTGAAAATTGGCATTCTTTTCCTCCTAATGAACAGATCAGTCACCCATGTAACCTATAAATATTTGACTATTAAATATACAATACTGTAGGAGACAGAGATGAGGAAGACGGTTCCTCCCTGAAAGACGACTGGACCCTAGACGGAGGGATAAACATTCTGAACAGAATCAACATAACTCAACATTTGAGTCGGAGAGGTCAAGCAATAAGACGCTCAAAAAAGCAACCAGAAAGTATGTACTGTGCCTGTAGTTCACATCTGCGCCTGGCGTCATGAGCACGAGCATGCGGACACGCACACAGGGCCCAAGTGTAAGATCAAATATAAGGAGCTTTCCACTGTAGTATTTAACTAGATCTTATTACAAAATAGCCTCCTGATTTTTATCCAAAAAGTTCTCTGTAATTAAGGAAATTAATTTTCCCCTAAAAGGCATTTCTCTAGCTATCATTCCATATAAACTAAATGGGCATATTAAAGAAAAAAAACAAATGTTTGACTTCGGGGGGTTTGCCTACGACTTGAATAAGCATGATTTTCTTCTGGCCAAGCAGGGAGCAGCTGGACCAGACTGGAGGGAAGGAAGAACAAATTTCCACTCTGACCTCAGTTGGGCACCAGAGTCTTCCCTGTCAGAATGTGGGTGTGGTGCTTCCCACACACCAGCCTCTGACGAAACTCAGCCCAAGGGTGTGGGAAAAGGCTGTCTACTTCTGAAAAATCTACAAAGTGCAGACACATCAAAAGCTTCAGAAGGCTGTAAGCGGCCAAGGAGACCACTACACCCTTGGAGTTTTCAGAAAATGGTCAGCATCACACGTGCCTGAGGTCCAGGGTCAGCTCCCGGCTGCCGCGACGCCGTGAACGCAGCCCTGGCTTCCCCTCTGATGCAGAGAGCTGGTCACTCTGCCGGCAGCACTCAGAGCTCAGAACATTCTAGAGGAAAGCAACGTGTTCCTTTTAAAATGGGGAACCGGGGCAGCACAACTGAAGCTCTACGACTGTCTCAACTACTGGGTTTCGGGGTAGCATTAGGAAATCGTGAGAATCCAAATCTCAATTTCATACAGATTCCAGATTCACTGCAGGTTCCAGAATTTCCTGAGACATTCTTCCAATTTATCACTCAGGATTCCCTTGCCAAAGCTAATAAAGTCTACATTCCTTACGGAAAACCCACCATAAGCACCACCACAAATAAGATCAACTGACTGACGCCCGCCCTTCGTACCAAACACAGAAACTGTTACTCACACAAGACTGTGCTGGAGGCAGCTCTCAGCTGAAGCCGAATCCGTGAGACTTCATTATCCCCCATTTTGGATCGAGTGTGAAGACTGTCAGCAAACCAGGTCCCCAGTGTAAAGCAGAGAACAGATCCTCTGATGCCTGCCTGAACATTTCCTTCCCACCTCTGTCTTGGATATTGGACACCCTCAGAGCTACTGAGTCATCCACATTTGCAGGTCATTTATCCAGCCACCAGGATAACACAATTATGCGATAAAAATGCCTTCTCAGGGCTTTGTCATACTCAACAAAGAAGCTCAGAAGGCTAGGTAAGCGCAAGAAAGGGGGAAGCGTCCTCCAAACAGACAAAAACCAAGGAAAACCGTGCAGAGACTCGAGAGAGAGAGCAGAAACACAGCCCGCTGTAGCCTTTCAGGTCCTGCTGGCCGCAGCCCTGCGTTAGGTGGCACCATTTCCACAGATGCATCCTGCTGGGCCCACTTGAAAGGTCCCGCTTGCGAGACACTCACCCCCACTTCCAGCTCCTGCAAGACCCGCTGCAGCCCCACTCCATCCTGGGGGCCGACTGTGCAAGTCTTCCCGGCGGGACCCCTCAGAGCCTACTCAGTGTCTGAGACTGGGAAGCACCAAGGATCCAGAAAGGCACAATCCCGTTCTCCTCGTGCTGCTTTCTGGGTTCCAAGTTGTCTAACGAGTCCTGCATAAACCCCGGGCTGGGGAGCCAGCCAGGGCCCAGCAGCACCCAGCTCATGCTCTCCACTCACCCCACAGAGGACCACGGAGGCCCCAGCACGCTCTGTCCGCGGGGCAAGACACCAGAAACAGCCACAGTTCAGGGTTCTGCCACCCGCCCCGCTGCCGTCATTACCTCCTGGGATCTGAATTCTCATTGGTTGGAAAGGTGATCCCACAGCTCCGCTGCCTTAATTACCTGCTGGGATCTGAAATTGTATTGGTTGGAAAGGGGATCTCATTGCTCAAGCACTCCCTGCTGCCTCCTTGCAAACAACATAAAAAATCCAAAACCCCTTGTAAAGAACGTTTACTATAACCTCAAAACAAGACACATCCCGAGACCAAGGAAGATACACACGCACATCTGACACCCGGTGGACGTCAGTGACCGACGCCACGGCTTCCGTGTGGCGTGTGAAGCAGGAGGCCTGTCATGGCGACTCAGGCTGGGGTCTGAACGGGGGTCTTCCAAGCAACTAGGCAACCAGGACGCACACCCCAAAACCCAAGTCCCCGCACTCATGTACCTGGCAGAAATGCTGCGTGGCCATCGACACCAGTTGTGAACCAAGACCGATCTGTGTCCTGTGGCCCTCACAACGTCCGTACATGCCTGGGCCCAGCAGAGGCCCGCACGGCACCCTGCTCGCCTCCAGTGGGGCTCTCTCCTGCCAAAGGGGATGGCCCTGAAGTCCGTTGAGATTTCCAAAGCTCTACAAAGTCGTGCTTCCTCCTGCTTGTTCAGAAGGCCTAAAGCCCTGAAGACACCAGTGAGAATTGACCTAGCCTCTTAAGGCAGCTCAAATACCTAAACACAGGAACGCTGGACCTCTCTGCCCTCGAGAGCAGCCGATAACACACTGGGCTAAGCAGAAGGTACAGATGTCACATCCAGAAGCCAGTGGCGCTCAAGATTGCATTCCAGGAGCCGCCCATGTGAGTCCCTCCAAGGCTTCCAAGTCCCACTTGATTGTTTTCATCGTATCTCTATAACATCAGAGACATTATATCTCACGGTATCTATGAGATCGTCTCCACTTTTATGAGCACATATGCTCCCTGACTTACCATGGGATGAAACTGTTCCAATAAACCCAGCGTAAGCTGAAAATATCCTAAATAGAAAGTGCATTTGACATCACAGTTTCAACTTACAACGGGTTCATCCAGAGGCAGCCCATCTTGGGCCAAACAATGCACTGAGTGTGACTAGTTCACACCATCACAAGGTTGAAAAAAAAAATCACAAATGTAACAATTGGGAGCCAGGGACCATCTGTATTGGGGCTCCTGTCTTCAGAGACAACAGAAACCTCTTCTTAGACAAGAATCACAATTTATAATCCTCAAAATGTTAAACTTAGTTTAACAATCTAGACGTTCAAACAAAGCCAAAGTAGGCCCACAAGGCCGTTTGTGCCCTTCACTAAGACGCACGACTCTGTAATAACCCTCACCACAGCCCCTCAGGGTGGGTCCCAGAGGCAGTTGAGGCTTGTGGCTACGGACACTAACGAAACCAAAATCAGAGTACGCAGGTGCAGTCAAGTCATATGACTTCTCCACTAGCATATGCACAAATGTTCATCAGCAAATCTCATCTTCGCTTTACCTCCCTCCCATGACCTAAAAAGGAGTCCACTACACACACCCATACACACACACACCACTTCAAAAACATAATTAGTACTTGCATTCAATTCTGGACATTCGGAATAGACCTAATGGGTGATTAAATCTCTCCTCCAACCCATTGCTTAGTCTTCTTAGAGGATGAAGGATTTTGCATAACACAAGTCAACATATAAAAGATCTGCTACAGAAACAGACTTTCAAGTGGTCCTTATTATAGTGATTCAACTAATATACAAAGGACCCAACACACAGCACAGTGTATATTAGAAGAATGATTAATTTGTTCCCCTAAAAATCCTAATATCTACACAGAAAAAATACCCAATACACATTTTATCATTCTTTACCAGTATAGTCATACAAAGGAGTATCACAAAAGCAAAAGAACACATTTGGTTTGACTCACAGTTCTAAGTTTAATATAAAATTGCTAAAACCACCAAGACAAACATGACTATGAAATATTTAACGATCTTCACCTAAATTCAAGTCACCATTCAACCACCAATACCTCTGCTCTACTTACGGGAACTTTCCAAAAGTAAATTCTGGAATTAACAGGACAAAATTTTCTGGTGATAGAAATTAGGAAGAAATTGGTTGAAGGCCGTTCCTTGGCTGTCAAACTTTTTCTCAATAATATTTTGTAAAATAAAAGCGTCAAACAGATCTTTACATTAACTTACAATCTATCAATACTGGAGCAAGCTTTAAATATTAGCCACATTCTGTCAGGGCTGACTAACATTAAATCAGTATCAGTCTCATGTCTTGTAGGATCCACAGCTCATCTTCTTAAAACCACTTAAGATTTCATAATTAACTCAATTAAACAATGTAAGTCATCTCCTTGATCTTTGACATGAAGGGGTAATTTTCCCCCAAAATAGTACCTCTTTCCTTGACATGATTTAATCTGTGGTTAGAGTATTTAACAGGATTTCTTTCCTTCTTAGAAAATAAAATATACACCTTTCCAATATGAAAAACTCTAACTGATAATGCCATAGCTTACCCAGGTCAAAAGCATTTTTTTTTTTAAGTTAAAAAAAGAACCTAACTGCATCTTTGGACCTTATGTGAGGTAGTGTCCAGGGTCACTGGGACCCCTACTTGGCCAGTGTAGCTGGGTACCAATTAAAGACAGAAACCCAAGCATTCACTCAAAGCCCCTTCCCAGCTGTTCATCCTAGTGGAAGAAGCCATGAGTACAAACGAATGCGGCATTCTACGGAGGGCTTTGGGGATAGGCTGCTTGAGAACATCAAAGTGGCTCACGTCCCCCGAGTATAAAGCCAGTGACTGCTCTCAGCTTCCATCCACAGTAGCCAAGGTCTGGAATCACCTGAGTGCCCGTCAACAGGGGATGAAGGGAACGTGGCCCGAACACACACAGGAGCAATACTCCACCACACAGCGGAGAGCCCTGTCATCCGCGGCAGCATGGATGGAGTTGGAGGACATTACGTTAAGCAAACGAGTCAAGCAAGGAAACGGCGCATGTTCTCACTCATAAGCAGGAGCTGAGAGCAGATCTCATGGAGGCCAAAAGTAGGTGGTCAACAGGGCCCAGCAGAGCCCACTCATAAGCAGGATGGGCAGAGGCTGGTAATGTGCACAAACACACAGCCTAATGGGAACACGAGACCTACTATTGATAAATCAGCAGGGGGATGGCAGTGGGTCATCTACTGTGTATTTCAAAACAGCTAGGAGAGAATAACTTAACATAACCAGCACAAGGAAAAGAAACTATTTAAAGTGAAAGACATCCCAAGTACACAGATTTCATCAATATAGGGGTGAATCAAGGTATCACATGCACTCTGAAAATATGTACATATATTATGTATCAACAGAAACAAAAACCAATGACAGAACCATTTGCGAAGCACGTGCAGGAGAAGAATGGGAAGCCTGACATGGTGTGGCTGTGTGTCCCCACCCAAATCTCATGCTGAACTCTAACCCTATGTTGGAGGTGAGCCCTGGTGGGAGGTGATTGACTCATGGGGGTGGTTTCTAATGGTTTAGCACAATCCCCCAAGTGCTGTCCTCATGATAGTTCTCCTGAGATCTGGTTGTTTGGAGGTGCATGGCACCTTCCCCTTCACTCTCTCTCCCCTTCCAGCCATGTGAAGACATGCCGGCCTCCCCTTCACCTTCCACTCTGATTGTAAGTTTCCCCAGATGTAGAAGCCTGTACAACCCACAGAACTGTATGCCGATTAAACATTTTTTTTCCTTATTACCCAGCCTCAGATAGTTCTTTATAGCAGTGGAACAACAGTACAGTCCTCAGGACCAGCAATGTTTTCCTTCTACCCAGCGGCCAACAAGGTCCTACACCGTAGCTGGTTTTCCAAAGCTTTGCCAGAATGCTGAAGCTGTTTTGGGGATACTAACTTTCCCCATCTCTGGCAAACCAGATGGGGCATCCTATTTGCCTCTTACCACCTTTCTCAGAGAAACCCCACCTCTGAAACAGCCTCCACCAGGGGCCTCCTTCAGCAGCAACAAACCTGAGTGTTCCTTGCACTTCCCTTCTTCTGAACAAGTAAACATCTTAAGCTTGTTTTTCCATCTTCCCAGCTCATTGAAAAAAATATCTTATGCTTTCTATTTTCCTAACACACACACATGGAAGAGAAGTGCCGTGAGGGCAGGGGCTCTTGTTTTCCCAGATCTGAGCCTGGCGCTCAAACACTAGCCGAATACTAACACGATATCCAGAGGCAGAAATGCAAATATCCATATGACTTCAAATACCCTAAGGACCTAACAGGCCGAGTGGCCCATGTAACTATGGTGTGCTGGGCCATTCAACTGGTGTCCAAATCCCTGTCCAAGTGAGCTCTTTAATTTCGAGACTTTTCAGACAGCTGTTTTGTTGTTGTTGTTGTTCTGTTTTGTTTTTATTAAAGGGATATGTTACAATTATAATCAAGAATATCCCAGGCCGAGTGTGGTGGCTCGTGCCTGTAATCCCAGCACTTTGGGAGGCCAAGGTGAGCGAATCACCTGAGGTCAGGAGTTCAAGACCAGCCTGGCCAACATGTTGAAACCCCGTCTCTACTAATACAAAAATGAACCGGCCATGGTGGCAGGCACTTATAATCCCAGCTACTCAGGAGGCTGAGGCAGGAGAATGGCGTGAACCAAGAGGTGAGGCTGCAGTGAGCCAAGATCGTGCCACTGCATTCCAGCCTGGGCAACACAGCAAGACTGTCTCAAAAAAATAAAAATAAACCAATACTCCCAGTTAGTTCTTCACCAATGTCAGATACATCAGTTTAAAGAAAAATATGAAAGCATGTTTTTATATTTCAGTGTTGAATTTAACCATATCTTTTAAGAAGATATGAAGATAGAACTTCCTCAAGGATTGGGGGAGAGAAAAGCAGTTAAGAAAATCTTAAAACCTCAGGAGAAAAACAAGTATGGGTTAAGACCTCAAGGCAAAACTTTTTCTTTGCACTTTGATTTCAGAAGAACAGAGATGCCCAAATTATGAACTCTCCCATCTGCAATTTATATTCGTCTGTGTCCTTTGAAAGGCTGATGGGATCCCAGGTTCCACAGTGCCTGGCCGTGGCTCACATCAGGCGGCATCTTTCACAGCCGTTTACTCCCCTGACTGTGCCTAGAGAGCTCTGTGGCCCAATTTACAAAAAAAAAAAAAAAAAAAAAAGTCCTAATTTACTCACGTTCATCACTTTGAGCAGAGTCTCAAGAAATGAGACAAATATTGAGACTCCACAGAAGCAAGTACTCTCTTCCAAAAAGTCAAGTGTCAGGTTCCCATGAGCCAGGCAGCTTGCTTACAGAAAGCACTGGCTGACTTGCTGGTTTAATGTTAAGTGCATTTAAAATGTTAAGTGATCAAACGCCCCTCCTAGTGGGTGTGCGCGTTGAGCTGGCTGCAGTAGTGATGCAGACCACGTTCTTTCCCTTGGTTTTGCTTCAAGCAGAGCACGCCACACCCAGGAAGAGGCCGAAGGATGGCATCGAGGTCTAGGACAGATTTAAGGAGAGCTGCAGGCTGACTGCCTCATCTGCAAATAGTCTCTCATTTCAGAGAAAATCACTGAACAGAGTTCATAACACGTGAATTTTTAAAATTCATATTTCTAATTTCATCCCATTAGAACTTTTGAACCTCCACCTCCCACCTAGAGAACGTCAGCTCAAGCCGATCACAGCGCAGTGCGATTTTCTATAAATAATGTGCACGCCTGCATCTGAGCTGAGATGTGAATGTCTGGAATGTGCCTGCCAGGCCCAGGAGGAACTGCAGCAAGTGTGGGGACACAAGCCGCTAAGGAATCTGATTTGGAGGGAACTGGAGGCAACTAAAACTAGGTCCACTGGTTTTTCTTGGTAAGGTTTGACCAGGCAAACTGTTATCACTGTTGCTAATTTATGGTAATTGGGATGGGGACTTAACAGTAAGTAATTAGAGCAATTACAGAATTTGCTACTCAATTACAATGGCACAGATTCCTGAGAATGGAAGAACTGTTGCCCAGGAACAGAGTTCAAGAGGTCCTCCCCATGCTCCGAGGAACATGGCATTTCCACGCACCCCTGCTTTGGTCCCTGGCCACCACCATCCTGATCTCGGCCATCTGATGGCATCAGTCCCCAAAGCTGGAAACACCTGACACCTCTTGTCACCCTCCCATCTGCCCTGCCTTCCTCCAGTCCGGGATATTCAGGGATGCCCACATACAGGACCAGGAAACCAGGGTTATCCCAAACCAGTGCCTGCATTCAAAGTCCTCCACGGCAGCACAATCACCAATGGCCAATACTCCCAGAACCTTCCACCTCAAAACGGGAGCACATCTGGATTCAAGCTGACAATGCTACATTCTCTTTGCCATGTACACATGGAGGCATGTCAGGTTCCACCTAAAGGTATCAGGTTCCACGCTGGTCAGGAGCCCAAACCTAGTCACTCTGCATGATCTCAATTCACCATCCACAGAGAAGCCTGCAGTTTTCCTCTGGTGCACGGTGTGGATGGTGGATGGTGGATGCATTTCCCCTGAAGACTCGGAAACAGAAGCCTGGCCAAGGAGGCCAGTCACCCCATCCCCTGCAAGGCCCGGACGTGACCCTCTGCTGTCTGCACACAGTACCCAAGTCTAGCAGTGCTGGCTCTGTGGTGGGATCCATCTGGGCCTGCAGAGGACCCGGGGCACAGGAACCGTACAGCCTGGCTGCAGCCGGAGGCCTAAGGGATCCCCACGAGGCTCTCCAGCCTAGGTGCCCTCACCACAGGCAGAGCCATGCAAGAGAGTTGCCTGCTGAACTGGAAACGCCCCAATCTGCTCAGCCA
Source organism: Macaca fascicularis (assembly GCF_037993035.2). Lineage (NCBI taxonomy): Eukaryota > Metazoa > Chordata > Mammalia > Primates > Cercopithecidae > Macaca > Macaca fascicularis. The sequence continues at coordinate 464,910 of NC_088391.1, read as the reverse complement.
ACACAGAAAGACAACAGCCACCTACAGCTGCTGAGCCCCGAAACGTGGCCACTGGGCCTGAAGGGTTGAATCTGGAATTTAATCTGTGAAGTTCTTTTCAGATGTGTTTAGCTATGTAATCAAATCTTTATTCTAATTAAATTTAAAGGAGCCTCTGGCTATGGGCTCCCTTCTCGGGCTTCACAGCTCCAGGGAGTAAGAATGGGAGAGAGAGAGGCCCAGAGCCTCTCTGCATTCTCCACGTTAATTCAACAAGTCATCATAAGGAAAGGCACTCCAGCAGGAGAGGTGTACACGGGAAGAACTGGGTTGGCCCTGACAAGCATGACCCACATGGCATCACAGCTGCCTCAGGCAACAGGCAAAAGACAATGATGCCCACCTGGACAGGCCACCGGATGTGATGATGCACCCCCAAGCCCTAGTCCCACAGCAGCCAGAGACCACCCGCTGCTCATCCCGGCTGAAACAGGCAGAGCTACCCGAGCTATCAAAAGCAGGAAGAATTAAGGAAGCGATTCCCACGACACACGTGACACTCCTTGGAGACAGACACAGGCTTCGCTGTGAAAGTGCAGAGGACAGTGGAGTCCCTAGGCAGGCTGCTTCTTCCAACGATCAGGAAGAAACCAGATCCATTTCCTTGTAGGAGAATCTTTTGTACCGTGATTAGACAGAAGACAGAAGGTGGCTGATGTTATCAAATCATCAAGCACCTCACGGTTGCTTCTCCAAGGAAGGCCTGGAAACTTGCAGCCACCCGCGTAGGGGCCGCAGTGTTTACAATGGAGATACGGGTGACCGAGGTCTGGCTTCCTCAGGGAAGCTACATTTGAACTTTCACCACTGAGGAATCGGTCATTTACAGTCACTCACCCTCAATGCAGAAGAGGGCTCAAGACACTGCACCAGACTTCAACACTCAGGGTTGGGGTTAGGGTCAGGGTCAAATTCACAAGTTTTACAAGATGTATTTCCTTGGGATGCCAGAAGAGATGCAGCTTCACACCCCCGACCTCCATGGTTTGCTTAGCCCCTTCACCAGGGGATCTCACCAACAGATGACACATCCATGCCTCATCCATGGCAGCACAGAAAACCACTTGGAAGACAGCCACTCCCACCAAGCTTCCTGACTTTGGTGTTTAAAATCTGCATCATTTAAAATCTGCATCTCATACGTGAGATTACACTCCTCCGAACAACGACATTGCCACTGTCATTTCACCCAAAAGGGCTTGAGGAAGTGACACGCGGTCCAGACGCCAGAGGTCGCCGGCCGCCTTACTCTAGCCTAATTCCTTTGTGCCTGTATGGAGGCTTCACAGATACAGCCCATTAATGACTGTATGAGAAGCTCAGGGCATAGACGAACTCAGTGCTGAATTTTTTCCATTTATCACCCTTTGTTTTGTCCAGAAGACAGCTGAGAAAGGCGGGGGCAGATCATCTCCTCGAGTGTAATGACTCTAGCCACTTCTCTTCACCCCAGGTCACCACTCAGTCAACACCCTTTTGAGAAACCAAAGCAATTCTGTTCCCTTCACTCTGGGTTCCAAGCACTAAATTCCTCCGTTTTATCAATTAGATTATCAAGCAGCCGTTTGTAATCTGGACTGCAATCTGATACGAAATTTAAAGCTAATTTAAGTTGCGGTAATAGCTCCTATTCACATTATAGATAAGGCATGAATGAAAACTTTAATCTGTTCATAGGACCAACTTTGTAAACAAACCAATTATTCAAGCAATGATTGTCTTCAGTTAGATGCAAATTACTTTGCTCATAAAAGATTTTCCAGTAGGAATTTTTAAATCCATGGTCTGTCTTTTCTGAGCCTGTCTCTGCACCTTCCCCTGAGTGCGCAGCAGGACTTCTCAGGGCATCCCATCAGCAGACCCACTGAAGAGAATAAGCCCGCAGCCCCCAGCCCAGGAATCAAGTCCGAGCCCCAGCAGCCCCTCGTCCAGCCGGGGCTTCCTCACCAGCACAGCACCCAGAGGTCTTCCAGGTTTAATGCCACGTGTGCGTGGAAAGTAGAGTGCTGGAAGGAACACAATAGACATTCAACAATGCAAATTCCCCCCTGGAACAGCCCAGCAATCCTCTACCTTCCCCAAAGTACCCATGCTAGGCAGGCGTAGAGTCCAATGGGGGTGCCTAGGAATCGGCATTTAACACTATTCTGATGAATAAGTGTTTGACAGGTCGGTCAGCGAGAGGCTGTCGTGGCCTCCACTCATTTGCAGGCTCTGAAGAGACACAGATTCAGGTAACAGGCCAGACAGGACAGGACAAGGATGAGGAGGTGGAGGGCAAATTCCATGGACCACCATCCGCCCCGCCATCCCCACTGAGACTCCGTGATTTAAAGAGAGGCAAAGCCAGGGAGAAAAGATGCCCGCACCACACGAGCGACTGAGATTTCACCTAAAGCACGCAGCATGTGGCTGAGGGCCAAGGTTGGGCAAGCCAGGAGCACAGAACGGGGTTCACAGGCCCAGAGGTGTCTCCCACACCCACACCCCGTGCAGACCTCCCAAGCACTGCCTGTGTCTCCTGCCTGGTTTAGTTCCTCCCCGCCTTCTACCGTGTTGGTTTCTCAGCCGCCACCCACCACCACACAACCCTCTCTACAAGCTTGGTGGACTGAAAAGAGCGGGGGCGGGTAAGATCTGGGCTCTGGGGCCAACGTCCTGCCTGAGACATTAGTTCCAACCCACCTAGCTGTGATGTGAGCCCCCGAGATTTCTCAAATGTGAGATGGGAAGGTAACTGAACCCACTCACCAGGACGGCTGTGCAGACTGAGATTACATATAGCCACACCTCGGCATCCACCACACGTGGGACCCCAGTCGTGTTGCCCCTGATGGGAATCCCTCTATCTATGCCCCTTCTGCTACCAGAGCCAACTCCCAGCAGTAGCTGTGGAGGGTGCATCCTCTATTCCCACTCCACTCCCCTCCCATCGCTCCACGCCGTGACCTGCCACGCAGCGGCCACCAGCAAATCCGGCCCCACTGGATAACCGACCACCAGCCCCCCCTCTGGGGAGTCTTCCACTTGCAGTTCCGAAGCAGGCCGAGAAACCGCCCTCAAGGGCAGTCACCTGTTCCTTATTGCATGTAATGACCTGCCACGCAGGACCACCAGCAAACCCAGCTCCACCATCCAGGCTCCTGTGGATTAACCGAACCCCCACCCCCCACCTTGGAGCGTCTTCCACTTGCGGTTCTGAAGGGGGCCGAGAAACTGCTCTCAAGGGCACTCACCTGTTTCTTATTGCACGTAATGACCTGCCAAGCAGGGCCACCAGCAAACCCAGCTTCACCGTCCAGGTTCTGGTGGGTAACTGCCCCCGTCCCCCGCTTCCTCCTGGGGTGTCTGGGAGGCTCAGAAACTGCCCTCCAAGGGCACTCATCTGTTCCTTATTGCACTAATACCTCATTTACAGAAATCCACTTTGACTTTCCAGCACTGCAGTTGTGACAATTTAGCAATCCTGCTTGCAAGCTACAAGAGCTTGAGGTCACGTCCACCTCACCAGTATCCCAGAGACCCAGCACTATCCCACTGTGTTTAAAATTCCAAAATACTCCTTCAAAATGCTACTGGCATTTGCTTTGCACATAAAATGTTAAAAACCTTCAAGTGAAACAAATATCTTCAACAGTTTGATACAACGACATGTGAGTTACACATCTGCCAAGTTGTAAAGCCTCATGCATTTATAACATTTTATGTACGGTGAAATGGTTCATTAATATAAATTATGAGAATCTCTAAGAAACAGGTTTTTTCTGGCATTAGATGACCAAAGGAAAATTGGGTTCTGGCTGGCTTGCGGGCCTGTAGAGGCAGACATATCTGCTGACACAACCAAGCTCCTTCCCACTGATGTGGCCTCATCCCAGGCCCCTCACCCGGATGCCTGCAGGCCCCTGGAGGAGCAAGCTGACCTGTCCACCTTTCTCAAATGCACAGCTGTTGCTCACACTGCAGATAGAGTTCAAGGCACGAGCAGGCCGCCACGCTAAAAATACCACGCAGCGTCCACCCCAGGTGACGGTGGTTTTCACTCCATCCCAAAGCCCCATGTATGAGTTTACAGCCATGATTACCACATGGATTTTTGGACCCTCAAGACATACTTTGTTTCCTTTTATGCAACAAAGTTCAAAGACTATCACTCAGATATAGGCTCTGAAACTGTGGAATAATTATTTGGGAACAGAGCCTCTGCCAGATCAGGATTAGCACTTGGGACAACACCCCGTGACCTCGGTCCAAACCCATCGAGACCAGAAGCCTCCCACACTGTAATTTCTGTGGATTTCTGTAAACGAGGTATTACTGCAATAAGGAATAGATGAGTGCCCTTGGAGGGCAGTTTCTGAGCCTCCCAACCACACGGCCACGTTCAGGCTGAAGCCGCATCACCTCCAGAAACACTGTCCCTCGCCGAGGTGTGCCTGGCTTCTCCCTTTTTCCAAAACTTAACAAAACCTGAAAAGGACAGGTCTGTGTAGAAAAACACAAACTACTTGCGATTCCTCTTCCCAGTTCAGGCTGTAGGAAGCTCGTCTCGGCCCTCACCGTGTTCTGACTGTGGCTTGGTTCCCATAAGAAATAAAGTCAGAATTCTAGTCCCTGTCTCCTGGGCAGTGTGGCAGGCATACATACCTTCAGTTATATGAGGAAAGGCGTGGCGAGCCCCCTTCCTTCAGTAAAACTGCACAGTTCCCAGAACCCCGATGCCATCCCCCTCACACCACTGTGAACACCTGGACAGAGCACATTTCAATGCGTGCACCTTTGTGGGCTAGTTTTCTATTTCTCCACTAAATCACCCCAAATTTAGCGCCCTAAACACTGACTTATTTTCTCACATTTCTGGAAGCTGGAGTCCAAAACAGGTCCCACCATCTAACGTCGAAGTGGCGGCAGGGCTGGCTCTGGGGAAGCGACCGTCTCCTTGCCTCCCGCAGCCTCTAGAGGCTTCCGCATCCCCTGGTCCATATGGCATCCACTGTTTTCAGGACCCACAGCGGCCCTGACGGCCCCTCAACTGGAAGACGCAGAAACGTCAGGAGACCGGGATCTAGCGCTAGGGCCAAGCCTCCCCACCCTCCCAGCTCCTCACACACTCCCGTGTGAGCTAATATAGATTCCACTTTAACTAGTGTCACCTGTGTAAGGGGTAAGTGCCCAGCTGTGAACTGGTTAACCTCGCCCACACAAACCCCGAGAATAAACTCACAGGCCATGGACCACTCCACAAGCAATAAGTGACCACCTGCTCAGGGACCTCCATGCCCCAGCAGAGCCCTCCGGTACCTCCTTGTGAGCTCAGACTGGCGGCAGGGGTCTGCAGCGCCACAGGGCCCTGGATAAAAAAGACAGCTCCCATGTCGGGAGGCACCCGCCCGCGGTTGGGTTCCCAGTACTTTAATTGCCCAGGTGGACAAGCCGCGCCGCATGCAACCCCATCACCAGAATAACGGCTGCACGTGGCGAGTGCACGGGTGGCCACCACTCAGCCCAGCTGGCCGCGCTAAGCACATCACCACCGTGACGCCCAATCAGACTCAACTGCTGGAACAGTCCCGGCATTGGCCCCCAACAACATTCTGGATCACAATTCAGAGTAGTGATTGCGATCAGGGCCACACGTGGCTGAATGTTTTTACAGGAGGACGCCACAGCTGGATCTGGCTGGACTGAGAGCATTTCCCACTGGACATTCTTACAACACCATTTTATTTGCGCTTTATTAAACTTCTATGGCTTTTTTCTGCTTATCTACTTTATGGGAGTGTTTCTTGTTCTTATGACTGCGGTGATACTTCAAGCTACAACTATCAATGTGTAAATTAGTTTGGAAGTCGCCTTATCATTAAACATTTCACAAGCAAGCAGTCAGAGGCACCTAACCCAGAGGCCTCTTTTCTTCTCTGAGCCAAAGCTACCTTGGACTCAAAGAAAACGGCACATGGAGAGGGCTGGATCTCCAGCACCCATTCCTAGGGAGCCTCCTGGGGAGCAGATATGGAGGGAGAAGCCCTGGGTTATGGCACTGTCGTACTAAAGAAAAGTCTATTTGGGTAATGTAAGCACCAGACTTAAGAGATTAAGCAAACCATGAAAAGAAACCACTAACCACAGCTTCTCCAAAACAGAACTAAACTCCCTTTAGTTTGAATTGGAAAAGCAGAAGTGATGATCAGGATACAAAAAAAAAAAAAAAATGACACAGTATCTGAACACAGGAGAATAATCAAGGGCCACTGTCTCTTCCTGTGTCAGTGGGAGCCTCGCATCTAAGCTGGATTTAGAAGGTTGCTACTTTGGACTGAAAGGTATCCCCAACCCTAGTTTGTAAGCAAGTGGAGCAGAATGCTTCAATTATTTCAAGGTTTAGCGGTAAAGCTCTGCAACTCTCACAACCATTTTAATTGGTGTGAATTTTAAAGTGACTCAATCTGTTGGCTGGAGTATCTAACGGCTTAACCAGGGGGTCACGTTGGAAAATTTTTCCACTTGCTTTTGTTTTTCCTACTGAAGATGCATTTGAACGTTCTTGTAGTTTGCAGTTGGCTGGTTCTGATGTTTGGTCCTGAGGAGGCCCAAGTATCCGTAGAGGAAGAATCTGAAACCTCAAGCCACTCGAGTGCTGTCTGGGCAGATGGAGACCCCAACCCGAGGGACACTGACGGACTCAGCATGGGCTCAGGGCCACCCGACGCAATGGGCCACGTATTTGCCGGTTACAAAACAACATAAGCACACACCCCCAGGTGTGCACACACGCTCTGTACACATCTGTCCCTGTCAACACCAGCACACACCCCCAGGTGTGCACACACGCTCTGTACACGCTCACGTCTGTCCATGCCAACAACAGCACACACCCCGAGGTGTGCACACACGCTCTGTACACATCTGTCCCTGCCAATGCCAGCACACATCCCCAAGGTGTGCACACACATTCCATACGTGCTCACATCTGTCCCTGCCAACGCCAGCATACACCGCCAAGGTGTGCACACACGCTCTGTACACACTCACATCCCTCCCTGCCAATATGAGCACACATTCCCAGGGGTGCACACAGGCTCTGCACATACTCATGTCTGTCCCTGCAGCCTGAGTCAAACAGTCACAGAGAGGCAGAGGAGGAGGAAGAAGGATGCGATGGGCACTAAGGTCCTGGGCCAGTTCCCCTCCCTACCTCGGGAGAGACCCCTCATGTGATCCTGCCATCACTCACCCTTCCGCCTCCATCCTCCATCCTCCCACAGGGATCAGGAGGATGCCCACTGCACAGAGCTGTGATGAGCATGAACAGAAGATGGCAGGAGCTCACGCCAAGGTGCTGAGCACGGGGCCTACGGAGTGCTTCTTTCTGCTGTGGCTGACATCATCAAAGAAGAGACTGACACAGCTTCTGCAGAGAATGTCACTTGCTGAGAAACTGAAACGTGTGACCTAGGAGCCTGTGAAGGTCTAAGAACAAACCAACAAACCAAACGGTTTTGTTTGTTTTTCAAACACCATAGCCTGTTTTTTCTTTTTTTTCATGCTCTACCTTGGGTATCATTTAGTTAAATTTCAAAGTAAGTCCAATAATTACACAAAATCACAGGACTGAGCATGGAGCATTGTTTCACTTCATGTCCTCCAGCCTTTAGGACACATTAAGGAAAGACATGATTCCAGGATTCCCATTAGAAAGGCTGCCCTGAGGCACCTGCTGGGGCAGCCAAATTGCAGCTGTTGATGCTGCCCCCAAGCTGCTTGGATGAAGCAGAAGATTCCGGAGGTCTCCTCTCTTCTGCCCCTCGCCCAGGAGAGAAGGTGGGGGGAGAAAGGTGAGAGAAGATAGGAAGAAGGAGGGGGGAAGGAGGGAGAGAGGAGGGGAGAGGGAGGGAGAGAGGAGGGGGGAGGGAGGGATAGGGAGAGGGAGGGAGGAGGGGTATGTTCCATCCACCAAGGCAGCTACACTGCAGAGAGAATGGAGGGTGTGTTGACTCTCAGGACAGCAAGTTCAAGCTGTTTATAATTGTTAGCGTAAACAGTGACCAGCTGAGGACAGGGCTGTCATTGGAGTTGACGTTTTATTTTCATAGTTGATATTGGGGACCTGGACCTAAAGCAGCGTGCCTTGCCCTTTTGCCAGATGGGCCTATGCTTCTCTATACTTGAGTCTATTTGACTAAATACCCGATATTGACTAGGAATTATGACGTGTAGGATACCCCTTACCACAGTAACGTCAAACTCATATTCTAAATGCAATTTATTCAGGGACTGGCTTCTAACTCTGGGTGGGAATGTTAAGCTCAGTCCAGTTCAATTCAGTAAGCATTTATGAAGAAACTCCTAGACCAAGAGCTCTGTTAGACACTGGGTATGGGGTGATGGGGATACGAAGATATGGAATTAGAACTCGAGAAGCTCAAATGCTTCCATTTAATTCCCTAATGCAAGTACTAAGCTTCAACCTGATGGCTGTAATGTCTAAATTCACTTTTTCTTTATTCCAGTTCTACATAACAAAGCATAAATAATCACAGAGGAATGATTCTGTGTTGGACTATTCAGTGGACAGAGAAGAGCATTCTGACCAGTGTGAGACACTGTCTCCGTTCCCAGGGAGCCCGTGAGGTGGCTGCACAGAGCACACGCGTGAAGATTCAGGAGCACGAGCATCAGGTGATGGGAGGGGCACGGAGGCAGCACCAGAAAGATGCCTGCCGAGAGGCCGCTGCAGCCAGGCTGGCCGGGAAGGTCACGGGAGTGGGCGCAGGCATCTCTCTCCAGCCGCACTTGGTTTTCATGAGGACGCGTGCACGGAAGGGGATGACACCGAAATGCTGTGGCGCTGAGGGGAGGAGGGGAGGGACACAGGGCCGACGGCTGGCCCCCACCCCTTCCATCCCTGCCCCTATGAACGCTGCCAAAATCAGCCCCAACGGGGAGAAATGAGGTGGGTGAAAGAGGTGGACAGACTTGGCTTCCATGGAATTCACAGATTCCAGTCATTAAAAATCCCTTCTGAGTTTTCACCTGGAAAACTTTGCCAATGTACTTAGGGACAAGAGGCGGAAGACGAAGCCAACACAACTGGGCTCAAACTGCCACCCTTCTCCTTCTCTCTTCATCCACCACCCTCCCTGGGCCCCTGAGTGTGAGAACCAGGAGCTGCACAGCCCAAGGGTGCAGCCCCTGACCAGAGGAGGGAACCGCACGGCGGGGCCCCCAGCACGTGGATGGCAGGATCTGTGCTATGTCAGTCCCAGGGCCCCAAGCAGAGAAGGCCTGGGGCTCCCAGCTGAAGTTTTGCTGTCTCCTCTCTCACCAAAGTCGAGAAGGACTGAGTGGGACCAACGCCGCACCTGGCGGCTCCTCGGTGGCTGCCAATGTGGTCCTCAGGCTGCGGGTGAGACCCTCTAGGGAAGCCCAGACAGTGGCGAGAATGACAGCCACGAGTGCTCCAGTTGCCCCAAAACTCAAGCATAGCCTGAGGAAGGCAGCGCCCGCTCAGATCCCCGTGCAGCCTTGTGTGGCACACTGGTGAGGCACACAGCACCAGAACATGGCACTTTAAGTGGCTTTGTGAGGTGTAGGAACACAAAGTGTGGCCTGGAGTGGCTCAGAAGTCACTCCCACCAGCCTGTGGGACCCGGACGGCCCCTTTGGACGTGGCTGGAGTCTCTCCAGGGCGGGCTCCAAAGTCCCAAGGATGAGGTGAGCGTCGGCCTTGCTCTGAGGGAGGCCCCTGACAAGTATCTTGAACATGCAGGTACACAGCTGGCTGACTCATCTGAAGGGACCTGCTGAGCTACGAGCCAGGGATGGCTAGAGAAAACTGTGTGAACCTTTGTGACTACTCACAGGTAGGTAGCTACTGCCTGAGACACAAAGGTAAAGAATTAACCTGAAACTGCATATTATAAAACTTATTTTTAAATGATGGCGCTTAATTGAAAAGACTCCCAAAGAATACTGCATTAGAAAGTGACAGAGTGAAACCGTGAGGCTGACCACAGGAGTCCCTGGAAATTTCACCAAATGTTGTGTCAAAACTGGGAAACAGAAGAACTGCACCTGATGAAACATTCGATTAATCAGTCGAGTCCTCCTCACATACGAAGCTATGTAAAAAGTGTTCCCAGAAGGTAAAGTGAGCAGGAGGGCTGTGAACACACAAAGAGAGAGCCACTTCGTCCACGGACCACAACAAAAGAAACGCTAATGAGTGCCGACGACATGCTGGAGTCCAGGGCTCTGGGCACAGCTGGGACGGGGACACTCAGGGTCCCACTGTCCAGATGGGAAACCAGGGTGGAAACACCAGGGAGCCTGTCCCAGGGTGCAGAGCTAGTGAACAGTGGTTCATACTGCGACAATCCCAGCTGCCAGGCTCTGGGGCTCCTCGGGACAGAATCCTGTTGACTTCACTCTGGGGTGCGAGAGGCGGCAGCATCCCCCAAAGGCACCTGGAGAAGTGGTGTTACCCTCCATGCCCCTGTCCCTGGCGTTACCCTCTGTCCGCCTGTCCCTGGTGTTACCCTACGTCCTCTGTCCCCAGTGTTGCTCACCATCCTCCTCACCTCCAGGCCCCTCTCCCTGTCCTCCCTCATTTTCCTGTTCAGCCAGAGCACATCATGTCTCTTCCCTTTTCAAGAGACTCAGCTGCACCCAGAGGCATTCCAGCCTATTCGGGATGGGGCACACACCCTGGGGAAATGCCAGCACAGGGCCGGAAGGGCCTGAGACACTCTCACTGTCGCCCAGGAAGGATGGAAGAGCCCAAGGTCACGCTGATTGTCAGGCAGGATGAAAACTTCTGTGTCCGAAATGTTCTTTTCACTGGAACTGTTTGGACTATTCATGAACGAATCAGTTAAATACCAGCAAGTGCCACTCCCACTTATTCTCTGGCTACAGTTTTCCACCCACCAGCAACCACACTCCTAGGAATCAGCGCCTTGTGCCTTTAGGAAAACCTCTTTCTCTTCAGCTTTGTCCTCCTTCCACAAAAGGTGCCTCTGACTGCCTCACTCGCCGTACCAGGATTTCACTCGGCTATGGAGGAAAATCTGCTTGGGGGTCAGAGGTGGGTGGTCCCTGCATGGGCAGCAGGTCTGTGACATCCTCCGAGGAGCCTGGCCCAGGCCTGCCTCACACACCAGGACTCTGCCTTCTGGCCCTCGGGCCCCCGAAGCTGCTTTCCCTCCAGGTGTCATGCCCCGGGCAAGAAGGCCGGACAAGGGCCCAGGGCTGCTGTGGGTCTGGAAAGCCTCCTGACACCTCCCACTCCAGGACTCCCCATCAGCATCCCAGCATCTGGACCTCTGTCACCAGCCGCTCCGCCGTACAAGAGAATTGGATTTTCAGCTGGGTGTGCTGCTTCCCTAAACAAAGTAGGGTGTTGTTACTCAGGAAAAAGGAAAAAATTGGCATCTTCTTGGCAACCCCGCGACATCCAGCCACCGGTTCTCACCACCCCAGAGATGTCCACCCAGGGCAGATAGTGTCTTCAACCGAGCGCCACTGACCCAGAAGTGCAGTAATTAGTACACTTTCACCAGAATCACCCACTCCTTCACCTTTACACCCAAGAAAAACATGTTTGCCAGGCAAATTAGATGTCCAGGAGGTGTAAGGAAACCCCAAGCCTGCTTTAAGCCTCAGACTTTTGAGACCGTTGAGGGCTGTGCGCACAAGAGCAAGGCTGCACCCGAAAGCTCTGCTCCTGCCAGACGTCATGGACAGACCACACGGCTCAGCCACATGGACCCTTCCAGGACTTCACGAGAGGGACCTCCGTGGTACATGCAATGATGTGCACTTCGTTCAGCCTCGAACAGACCACGCCCTCGTTACAGGGTCGGTGGTCCACCTCCTGCCTTCAGCCCCCCACCTCACGGAGGGTCTGTGTCTGCATCTGAAATAACTTGGTATTTTACCTGGGTACCAAAATGCGGCATCGCGATGTTTAAAGGTCTTTAAATATCAACACTCCGGGTGCAGTCCTTGTCACTTTAATGCGGTCACTCGATGCAGGCCTCACTCACAACTCTGAGGTAGCTCATACCTTCCCTACCTAACCAAGGAAGAAACGAAGGCATGGAAGGTGCAGCTCCTAAGGAGCAGATTAGGATTCAAACCAGTGAACTTCGTCACATGCTGACCTACCTCTCAGTCTGAGATAACGTTGAAAATTAACCAGGTAGAACAGCGTTCCATAAATCAGCTGGAAATGGTCCTTGTGGATGGGCCTGTGGTTACTCCCTGAAGAACAAGACCATTAGCTCAAAAATCCACCTGTGTCACACTCAAATGTTTACATATACAATTATTTTTAAAATAACCCAATCAAGCATGTTCACAGCCATTTAGAGCCATATAGATTGTCTGCTTCGCTGACAATCAACCCAAGACCTCTGTCGGCAAAGGCCACGGTGCCGGGTCCAGAGAAGGCGGGACAGAGACACAAACAGACACAAGCAGGAACCTCTCCATCCCTGGGAGCCTCGCTCTGATCGGTCCGTGAGGACACGGTACAGACCGCGGGGCACAGGCAGACGGCAGGCCAGGAGAAGGGGCTGCATTGCCGGGAGGCAGTGCTTTGAGCTCTAATGGATGGAACACAGCTAACCAGTGAAGGTGGAGAGAGGGCACCCGTCTGAGAGCATGTAGAAGCAGCAAAGCACAGCCAGCCTCGGGGAACCAGAAGCCACAGGGACATCAGGTTGGGTGCTGCTGTCTGCCGGCGACCGGCTGGGGGACTGTACTGGGCCTGGAGGGACATCCCTGACACTCCCCACCAGATGCCAGGGGCACCCCCAGCCCCAGGTGAGAACCACGGATCCCATGGCGAATGAGGCCAGCCTGCGGGAAGTGGGGCTGGGACAGCTCTGTACAGCTTAATAGGAAAGTTGGGTTCTATTTGGTGGGTTTTGGTCACGCCGATGGCTAGTCACGGCTGTCCACCAGGAAGTGATTTGAGGACAGACTAGAGAAGGGGCTGCTAAGACCAGCGGAGCATTCGCTGCCTGGGTCCAAGGAAAAGGAAATAAAGGCTGGCGATGTGACAGTTGGGGGGGGGGGGAGCACAGAGCAAAGGAACTGGTGGAGACACAGGGCTGGCCCCGCACAGGGCTTTGAGCAGCTACCCGGGGGTCGTCCCATTAATTCTCCTCATGGCCCCAAGAGGTGGCTGTGAGGATCCATCTCCTGAGGACAGAACTGCTCCAGAGCCACACAGCGAGGATCCACAGAACCAAGATCCGGGCCAGCTCCAAAGCGGGTAAACTTGACCCCTCAGCCATGGTCCTAAGACAGGGATCGGAGCCCCCTGGACACACAGACACAGGAACTGCAGGAAGGGGAAACGGATGCCCCGGACCAGTGGCGGGACCCAGGGTTTCAGCCCTCCAGGGCCACTGGGACCAGCCACTGCACAGGTGGACACACGGTACTTTAACGCGCGCTGGGGGAAGGAGCCCACACTCTCAGGGTGGAGACCGCAGCTTGATCGGGCCAGCCTCCCTGCTGGGCACAGCCTGAGCCACACAGGATGCTGAGGTGCCCCAACGTTGGGATGCTCAGAGCCACTCAGCTGAGATCGTGGTGCCTTCTGTAACCACCCTCCATTCTTTATGGCATAGATCTGGACTCCATCCTTTGTAATGTGTGGGGTTCTAGGAAGAGGCTGGCCAGCCGGGGAAGTGTCCTGGGCTCTGTCCCAGTGATGACGAACTTGGCTCCCCACAAGGGCGGCCTGTTCACCACAGTGACCCCCGGAGACCACGCCTGCACCCACCTTGCTGAAGATAATTCACTTCTCATCCATGAAAGAATAAAGCTAGACTAACTCAATTTCACACTCACTTCCAACTTTAACAACTTGTGTTAGGAAATCAAAGACAAGGACTCTGACCACGTCACAAAACCAGGAAGCAAAACCCGAGACTAACGGAATGATGCCACCTTCGCAGTTCCGAGCTTTACTAGTTGTTTTTCTTTTCTGGTCTGTTTTTCTCTTTTGGTTTAAATAATTAAAGACCCTTGTTGACAAGAAAAAAAATTCTCTATGAAACTAAAAAAAGTTGTTCTAATTAAACATTTAAACATTCTTCCATATGCTTTATAAACAGTTGAAATTACAGCTCTAGTTAGTGTTAAGTACTTTAACCAAATGATAGGTTAATTATACAGACTGGCAATTATAAAAAATAAGGCTACATATTCATGGCATCATGAATAATTAATAAGAACCTTTTGATTTCATTCGGACCAGGGATTCTGTGCTAATAGGCTCTCAGCTGTCTTGAAATAACGGTGAAATTTTAAAATTACTTTTGTACTTAAATATGTCCCCAAAGTGAAGCACAGCAGCTAACATCCATCATGGTGCCCAGCAGAGCTACCCGCCCTACTATGGCAGACACCCTGATACCCGAGGGCTGCATCCCGGGGCTGTACTGGTGCAGAGAACGTTCAGGAAACAGACCAGGTGGCAGGAGGGGGTCTTGTCCTCAAGGAACCTCATGAGTCTTGCTAGGGGGACAAACAGCGAGAGAATGTAACCGGCAGCCACGGAATCCGGACAGCGATGCCCAGGCCCCGCCATGCATACCCCCTGGCTGGCACCTCCCTGAGACCTGTCTGGCACAGGCAGCGGCAGGGTCCGGCCCTTGGAGTGCAGGGATGGCAGAGCAGGGCCATCAAAGCGGGTGGCATGCCGACAGCGGCTTCTCCGAAAGAGCTCCTGGCTCTCAGGGAGTTGAGGGCTCCTCAATGGGAAATTCTAGCTGAGCTCCAGGGGAAAGCGGGTGGGAGGCCCGTCTCCTCTGTCCCCATCTCCTCTGCCCCAACCCTGGAAGAGGGTCAGATATCAATGCTAACTCTTGTGCTGACTCAATTAATTCAAACAATTCAGAAAACAAACTTGCTTTAAGTATTAATTTCCTAAAAAGAACTAACATGAATTCAAATAATTCACATAATTAAAATGATTTTAATTGCTAATTTAATTAAAACATCTCCATTTTCACAGCATCATGTACCCTGGTACTTTCTCCTTATTGCATTTCCCATCTTCCAGGGCAGGTTTCCTTCCACCCAGGGCAGCAGCGACTCTGGTGTCTCGGGTATTCCCAGGCTTCCGTCAGCCCCTGGGGGGCTTACAGTTCTGCAGCGGTCTCCATCCTCATTAATCTGCATAAGAACATCCGTCCGCAGGGATGTCCTGTGGCCCCGTGGCCACATCTGATGTGCAGCTAAACGCTGGGCGTGTCGCCTGGTGACAGCAGATGACACAACTGTGGGCAAGGTAGCACCTCTGGGCGCCGACACTCTCGATGAGTTCTTTACAAGACCATTCTTTAATGGGTGAACCCCGACAGGAAACACTAAAGATTGTTTTTAACTATTTTTATATCGAGACAAATCTTTGTCAAACGTTCACTCAATGCTAAATGTCACTTCTCCAGCCAACCCCTTTAAGAATACCTAAAACTTAAGACTGGAATGACGCTTTCAAACACATACTCTACTCATGCATTCCCGGGAGCAGAGAGCAGCTTAATGTTTTCACGCTACACAGGCATGAAGTTTGGCAAAGGCATTTTAATATTTTTACCTGAATATTTTAATAAAATCAAAAGATCATTTTCACTCTAATACTCTACTTAGAATGTAATTTTCCATTAAATAAACAGTCAATGTTCAGTAACCCACATGCTGATAAACTTTTGAAAACTTTAGAAAGTATTAAGTATAATCAAAGATTACTTTTAATTTTCGAGCTGGTAAGAGCCTGTGTCAGGGAACAGAGTTGAGATTGAAGAGATAAAAGCACGATGATTTTCTTAAAGAAAAGCGAAATTCGTAAAAGAGACCAGGTGATTATATAAAGAAACACAGAATCCGTTTTCAGAAATGGCAAACATTGACCACAGAACACCAGTGTTGCCCGTGATGAGAGAAACAGTTAAAAGGAAGAATTCACGGTGGCCCAGCATAGATCAGGTGTGGGAGGACAGAGACATGATGAAATGATCCTCCTTCTAACTTCCCAGAAAGGCACAAATCTTCTAACTTCCCAGAAAGGCACAAATGGCCAGCACTGTAACTGAAGACCATGCAGGCACCAGTGTGAACTCAGACTCCATGGCCAGCACCGTAACTGGAGACCACATGGGCAATGGTGTGAACTCAGACCCCATGGCCCGCACCGTAACTGGAGACCACACGGGCACCAGTGTGAACTCAGACCCGACGGCACCTGCCTGGGCTGCTCCAGCCACCACCAAAACCTGTTCTGCAGCTGAACTGGAAGCTGATTCTGGAAGGAACTGAGGAGCATGAGGACGAGATCCTTCTACCTCAACAGGGATCAATTTTTTAATGATTTCTTTCTTTTAGAAAACTGTTAATAAAATACTTTGTTCTAAAATGACCAGGATTTCAGCAGCCTCTACATTTCTTCATGTCAATCAAAGCTTAGGCACGTGGGTTACTTCACTGTTCGCGACACCCTTTTGAAATAAAACCCGGGGCCGCCTGTGTACCCAAGAGCCTGGGCACTGAACATTCAGACAAAACGTCCAGGGCGAGAGTGTTCACGTCCCAGCGGTGCGGTAGAGTGGATGGGGGGAGTTCGAGCCACAGGTGGCCACGCCTCCCCTGCCTCCGGCCAGTGCCCACTGCTCACGCACTCCTTCCTCGGCCCATCCTGAGCCACGGGGCCCTCGCGTAACCAAGGCCACTGCGGTACCTCCAGGAACAAACTGGTTACAGGTGGACTGCTCTCTACGCAACGTACAAAGATTGTTTTTAAAACTGCTCGTCTCTGGAACTTATCCCAGTAACAGGCTAGATTAAGAAAACTGACTAAAAACAGTAGGAAGAAAAACTCACTCTACCCGTTGAGGCAAGAGAAATGCACACAGCCTCTGAAATAACTGCAGAGGAGTTTTCCTGGGTTAGGTACGCGGTGGGGTGACCCTACCCCATAGCGGGGCGACGGCACATGGTGGGAACCAAGGAACATCTCCGAGTAAATGTAGGAAAATGCACTCAACTCCCAAACAGAGAGAGAAACTGCTTTTTTCCTTAAAAGCTTCTCTCTTTTATTCTCAGAAAGACTCTCTTTGGTGTCTTGACTGCTGAAGGGACAAGCCTGTCATCCCCAGAAAGCAGCCCTGGACAGTCTCCAGATCCTATGGCCCTCAGGCCCACCTTGCCTACTGATGATCCCACATTATGAAACCTAATCATCAGAAAAAGCCTCCCAGTCCGCAGCTCACAAGCGACATTTTATTCAGGGAAATGCTAATAAAAACCTGGGGCTCTGTGTAAACGCTGTCCCCTAGGTACTGAGGCTCCACACAGATGGCACACAGGGAGACAGGCCTCACCCCTTCCTGGTGCCCCATGTCTCTCCTCACATTTTATTAGCTGAGTTTTGTGGCGGTTTGTTACTTTTAACCTGACTGTCCAAGGCAGCTGCACTAAACTAATTGTCCAGGGCAGATCCACTCATAATGACCATCAGCTCAGAGTTGGAAGTAGCACTGGAGAATGAGGTGGTGTCAGGGCACTATGCTTCCCTGCCCTCTTTTCCAGGGATGCCAAGTAAGTTTCTGCCATGGCTGATGATGTCAGCACTACACTAACATTAGTTCAACGGCAGGCCACCAATTAATACTTAATGAACAATGCCCTTAAGAGCAAAACCCTTTCTCTGCCAAAAATACAAAAAATTAGCTGGACGTGGTGGTGAGCGCCTATAATCTCAGCTACTGGGGGACTGAGGCAGGAGAATTGTTTGAACCCAGAAGGCAGAGTTTGCAGTGAGCCGAGATTGCACCATTGCACTCCAGCCTGGGCAACAAGAGTGAGACTCCATCTCAAAAAAAAAAAAAAAAAAAAAAGAAAGAAAGAAAGAAAGACAGACAGAAAGAAAGAAAGAAAGAAAGAAAGAAAGAAAGAAAGAAAGAAAGAAAGAAAGGATTCTCACGACACTGTCAACATCTTCAGTTCTTTCCAAGGATAGCGTAAAATTATCACACACAACATAAACCCAATTAGATCAACGTTCTCTCCTCACCAATCCATACCTAAATCCTTATTTCAAACTGGCACCCAATTTTTCACAATTTAAGAAGACTGAGAGGAATAACCATGAACAAGCAAGGTTTACACAGACGTCAGTCTTCCCACTCTCGCTCAGGAGCTCACCCCAAACTCCTCCTGTGGAATCAGCCCGGATAACAGTTCCTGGTGGCCGCACAAGAACAGAGGGTCCCACGAACCCACGACAGACCCCACCATTCAGCCCCAGGCAGAGGAGGGAGGTGGACGGTCACGAAAGACAGAAAAGCAGGGAACTGTGATTCTTCTGAGTTAATGCAGGTGATTGGGCCAAAAAACAAGGCACATCCACCTGTGAATGGGGTGAGCTCCCAGCTGGCTGTGCAGAGGCTGTAGATATGAAGGAACTCACTTCCCTGCACACTGAAGTGCATCAGCATCTCCACATCGACCGCACCTGGGCTCTGCTCGCCCCTCACAAACTAGGATGACAGTGGCTGCTTCTGGACAGAATGTCAAGGACAGATGGACAGACTTCCTGGACAGACACTGTACGGAGACCAGGGGCTGGGCAGGGGGAGGCGGCACAGCCTTGGGGCCAGCAGGGGCGAGGCCAGGAAGCCTCGGTGAAGGCCTGCATCTCCTCATCCGACAGAAGCAGGAGGGGCCACCCAGTGAGGGCTGCAGCTGCGGTGAAGTGGCCAGTGGGACATAGCAGGAGGCCGTGGCCAGCCTTACCCCCAGCCCAGGAGGAGGGGCCCAGCTGCGGGCACTGCCCCGGGAGCCAGCATCCTGAGCCCCAGGGAAGGTGGGAAATTGCCCCTGGGCACTGGGTGCTCAGGCTGGAGGTGGTGAGACCTCGAGGCCCTGCATTCGGGGAGGCGAGGGCAGAGATGGCCAAACTGCAGCTCAGTGAAGGGCTTTGTCAGGAAAGGCCCCCAGAGGCTGCCTCACCAGCCAGGGGGAGGTTACTTCCAGCCCGGAGGCTCAACAGGGCCCTCGGTGGTGATGCTTAACCTTGTTCTCTGACAGAGGACCATCGAGACAGAGTCACTCAAACCTCTGCCAAGCTCTGCACCCAAATGAAGCTGTTACCACAGACGCTGAGGCAGGCAGTGCTCATCTCAACTCTGTACAAGTGGTTTATTTAGCCAGTTCTCCAAATTCTTAATGACAAACCACACTAAACGTGTGTTTTCAGTATCACCTATGTTCATAGCTATGTATAAAATAACTATCACAAGGAAAACTAGGTGGTGAACCCAGGAGGAGGAAATCCCCACGACGAGTCGAGAGAACACCAAAGGACCGTTGGCTCTTCCCGGCTGAACCCAAGAGCGCTTGGCTGGGCTCACTTCCGTTCTAATTTCCAGATTTATTTTTACTTTCCCACATTTTCATTATGAAAATGTTCAAACATATTTAAAAAGTGGAAGAACAGTACAACGAGTGGTCAAGTTTTCTCCACGTGGAGCTCCAACAACTGCTAACATTTCGTTAGATTTGCTTTCTCACTCTCTCTGTAGATCAGAGAGACAGATTTGTTTCTCCTCTGGAGCCACTTGAAGGTGAGAGGCTCCTGCTGCCTCACCGAGTCCTCAGGCACACATTCCCTAGGAATAAGGGCCCCTCTGCAGCCGCAGTACCATCATCGGCAGACAAGAACGATTTCAGAGCATCGTTGTCCAGGTTATGTTCAGGTAGCACAATCGTTCCAAAAACGTCTTTTCTATCCGGGCCACACACTGTGCTGAGTGACTCTCCTTCCCCGTCTTAGTCAGGGACAGCCTTGCACCCCTTTTATCTGTGATCTTCACTTTTCGAGAGTCCAGGGCCATTGTCCTGCAGAATATCCCCTACCTCAGAGGCATCTGTTTCTAGGGCCATCATGAAATTCCCTACTATGCACCTCCATTCCCTGTAAACAGGAAATTTCAGTCTCGAGGCGCGATCACCTTCTGTCAAATGCTTCTCGGCAGCTTCCGGGTGAGGCTGCTGGTTCACGAGGGGCGCGAGCTCCTACTCCTGGTCACTGACGGCACGGCCGCGACCAGCACCACACCCCGAATCAGAAACGTCTGGAGGGGCCGCGGGCAGCTGAGACACCTGGAGGTGTGAACGGCACAGGCGTGGGGCAAGAACAAGGTCAAATAATAACGGAACGTCTGATTCCAGACAGTCCCACCTGGGTAAGATGTGACATCTCTCTAGCAAGTATCTGAAGCCAGAAAGTACGATAGAAAATTCACGACCTGCCTTCGTTCAGCCAGGCTGCTCTAACAACACACCACAGGCTGGGCAGGGGCTGGCAAATGACACAAGTTCATTTCTCACAGCTCTCAGTCTCAGTCTCAGGCTGGGAAGTCCATAGTCAAGGCCTGACAGGTTTGCCTGGTGAGGGCTTCCTGGTTCATAGACGGCGCCTTCTCACTGGGTCCGCACACCGTGGAAGGAGCGAGGGAGCTCTCTGTAGTCTCTTTTTTGAGGGCACAAATCTCATTTATGAGACCCTCACGACCTCCTCACCGCCCAAAGCTCCCCCTCCTAGCACTATCTCCTCGCGGGTGAGGATTCCAACTTGTGAATCTTGGGGAGACACAAACATTACAAAAGCCCATCATTTAATTTTTTTAAAGGCATTTTTGCTTCTGCAAAGTCTCAAGATAAAATCAAAAGAAAGAGGTCTGAGTCAATCCACACAGTTCTCCCAAAAAGGGAAGTGATCAATTGCCACCACTTTTTATCCGAGACCTGCTGGGTGCCCCCGTCTGCATGATTGATTCTAAATCACCATCCTCTCCTCTGCCACTCAGAGGTCAGAGTCAGTCCAGAGCTTAACACCAAGGCAGAGCTGACTGAATGACACCAGCTAATCCAGTAAGACAAGCCAAGACTCCTGCTCAAGGCCTAATCCTTCCCCCAGGGAAATATGGAAGGGCCAGACACCTGGCAGCCCTTCCTTCCTGCTCTAAAGCCCCAGAGACACAGCCCCGCCAGGTGTGTGCCTTGGGCAATGCACGGTAATGTCAGCTGGGCACCGAGTCTGAGAACATGCTCTCAAGTAAAAATGAAAACAAGACTGCTGAGAAAAGTTCATGCTTAATCACCTCTGGGCTAAATTCTAAATGCAATGTTATTTCAGAGCTAGGTGGAAGTAATTCCTTAAAAATATATATGAACAGTGACTAGCAACCAGGGTAAGTACTCAATATGTGTTTGATGAATAAATGAATTTTTAAAATTTATAAAAAGAGCACGCTCTATTTAGGAGAATTCTATTTAATTGGATGTCCTAACTAGACAGTGGTTCCTTCGTGCTGACAGCAGAGTTTGTTTCAGTTAACTCAAAAAATGGTAAGTCACTCTAACAGAAAACCAAAAGGCTTTACAGAGAGTCAAATTATGGTGCCAATTCAACTGTGCATGGCAATTTCACCTTAATATTTAAATTCTCGAAGCACCATACTCAGAAAACAAGACATAACATACATAAAGCACCATCATCTAGAATTTGACAAAGTTTGACTGTGAGTTTCAAGAAAAGGGCTGATGAGGCCAAGAAGTTCCTTCCCCTCTCCCTTTACCTCGCATTTTGGTGACCAACTTAACGCAGAAAAATTCCTGTTTCAGGTTTGCAGACATTGGAACAATCCTGGTATCTATTCCCCCAAGACACCAACAGGCTGAAGTCTGCAGGGTGCACATATTGAAAAATCACAGGAGCACTAGAGTGGTGGAAAGAGGTGCCCGTGAAGACGTCATCCTTTCTAAGACAGGGTCTGATTCCGCCTCCGGGCCCTTTTGCAAAAAGCCATTGGTACAAATTCACAGCCACAAGGAGGAAACACGCAAAAGACCCCACTGCCCTCCTGGCTTCCCAGAAGGCCTCAGAAGGACGAGACACGGAGCCTGCGTGCAATCCTGGACCCTCCTCCCGGCGTTCAGTTTCACAAGTGTCACTTGTTTGACTGACGGAGGTCCCACAATGGGCACAAGGAGACCCGTCAGGTCAAGAGGGTGCTACTCGGCTCATGGTCCACACATGCGGACCTGTCAGGTCAGGATGCCCGGCTCATGGCCCACACATCGGGATGCGTCAGGTCAGGAGGGTGCTGCGCAGCTCTCAGTATCAGCCACATATGCACATTCTCCACTGAAGCCACTGCATGAAACCACTGCATGAAGCCACGCTGGAAGCACTTTCTGGCAGGTTTAGGAGGCTCGTGTCCAAGGTCATTAAACACATGGCAAGCTCGCCTTGGAGGCATTTTACTTTGCTTATGACAATGAAGCATTCTCATTGCACTGAATAGAGCACGCTTTCTTGTTCAGTGCCTCGTTGAAATAGGCATTTTGTACCTGTCTTACAGATTACATCAAGGCCCTAATACATTTAGACCCTTGTCTCAGGTACACACAAAGCAGCGGCATCTCTAGAACGTGTTTTGGACCACGGGAGGAAAACAAATCGCAGCATTATCGATTGATGTTGCTTAAAGTGTATTTCCAAATGTTTCTCCCGAGCCCGGCCTGTGTTCACGGCTTCCGCTGACCACACGCCATCTGCTGGGCACTCTGTGCACTTTCTCCCACACCCGCCACGCCTGTGGTCCTGTGCTTATCCCTCCACACGTCCCCACGTGGCTAAATCTCCCACACTCACCACGCCTGTGGGCCTGTGCCTATCCCTCCAGGCGTCCGCACCTACCACGCGGCTAACGCACACTTCCTACAGGCGGCAAGTGCCTGAACATCCCCATGGCTGGAGGGGCTTTGGGTAGGTTCTACAGAACCCACAGACAGGCATGGCCACCCCGCCCACGGCCACCAGAGGCTTTGCTTTGTCTCTAGAGGTGCCCTTTGATGAGGCGACACGGCAGATGACCCAGTGTTAGGTAATTAAGACTCAGGAAATCACGGCCGTCTTACCTTTAGAACTCACCTCTCTCCCCAGCACTACATCGCGAAGGGTGGGTCGCCAGAGTTGGGGAAGAGATGCCCAAGACTCCCTCCTGCCCTGACAAGCTGGGACACTGCTCCCCTCTGTTGGTTTCTCACCGCACTTCAATAAACTGAGCTCACAGCAAGAGGCGGGCATGGGGTGAGTAGAAACACACAGCAGACCCCGGGTGGGCAGGACAGAGGACGAGGGTGCTCGCGGAGACGAGGGTGTGCCCCAGGAAGAAGGTGCACGCGGGGTAGAGGGTGCGCGCGAAGAAGAGGGTGCACAGGCCCCGAGAACCTGGTGGCAGCAAGGCCGGTCAAGGCTGAACTCCAACAGAGGCAGCAGCAACGGTGTTGGGCAAGTCACAGAGAAAGCACCACCCAGAGGGGCTGCATGAACCAGCAGCGACCCCAACCCAACGTGCTCATCGGACTGGGCACACGCACACGCTGTGGACACGTGTGAATATGTTCCAATTAACGTGATGTTACGTAATAATTAACAATGTTAACCCCACGACTTCATTACATGGCATCTGGCACATTGAGACTTTTTATTCTGTCTCTCTTCCTATACAAAGAAGTGGAAAATAGGTCCAAGATCATTCACAACAAATTATTGCTAATTGAAAAAAAAAAATTCCTACCCTCACCTTGGAGGATCTCAAGGCAACACCTCGTTCTTTGAGGTCATGGTTTGGACGCTCTCCGGATCCCTAGGTGGGTCTGAAACTGCAAGGAATCCCCAAATGGGCAGTTTTGGGGCCAGCATGGACGCCAGCCGTACATCCAGGCAGGTCTTGGCAGGTTGCTCCGTGACTTCGGCTGGTTCACTAACCTTTTCTTGCACTCAGAACCCGCCAGGAACGAGGGCACTGGCCCGCACGTCTCTGCTCCCAAGGCTACATCCCCTATGTTCCGCTGCACTCTGGGTTCCATGCCTTAGATCCCAGGCACCTTAAAGTTGACGTTTCCTCACCAGCCCTCATGAAGTTGATACTCAGATAACGTCCTTCCTCTCCCACCTGGTCAGTACCCAGGGAGAAAGGAACACGGGTCTCAGTTTGATTTTCTGCCAGTCCATCGAAAAAACAGCTGGCCAGCAGCACTGGTGCACAGCACTGCCAGGTTACCCGTGACGAAAACAAAGCAAAACGAGATATACTCAAGTCAGCTGCGGCAAGTGCTTCTACATCCCTGCTCCAACAAGGAAAGACAGGAGGCCAGGAGTGTGGCTCACGCCTCTTGTCCTTCCTTGTTGGGTCAGGGGTACAGAAGCATTTTGGGAGACTGAGGCAGGACAAATGCTTGAATTTGAGACCAGCCTGGGCAACATAGCAAGACCCATCTCTACAAAAAAAAAAAAAAAAAAAATTAGCCAGGTATGGTATCATGCCTGTAGTCCCAGATACTCAGGGGGCTGAGGTGAGAGGATCACCTGAGTCCAGGAGGCGGAGGTTGCAGGGAGCCAAGATTGCACCACTGCACTCCAGCCTGGGCATCAGGGTGAGACCCTGTATCAAAAAAAAGAAAAAACAAAAAACAAAAAAAAGATAAGAAATACAGGAGACCACTAATAATTCCAAATAGCGCCTGCTAATTTGAAATCTTTTCCAGATATGGTGAAGGAAATCATTTTTCTTCCTACGCCCATTCTAAGGAAACGTTTCTATTTTTCTGCTATACAATTTGGTAACCTGCCATTTCAGATCCTGGCCTCTTTAAGCAGGACTTGCTGGAGTGCCAGCAAAGCAGCGCTCTGAAACCTCAGCATCCTCAGGCCCACCTGGAGGGCAGGTGAAGGATGCTGGGCCTCCACCTCCAAAAGTCACACTGGGGTGGGGCAGATCTGGGGTGAGGCAGGGTTTGCATTTCTAGTCTAGGGCCACACCACCCTAAACACGCCCATCTCATCTAATGCATACCAGAGGGAGAAGCCACGTAGGGCAATTCACAGAGCAAGCGTCCAGGCACCAGGTCACCGGTTGTCTATTTAAATGCAAACCCGTCAAACAGCTTAAGTCAAACAGGTTCACCCTCCTAACACACTGGCCAACACAGCTAGTGATAAATATAACTGCTGTTAGACCTTCTGCTCACTGATGACCAGAGCAATGGCCTGAAACATCAAAGCTGAAGGGTGTGTGCTATGGTCAGAGCTCTGCACACCCCCATCCCAGGCCATCTCACACGGGTGCCTTCACTGGCACCGGGGTCTCACAGACCAGCTCCACGCTCACACTTACTGGGACGCAACCACCCTTTCAGCCCTTCATGCATCTGTACCCTATAGCAGTGTTCAAGGGAGGCTAATTTAAGTAAGAAATGTAATACGCACATCTGTGAACTCTTCCTCCATATCCACTGAGTGGCCATCCAGAAACAGAAATATTAAAAAGAAAAAGAAGATTTAAGAGTCAAACACAGGGCCGGGTGCAGTGGCCCATGCCTGTAATCTCAGCACTTTGGGAGGCCAAGGCGGGCGGATCACATGGGGCCAACAGTTTAAGACCAGCCGACCAACATGGCAAAATCCTGTCTCTACTAAAAATACAAAAATCAGCCAGGCATGGTGGCACATGCCTGTAATCCCAGCTACTAGGGGAGCTGAGGCAAGAGAATTGCTCGAACTGAAAGGCGGAGGTTGCAGTGAGTGGAGGTTGCAGTGAGCCTAGATCATGACACTGCACTTCAATCTGGACGACAGAGCAAGACTCCGTCTCAAAAAAACAAAAACAGGCCAGGCACGCTGGCTCACGCCTGCAATCCCAGCACTTCAGGAGGCCAAGGCGGGTGGATCACAATGTCAGGAGATCGAGACCATCCTGCTTAACACTGTGAAACCCCGTCTCTACTAAAAATACAAAAAATTTAGCAGGGCGTGGTGCGGGCACCTGTATTCCCAGCTACTCGGGAGGCTGAGGCAGGAGAATGGTGTGAACACGGGAGGCGGAGCTTTCAGTGAGCCTGGATCGCGCCACTGCACTCCAGCCTGGGTGACAGAGAGAGACTCCATCTCAAAAAAAATAACAACAACAACAACAACAACAACAAAAACACAGAAACTCGTGGAACAAGCCCTTGCCCCACTCCATGTCAGCTGTGCTGTGCCACCCAGGAGCATGCAAAGCTCAAAGAGTCATCCACCTGCCTTGCGTAAATGATGTCAATACTCGAATCACAGAGACTGAGATTCCCTAGCCCTCGCCATGTGCATGTCACTCACAAGCAGGCATGAGGACCCCCGCAATTCACAGGGAATCCCTCTGGCCATCTGATGACCATCCATTCATAAATAAAAAGCATTAATTCCAGCTGGGTTGCAGAGGTGTACACATCAATACTTGTTACTGTTCACAAATGTTCCACTTGAGGATGGAGTGACGTTACAGAATTGGGAAGAACTTCACAGACATACGAGGGGTGCATTTAAGGAAAAAGTGTAAGGAAAAGGTGAGAAAATGGAATATGCTAACCTCTGTCTTTTCGTCACCTTCTAAATCTTATGATTCCAGTTCTGTTCATTCTGCAGTGAAAAATAACAAGTGATTCACATTCAGACACAAGGTGGCTTAGGAAACTGTGGCTGTTTTACAAAGATGAAACAATTTAGAAGATCAGGATTCCATGAACGTACTTACTTAAAGAGAGAAGAGACTGGGAGTTACACATCAACTTACCAAGGCTGTCCCGAAGTCCAGGAGCCCCTTAGGAAAACAGAGAATGTGCAGCCTCCACAGACCAATGCAGGTGGCTGGGCCCAAGAGTGGGGACGGGGAGGCTGCAGGAGGCTTGCAGAGGGAGCTGTACCACCAGCCACTCGCAGAAATTCCTAATTAAACCCTGACGGCAACTCTGTTTAGTGAATTGTCTCCTGGTCACTAAGAAGAGTGAAGCTGTTGAAAGCCTGCAGCCAACCCTCTGGATAACAGTTGAGATGTATTTTAGAGAAGGAAATGATCCTGTCACAATCCCAGTCCTGCCCACAGCTGCAAGCACGTCCTGGGAGTGCGGCTTCTTGCTCTGTCAGCACCAGAGCCCACCGTAGAGCCACACGGGTTCTGCCAGACGTTCCCACTTCAGGGAGTCTGGGCAGGTGCAGCTGAAACACCCAGGGGGCAACCCCCACCCTCACTTCTCAAAAGTACATGCAGAGGCAGACAGAATGAAACACGGCCCCCAAACCTCAGATGTACGGTTCAGCAACACGGCTCACCATAGAGCCACATGGGCTTTGCCCGACGACCCCAATTCACAGAGTCTGGGCAGGTCCAGCTGAAACAGCACCTGGGGGGCAACCTCCAACCCCACTTCTCAAAAGTACATGCAGAGGCAGACAGAATAAAACACGGCCCTCGAGCCCCAGACATAAAGTTTGGCACGGGCATCTGTGAAACAAGAACAAAAGTCGCATGGGAAAGTGAGCACAAAAATGAAAAAAATAACAGAATTACATACAGTGAAGATGGATGAGATGGGTAGGATTGTGAGGAAGTTGAGAAAGGGACTGAGGACCTGAAGGGGCACATAAGGGCTGGACATTCCCGACAAGGTAACAAACACACCTCTGGATGAGGTGGGACATCATCTTCATTATGGAAATAAAGGGGAAAAGCCTGAAAACATCAGTTTCCTACCACGAAGCAAAAATCAAACTGGCTTCAGACTTCTCCTCTACAACACTGGGTTCCAAAAGATGAGGATGTGGCATCCGTGGGGTCTTGAGGGAGAGCTGGCACAAACGTCCCAGAGCTGCCGTCTCCAGAAGCAGCTGAAACAGCCTCAGATCCAGCAAACTCTTGTCTTGAAAAATCTATCAGAGTACACCCCCTTATCAAAGGGATGCATGGCTGCAGGGGTTGTGGTGTAAGGCAATTTAGAAATCTTACTCCGTGCAGACCCTAAACTTGGGAGGCTGCTGGTCACACCCTGGGAGGACCTCAGCCAGCGGGAAGCCCTGTGCCTCCTCTCTGCTCCATCTCTAATGCCAAGAAACATTTTATGCATAAAATTACGTTATTTCCAATTTGTTAAATTGTATATATTAAGTCCATAAAGAGACCAAGAAAATGTATAAAAACATTGATGACTTCACGGTGGTATTATAATTAATTTTTTTTTTTTTTTTTTTGAGACAGAGTCTCGCTCTGTAGCCCAGGCTGGAGTGCAGTGGCCGGATCTCAGCTCACTGCAAGCTCCGCCTCCCGGGTTCACGCCATTCTCCGGCCTCAGCCTCCCGAGTAGCTGGGACTACAGGCGCCCGCCACCTCGCCCGGCTAGTTTTTTGTATTTCTTAGTAGAGACGGGGTTTCACCGTGTTATCCAGGATGGTCTCGATCTCCTGACCTCGTGATCCACCCGTCTCGGCCTCCCAAAGTGCTGGGATTACAGGCTTGAGCTACCGCGCCCGGCCATTATAATTAATTTTTAAATAAAACATGTTGTCTAAATTTTCCAGACTGAAAAAATACTCCTTTTAGCAAGAAAGGTGCTTTTAAAGACACTATAAACAATTATATATCCATCCTACGAACGTGGCCTTAAAATAAAAAGTGAAGAGCAAAAACAGCAGAAGGAAGTGCATGAATATGTTGATAACGTTTATCTCTGAATGGGGGGGGGGCTGTTTTGACTTCCATTTCCTTATGTTTGAAGTGTCACCTCTGTAATGTAATAATAGAGCAAACACCATAGTTGAGGAAACACTGCTGCCCACAAGGACATAAACCAAGTCTCCTCCAAAATGCTGCGACCCCAACCTCTGATTTTATCTTTTAAATCAGCTAGGTTTTCTCCCCTAAAAAGAAGCATATTGTATCATTACTCTTTAAAGGTAAGTGACTTAACAGGCATACAGACTTAAACACCTTCTGGAAAGGTGATGTGTCAAGTTTAACTAAGATTTGTTTTGTTCTGAAAAGAGCAGGGGCACGTTCCCAGGTGAGGGGACTCCAGGAAACACTGGCTGTGTCCGATGGGCCCTCACCTGGAGAAACAAGCGCTCGACGCCTCCACGGGCATCTGTGAAACAAGAACAAAAGTCGCGTGGGAAAGTGAGCACAAAAATGAAAAAAATAACAGAATTACATACAGTGAAGATGGATGAGATGGGGAGGATTGCGAGGAAGTTGAGAAAGGGACCGAGGACCTGAAGGGGCACATAAGGGTCTCCACCCTCCACCCGGACTCAGCAGGAAAGGGGTGCAGAGCTGAAGACAGACTCGTCTATAGAAACCCCAAGGGCTGTTTCCAGGAGCTACTCGCTGTCCCGTGCCGCTGCACCCTGCCCCCCTGTGCAGGTACCGGAGCTGCTGTCCAGCCTTTCCCAGGCTCTCCACGCCTCCTTCCACCCCACGTCAACCTGCACCACCCAACTCCCCACCGTCTCTTACTGACCACCGGCCTCAACTCCCGCATAGCCTGGAAACTGCAAAGCTGCCTGGCAGCAAGAGGGGACGGGCAGCGAACGCACCAGCCAGGTGGCACCTGCTCCCACCAGACTGCAGGGTCACAGCGCCTGCCTCATGGAGCCGTTGTTATGCACAACTACACTGGGAAATCAATGCAGCTTTAGCTTTACTTTGGTGCTAAATTAACTTTATAACACTTGGTTATAACATCCATTAATTTTTACAGCAATTACTAAAATAACAACTCATAATGCATTCATTTACCATATTCAGAAAAGCAACTGAAAAACCAAACACACAGTAGAATTTTATAGGACTGTAGTAGTTTTTGTTAGGTTGTCAAATTATTTTAAGCTCAAAATTAAAGTAATTAAATCTGTGACTCTCAACTGGGGGAGGTGGGCACACACAGAGAGGGGAACTTAAAATACTTTTTTTCTTCCAAACCTCACACAGACCCACTCGGCTGGTCATTTCCATTGCTGGAATTATGTCCTGTTCCTTAGGTTAAAAACAACTGCCTTTATGCCTATTAAAAATAATGTTTCTTCCTTTCCTGAGTGATTGTGAAATGAGCCATGGTGGCAAGGTAAGCACGAACAGAGGGAAACTGAGTCCATGTCCACATTTGATGGTGGGCAAGAACAGAAGGAAATTGGGTCCACACCCACATTTGATGGTGGGTGAGAACAGAAGGTAACTAGGTCCACATCTATATTTGATGGTGGGCAAGAACAGAGGGAAAGTGTGTCCAAGTCCACATTTGATGGTTAGCAAGAACAGGGGGAAGCTGGGTCCACGTCCACATTTGATGGTGGGAGAGAACGGGGGAAACTGGGTCCACGTCCACGTTTGATGATGGGCGAGAACACAGGGAAACTGGGTCAACGTCCACATTTGATGATGGGCGAGACCAGGGGGAAACTGAGTCCACGTCCACATTTGATGGTGGGAGAGAACAGGGGAAAACTCGGTCCACGTCCACATTGGATGGTGGCTTTTAATGCACTGCAGCCTGTGTCCCCTTGACCTTCACGAATTTTCAGGTAGTAAGAAAGCAATTTTTCTTATTGGAAAGGAGAAAACTAAGTGGCTGCAAAGTAATATAATTTCCTTAAAGCAAAACAACAGAGAACCAACTTTGACTTTTTCCACATTACCCAGTAATTCTAAGACTAAGGGTTTTGTCATGTTACAGCAAATGCCGTTCATTAGGGGGAAATTGGAAGTCAGAACAGTGTGTGCTATTCAAATTCTCAATGAATAATTAACTCAAATGGGTTCAGAGTGCTACAAAATGAAATTAATTTGTTTTTAGTTTAACCCCAAATCCCCAATCCCTTGCCAAATGATCCTCTATGTATCCTACATAAAGGACAGGGTCTTTCTGGCAGAAAACCATTAAAAGTTTTTATTTGCAGTAAGAGAAGCATGCCTTCTTATCAAACAGGTGCATGGCCCCCTTGCGGGGGGGTCACCCATCACCTGCATCCCCGTGTGTCACGGTGTTGCCGCACACCATTAACGCATCAAAACGGAAAGGAAGTGTAAGCAGTGTTTGCTGTCCAAAGTTCACGTCAACAACTCCTTATTATGAAGGCACTTCTGAGCCTTTCCTCCTGCATCTGGGAGCTGCCAGCAACCCAGTTCCAGGAGAGAAAATAGCTCGACACCTCCTGCAGCCCATGGAGTCCTCTTGTTGGGACAAGGTCCCCCCAGGAGAGAGGAGCCCCCAGCAGGGTCACCACTGGAGGTCCTGGGGGTGGGTGGTGCTGGGGAGGCCATGCGGGGAGGGCTGTTCCCTGTTCCCTTCCCCTCAGGAGACAGCTGGCCCAAGGTGACACAGCAGCGGATGGGATTTCAGGGTCAGGGACCACGGAGCCCGGGGCTGTGGACCACACCAGCCCACGGCCACTGTATGCCCCAGACCAACACGAGAAGAGTGCAGACCAACAACATCTTCGTCTACGGTAGGTGTCACGGTTATCGTTCCTAAGAGAGTCCACGGCCACTTCTACCAGGTGCCCTCCACTCTTCCCCTGCCCCAGCTGGTCCCCCTGTGACAGCCGTGTCTCTGAGAACGGGGTGTGGAGCCAGGGGGAAAACACAAAATAAACCACCTGCTACTAGAAACAGCCTCGCTGTCCTCAGGGAGCCGGTCCCGGGGCCAGCCTCGCTGTCCTCAAGGAGTCGATCCCGGGGCCAGCCTCGCTGGACTCAGGGAGTCGGTTCCAGGACCCCATGGACACCAAATCCAGGCACATTCAAGCCCCACAGGTGGACCTGCCGAACCTGCGTGTACAAAGAGTCGGCCCTCCGACACGCGTTTCACATGGCAGGAACGCTGTATTTTCTGCGTGTACAAAGAATCAGCCCGCCAACATGCCTTTCACGTGGCAGAACACTGTATTTTCTCCCTGAGTTTGGTTGAAAAAATCCACCTATAAGTTGACCCGCAAAGCTCAAGCTTGTGTTGGACAAGAGTCAACTGTATGCAATTGACACTGATTCCTACCAACAATATCCAAATCTTATCATGACCAGCACGATAAAGAGAATGAGCAAAATTTAAAAACTAAAGCAGAGTGTTTTCCTGCTAGTTGGCGCACTGCGTAAGCCCTGTGGGAAAGACCACACTGGCTGCTGACCAAACTCCACCGGCCTCTTCCTCCATCCTGAGGGCATCTTCCTCCATCCTGACAGCAGCCTGGGCTTACCTCAGTCCCAGGGCGGGGGAGGAGGACACACTGTGCACCCTCCCAGCTCTCCTCCGCCCCTTCCCTCAGGCTGGCCCAAGAGCAGCCTGGACAGTCAGGTGCTCAGGACACCGAGCTGCCCCTCCTCGGCCCACAGCCTAAGGCCACCTGTCTCATCTGTGACTGAGAAACAGCTGCAGCTGGAGGCGGGAGGTGGGACACGCTGGGATCTACCCATGGCCAGGCCGAGCTGCTCTGATCACTCAAGCTTCACTTTCATCACTTGCTCTACCAAATAAACTAGAATAAAATACGCCACGTCCTCCTTTGCACACACTCCCAAGCCTCCCATCCCACTTCCCGGCGCTGACACCATAAGAACACTTTCTGCGCCTTTCCAGGTATTTTCTATCCTCCTCAAGCACAGAGCCACATTCAGAGTGAATTTTTTTTTTTTTTTAACAGAAATGGCACCAGGGCAGATAATGTTTTTTTGTACCATTTCCTTAGTTTCTTGGGCATTTTCCGCACCAGGACAGATGGGCTCTGCTCTCCTTCCTCCCCACCGAAAGCTGCCTCATAGCAGCCACACACAGAACCGTAAGCCCTCGCAAGACTGTGGGTGTCTCGGGGTGCCCCACATCCCCAAAGACCAAGGGGTCACAGATCCACACTGTCCAACAACACTTCAGACATGGCCTCGAGCCTGGGAACCCTGCTGGCCAGCCCAGGCCAGCAACAGAATAGAGGTGTGAGAGGTAACATTTGCACTTCTTAAAAAAAAAAAAAAAAAAGGCAGATATTCAGTGCCACATTTAAAATGATCATGGCGGCCAGGCACAGTGGCTCATGTGTGTAATGTCAGCACTTTGGGAGGCCAAGGTTGGCACATCACTTGAGGTCAGGAGTTCAAGACCAGCCTGGCCAACACAGTGAGACCCCTGTCTCTACTAAAAATACAAAAATTAGCTGGGCATGGTGGCAGGCACATGTAATCCCAGCTACTTGGGAGGCTGAGACACAAGATTCTCTTGAACCCTGGAAGCAGAGGTTACAGTGAGCTGAAATTATGCCACTGCAATCCAGCCTGGGTGACAGAGCAAGACACTGTCTCAAAAATAAAAATAATAAATAATAACAAAAGAAAAAATATATATGCATTCCTAGTCCCTTGGAGCTGCAGCAACAAAGCTGGTGATATATTTTGGGTGTTTCTAATCAATGTTTTCCATGAGCTACACTGCAAGTCTCAACCTTGACCCTGCTACAATAATCATCTATTACAAATTAAAACAAGAGCCATAACTCTGACTCCTACTAAAATATTCTAATTGAGACATGTTAACAGAATACATTTCTTTGGGTGAGAAAGTATCCACCAGGGTGGGGAACAGACGGCCCACCGATTGTGCTGTGGCCCTAACCACCAAGGACTCATGGATCATCCACAGCAAGGCTGGTGACTCAAAAAGAACACTAAATTGCTCTTTGACATTAATTCTTAAACCTTGAGAAACCAAAGTTCTCTTTGTAACAGACTTAAAAAAGGATGAAGTCAGAAGTAGCTCAGCAGAGATGCACCAACTCTTACCTGGGAGAGACACCCCTTGCTAATCACGTCTGGATTAACGGATGTGCTAAAAGCATCTCTTCCAACAGAGACACAGACTGCAAACAGGAATGCCATGAACACCTTCCCCAGATAACCCAGTCCTGACCCATCCACCCCTCAGGAGGTCCCCAGACAAGTCCAATAAGGAAATGACCCCACAGCAGATTCAGGTGCAGGCAGTGAGGGTAGTGGCGTCAGGGAATTCCGCCGTAAACCTTGGCAGCACGCAGGGAGGTGTACCAAGCTGGACAGGTGAAGTCAAAAGTGCAGGATGATCTGGCCATTCCAAATATGCAGGGCATTCCAATTTTGTTAAAATGAAACCCAGCCTTTGAGAAGGCCCGGACTTCCCACAATGTGTGGTATTTATAGTGTGGAGGGCACTGTGGAGAAGTTATCAGAGGGTTCATGACGGCAAGATCCATGGAGGCTCTGCCATGTGCCAGGCATGAGACAACTATTTACATAAAACACCTCATTTCACGCTACACAGAGTCCACAGACTGCTCCATAGTCTCCCAGGTAAGAGTTGGTGCATCTCTGCTGAGCTACTTCTGACTTCATCCTTTCTCAACTGCTTCATGTTTCACCCTACACAGAGTCCACAGACTGCTCCACATTTCACCCTACACAGAGTCCACAGACTGCCCCACATTTCACCCTACACAGAGTACAGAGACTGCTTCACAGAATACTACCAAAGGGGACCATCAAATGATCCCCAAGAAGTAATGAGCGCCTTAAAAGTAAGAAAGCCAACCTCCTCCCCCTCTCTTAACTCCCTCTCCTCATTTCTGCAGAACCAAAGAAATATGATGCCTGAGGCTACTATTCTATACTACACTAGTACGATCTGTTTGTTCTATTCTATACTATTCCATTCTCTATGATAGAATACTACAGCTTCATTCCATACTATAAAATACTGTACTATCTGTTCTATTCTATTCTATTTTCTTCTATACAGAAAGGAGTTAGCCAGCTTGCTTTAGGCAGACAGTAAGGGAAGGGTCCCAGAGAGCCTCCAGCCCATGTTTTGTGCAGATAGGGGGACTTGCACGGGGGGCTCGCCTAAACATGCTCACAGCAGACTAAGGGTCCCCATGCACACGAGGGAATGGGTTGAAACCACCAGATATTTGCTCCTTAGACAGCGAGCCCAGCCCCATCCGCTTCTATATAAAAGCCCTTGTAGTCAACTGGGAAGGGGGCGACCAGCAACTTGCTCTCAGGACCCCTCTTTTCGCTGAGAGCTTAACTTTTAGCTTAACGAGTTCCACTGCACTCACTCTTCGATGTCCCCGTGCCTGTTTCTTCCTGGTCATGAGACAAGAACCTGGACCCAGCTGAGCTAAAGAGCAAAACTCCTGCATCAGTGCTACAGAACACTATCCTCTCTGTTCTGTGCCATGCGACTCTACTATTCCACACCACACTACGTAATATTAATACTATGCTGTGTGTTCTAATCTAGATTGTATTATGGTATGCAATACTACGTCATTAGTTCAACTGTTTACTCTACAATACTATCCCACTTGTTCTATTCTAGACCATGTAATACGATTTTTCCTATTGTATACTATACTACATAATGTTACACTGTTTCTTCTATTCTATGCTACCCTATATAACATTATGCTATTTGTTCTATTCTGCGCTACTCTATATAATTCTATTCTGTTTGTTCCATTCTATACAATACCTTGCATCATTTTACCATGTTCCACGATACAAGAGTAGAGTCAGTTATACTTTCATAATCTCTTTTCCAAGCTCTTACCCAGTAAGAAATGTGATGTTTTACTATGCCTCACATAAATGCACATTTCATGATAATCAATGCCATTTCCTATGGTTGTAGGATTCTGTCTCTATGATTCTACTGATACGGCTTCTTTGGGCTTTTCTTTAAGTCATTTGCAGTGTCTGGTTTCGTAGTGAAAAGATGACTAAGGTCCCGATAAGATCCTACAAAACCAGCATTCACACAGGCTCACCTGTGTGCACTCTGCTGGACTCCGTGTTGAAGGAGTGACAGGAAGACAGACGGCTGTCAGTGGATGGAAGGCAACAAGCACAGAGTAGATTCCAGAACTGAGACAGGTACCAAGGCTCTGGCACAGCTCAGGGTCAATCCCAATTCTAGCCTCTGACAGAAAGGCAGAGGAGACTTAGCACAAAGAGCACGGAACTTTGCTTTAATAAAGCAAATGCTTACCATCCACTGTGAGGAGCTCAAGGAGAAATGGCAGTAGGCTCTACTAATAACTACTGCTTTAAAAAATGGAAGGGAGAGGGTACATTTTCACATGGGCCATGTGGAAAGTTGGCTGAACCTGCCGCTGGACCTGACACTGGACCTGCCGCTGGACCTGCCCCTGGACCTGCCCCTGGACCTGCCGCTGGACCTCTTCCTGGACCTGATGCTGGACCTACCGCTGGACCTGATGCTGGACCTGACGCTGGACCTGCCCCTGGACCTGCCACTCGGTCTGCTATTGGACTGCTAACAAATGCTGCAGATTTTTATGGAGAGAAAAGTACAATGCGTCTGAGAGCAGCTGTCCCAGCTCTGGATGAAGCCGGCAGAAAAAGGAAGCAGCAGCGACGCTGGTATCATTCAGTGGGCAGAGTCAATGACCCTCCTGTAAGTCCAGCAAAGCTCAACCTGCATGTCTGCAACTAGAAATACCAATCATAAGCCAGACCTCCTGGCAAATACCATTGACCCGCTGTAATTCTGTGTGGTGTATTATGTCCCATGTACAGGAAATCATTCACAAAGCCTTTAACCAGGAAGTACTAACATGACTTTTAATGCAATATAACAGCTTTGCACCCATTTAACATATATTTAACCCCAGTGGTATATTTAAATATATATTTTATAGAACATCAGGCATGTTTACCTAATGGCTCGAACTTTCATAATGTCTCTCTCCCTGAGAGGACAGCGGAGGATCCCATGCACTGTCTCCAGGAACATGCCCCTCCCAGAGAGGATTCACAAATCAAATGTGCACATGCATGCATGCACAGACACATATCACACACACACATACACATGGACACGCACACCTACATGCAATACATACATTCACACATGCACACACATTCACATAATCATATAATACCACCACATAACACATGCATACACATACACACAACACTCAAACACACACGCACAAACATACAACACTCAAACACACACGCACAAGCATACACACAACACTCAAACACACATGCATACACGTACACATTCTGACACACATACATATGTAAATGCGTAGACATAACATGCACAAATATACATGTATAACTATATACACATGAGCATCCATGCATGCCTACTTGCACATATGTGCAGTCGTGCCTAAACATGTAACACATGCACACACACACATGCAACACAAATACACATGCACACATATACACATGCATGCACATGTACATTACACGCAAAGGCACACATACATGCACAACACATATACATGCAATATACACTTTCATACACATAAATGCAAACACACATACTTATATACATCCCTCAAAGACCCCATTATTCAATTCTAAACAAAGTGGTTTATCCCCCAAATGTACCTTCTCGTAATTAATAAGCTCTACTGCACATTTCTTGTTTCAAATAATGAGCACACACACATTTATACTCCAATACGTGTGAACATATAAATAGAAATAGGCACATGGGCACGAAGACCCTCTTCTGTAAAGGTATTCTCAAACTTGAACTGAACGAATTCTGCTAATTAGAGTCAGCAAAGATATATATTTGACCTCGGAATGAATATACTCGTTCTTTTTGTTACCCCTGGCAACAGCAAGAATGTAAAACAGAGTTGTGCGATACCATGTCACTTATTCAATCCCACTTCCTGGGATCTGACCCACTTGGAATAGCGTTTCTGTCTGAGTGATTTCCTTCTGACTGAAATCATGAGATAATTCCTTCTCTTCCTGCTTTCTCTTTCCCAGGCCTTTTCACTGCCCTTTCATCATCTCGGAAACTAAATCATACTTGTCAAAATGGAATGCAAAGAAACAGCCTTAGGAGAGAATCCCACAATGGAATGGACCCAAGAGAAGAAAAAATATTCTTTTTGAAAATGTACAAAAGGAAAAGTCAAGAGGCCTGGGTTCCCTCTCATGACAGAAACAGACGTCAGCATAGCAGGTCGCTCAGCACAGTTCAGCTCTGTGTATGAAACAGAGATTCTAGTCCTTGTCCCTGTTTCAAGTTCTGTGTATGAAACAGATTCTAGCCCTTGTCCCTGTTTCATGATGTTGCAGTGAAGGTAACAAAACAGACAAAGGGCGCAGGCTGCAGAAAAGGATTTTAAAAGGATGACTTTTAAAATGTGAGCCTGCTTTTCAAGGGCACAATGAGGACATTTTCAAGTATATTAAAGCTGATTTATAAGAGATGGGTATAAAGACTCTACAAGGTCATTAGACTTTAGACTTACAAAGAAAACAAATCACATTCTCCTAGCATCACCAGTCAGGTGTTCCACAAATACTAAGAATAGCCACTGCAACGGGGTCCACTATGAGGGGTCAAAACATAACCCATGAAGCATGGCCGAGAGCTCCTATAACCTGATTTCTAGGAATCTAATTTTAAACATCCTCACAGCTAGCACATCACAAAAATACAGAGCTCCAAAGGCTGTAACACAAGTGCTAACAACACCTAGCCAAAAATATACGAGGCATTTCAGGCAAAAATCCCAGAATCAGAAGAACACAAGTTTTCTAAGTTCTTCAAAAGCCGGTGCTGGTTGAGGCTCTTCTGCAGACTTCAACAAAAGACACGCTAGAATTAGCCATTGACGGTAACCCTGAGTCAACACGCACAGTGTTCAGAAAAGCACAAGGCCTGCTCCGGCTTGAGACCCTGGGAACTTTCTCTGGACCGCACCGAGTGGACGACTTTGAGAACTCAAAATAACCAACAACCAGTCCATGAACAGGGAAAGAAGACTGCAGCCTCCCTGGGGACCTGGCTCCATGCCTGCCACCTTTCTTCCGGATACCTTTGCCCTTCCTGGCTCCCTCCTCCACCTGGAGATGCTCTGGGTTCAGGCCCCTCTCCAGTTGTGTCTCGGTCCACAGCTGGGTACCTGTGTGAAGCACCAGGCCTTGAAGGACCATCTCCACCTGCTTCCTGCACTCACTTCCCACCCACTTCCACCATGACACCCAGGCTCTGGCTGCTCTCAGGGATCAGGGCCGCCAGGCTCCCCTCACAGGCTCCAACTGGAGTCCTGCCCTCTGGTTTTCAGCAACACTTGGGACTTTCTCCTGGAAACTCTCGGCTCTGGGCTTTCGTGAACTGCGCCATCCAGCTCTTCTCTGGACTCTAAGCAGGGCCTTTTCTGGGTCTTCCAACCCTTCCTCCATTTCCAAATGTGGGCTTTCCTTTGGCCTCCTCTCTCCAGACATGCACGCCTCACACTCTGGCTACTTGACCTGCACTTCTACCTAAGAGGCTCCCAAATGCTCCCTGCTCCAGATTTTCCCCAAGCCTCCTCCTGTATTTCCAAACTTGCAGCTTGCAGTGGTGTCTCTAAGTATCTCTGAGTCAGGTCCACACTTGCTTCTCCTGATTTCCGGCAAAGCGCAACGGCGACCTCGGGGTGCAGACTCGCAGCTTCATCCGCCTTCCTGTACTCCCTCTTCCCCTCCTGACCCAGGCACCGAATTGCTCAGCTCACTGGCTGCCTTCTCTCCTCCTCCGGCCACGGCGAGTGCCCTGCATGAGCCTGCCCTGTCACCCCCCGGCTCCACGGCATGCCGCACATCAGAGACACGATTCTCTCCGAAACCCTCAGTGGTTCCCTAGTATCCCACAGGTAAGGACTTCCACATTCTGGCCCCAATCTAACTTTCTGGCCTCAGATATGCACATGCATATTTTATCTATGCAAAGAGAGTACAGGTCTCACACCCGCTCTCATTCCTGGGCTCCTAGCTCCTCTTAAAGGTGCTGTATGAGGTACCTATGAACTTTCCAAACACTAACTGAATATGCGCTTGGAGAACACTTACTTGATAATTTTGTGGCATTGTCGGATAACGTGGACAAAGTGAGAACTACGCAGGTGTGTGGATGCTGCCTTGCCCAGACCTCACTTACCCAGACACTCCCAGATGCTCAAGGTGACCAGCCCTATTGGTGCACAGGCAGGCACAGGCTGCACCCCCACAGCTGGGCCCCACGAGCTGAACTATAATTACGAAGATGCTGTTTGCTCCTAAATCTGTTTATGCTGGTGCATTTGTTACACATTACTGAAACCAATAAAGTATGACTCCAAAGAGTGAATAATTGTATGAAAACTAAGTTGGATGCCTTTCAAAGACTTAATATAGGGGAATTTTTTTTTCATTTTAATCTTTTTAAAATTGCTATCAAATTAGGTGTGAGCAAAAAATATATACAATGTTTGAGGAAATAATTTTTAACGGTTTCATATCTAACATACCTTGCTTCTCTTGTGTTGCCTATTCTCTTCTAGAAGAATAAAAACTGTGGCAGGCCTGCGATGGCTGTGGTTGAGGAAAGAGGCCACAGCCACAGCCAGCAGAACCATGCTCAGCAGCAGCCTAGCCCCGCGTGGAAGAGGCGTGAACACCCTCGGGAGAGGTGGATGTGCACTAACGGTTCCCAGCTCTGACCTCTTTGATTAACTGAATGCAGTGATTGGTTTTATCTGAACGTCAGACAAAAGGGTGTCTACGTCCAGGAAAGACTCTAAACACTCTGGACGCTGCTGGGGCAGATGGTGACCTTGACCCAGTGATACCACTCTCCAGTGGGCAGCCAACCCAGTCTCCTAATCATAAAGGACATTCATAGCAACACTACGAAAAAGAAACACTACTGTTCTGACCCAGAAAAGTGAAATTTAAAACATAAAATACACGGGTTCTAACTAAGAGGCAGACAGACCGGGCACGGTGGCTCACGCCTGTAATCCCAAGCCCTTAGAAGGCCAAGGCGGGTGGATCACTTGAGGTCACGAGTTTGAGACCAGCCTGGTCAACATGGTAAAACCCCATCTCTACTAAAAATGCAAAAATTACCCGGATGTGGTGGCAGGCACCTGTAATCCCAGCTACCTAGGAGGCTGAAGCAGGAGAATTGCTTGAACCTGGGAGGTGGAGGTTGCAGTGAGCCAAGATCATACCACCGCACTCTAGCCTGGGCAACTCCTTCTCAAAAAAAAATAACATAAAATAAAATAAAAGGCAGACAAACAAAGGAGATTTCCTCTGATCTTAAAAACAGAAGTATTTGTTTCACAGCGTGGATAATTGAAGATCTGCATAGAAATCACCTAGGGTCCCGCCCTCCCTCACAACAGACTGGGATAGAGGGAAGGAGGGCAGGAGGTGGGCCCCTTGTCCACGAGAGCCTCTTCCCACCCCATCCCCTTCCTCAGGAGGGCAGCCTGCCCAGTGCAGGCTCCCTTCTCCCCAGGTAAGACCCTGGCGTCTCTACAGGAACACCCACCTCCCTTCCCTGCAATCCACTCCAGCTGCTCACGGCCAGTCAAGGGGGGTGCTCTTCAGAGAGGAGCAAACGGTTTCGAGGACAGCCTGAACTCCAACGTCCCAGGTGTGGCTTGCCAGGAAGCACAGAGGAAGGATGCAGGTCCCGAGAAGGAGGAGGCGCAGGAGGACGACGAGAGAGAAGAGAGAGAGACAAGAGAGGCAGACTCCCCAGCGGGGGGCTGAGCACAGGACCTGGCTGAGGCCTCCTGGGGAGGGGCAGAGGCAAACAGGCTGCTGCTTCTAGGCTGCTCGGGAAGATACAAGCTCGAAGGGGCTGCAAGGCAGGACTCACTGAGGAGCAGTCATGTGGATGCCCCGCCTCTCACATGGCACACACTGACAACATGCAACTCACATGCAACACAACACAACACGCATGTACAATGTGCTTATACAACACTGACAACACACACTGCACACAAACACACACAACCTATACAACACATACCCAATACATGCAACTCACAACACAATGTGCATTTATAACACACTCATACGACACATAACCAATACATGCAACTCACAACACAACATGTGCGTACAACACACTCATACACACATACAGCACACGTAAGTTACATACAACACAACACGCATGAACAATGCACTCATACAGCACACACAACACACAACTCACATACAACATGCACATGCAACACACTCATACAACACATAACACTCATACAACACACAACACACGTAACTCACAACACAACATGCACACACAACACTCATACAACATACATACAATACATGCAACTCACAACATACACATACAACACACTCATACAGCTCACGTACAACACATGCAACTCACGTTCAACACAACATGCACGTACAACACACTCGTACAACACAACACTCATACAATGTACACACAATACATGCAACTCACAACACAACATACACATACAATACACTCATACAACACATACAACACATGCAACTCACGCACAACACAGCATGCACGTACAACACACTTATACAACATATAACACATACAACATACACACAACACACGCAACTCAACACAAATACATGTACAATTCACTCACAACACACAACACTCATACAACACACAACACATGCAACCCATAAACACATGTACAACACACTCATACGACACACAACACTCATACATCACACACAATACATGCAACTCATATACGACACACACATACACACATACAACACCCAACACTCATACAACATACAAAGCATGCAACTCACAAATACACGCACAACACACTCATACAACACACAACACTCAAACGTACAATAAGTGCAACTCAACACAATATGCACATACAACACACATACAACCCATGCAACTCACATACAACACAACACACTCATACAACACATTCATACAACACACACTATACAGATTCTAAGTATGAAATAGAAAACAGCACACGCACAGTTTCTAAATTTGATGAAAACTTTTTTCAAGAAAGTCGTCCAACATCCAAACTGGTATCATGTCCTCATTTTCAGCTGCTGTTCAGATTCAAGCATTTTTATCATCTACTCTATGAATTATAATAATACAGCATAAACCCATTTTTCATTTTACACCCACTTTGGTGTGGGGTACTCCAAAACAGGGGCCAGGAGCCTCAGAGTCGTCCCTCGGAACAAAACACAACCGACACTCAGAGGCCAGGAAGGGAACTCGGGGGGTGACACACACTCTCTCATCTGCAGAGCTCTGCTTCAAATGCTTTACACTTAACCAGGCTGGAACGGGTTGGTGAGGGTACAGACATGGCAAACTGAGAAGAAACTGGCAGGTGGAGAAAGATCAGTCAAAATCCAAGGAAAAATGCTGAACATTTTCCACAAATAGTTCACACAACAGATGATACTCAGGCTACTGAAAGTTTATTGAGAGGGGTCTTGCTCCAAAGAAAAAGTTCTCTCCCAAAGTTATCAAAGATTCACAGCAGGCACCTGCCCCCAACACACCATCTTCCGAGGGCCTATGAGTCAAAAAGAAGGTAAGACAGTAGTAAGGGTACAGGGGGAGGAGAGCGGGAGGGGACCGAGAACTCGGAACCAAGAGATGGGCGGACACTGAATGCCTGACTCCAAGGTTATCACCTCAGAAAACAAGTCTGTTTAAGTCCGTAGTAACAGTGTTAGTACTTTCACTGAACCTGCACTCAACACTGGAGAACATCCCTGTGTTATGAAGACGATCTGAAAAATAACATTAATTCACAATGTAGAGTGATTATTCAGCCACAGAAAATAAAACTGACATAATCCACTACAAGTCACACTATGTCTTTCTTTAAGACTGGTTTATGATGTAGAAAAGAGGCAGCTTGAGATCTAAAATACTTAAAATGGCAAACACCTTGTTTCCCTGAATTCTCACAACCGTGGCACCAGCTAGAGTAAGACAGAGTGGTTTTCAGATCTTCCAGAACAGCAGAACAGATCAATCATAAATATGCAAAAGTGATCTGAAGACAGAATTAATTAATATTCCACGTTTTGGCTTAAACTAGTCATGTGATTTCCAATAAGTGGGAAACATTCACACCAATTTTTATAAGAAAGTTCAGTGTGAACACATAGTACAGAACATTGCCTTTGTTTTGGAATTTATTTATTTAATATGACAATTTCATTTGTATTTAGTTATTCTT
This sequence comes from Macaca fascicularis, assembly GCF_037993035.2. NCBI lineage: Eukaryota > Metazoa > Chordata > Mammalia > Primates > Cercopithecidae > Macaca > Macaca fascicularis. Next base: position 420,896 of record NC_088391.1, on the reverse strand, counting down.
GATGTTGAATGCTCATCTTTATTAATGATGAGCTACCCATTTTCTGACTGAGGAAACAGAAAGTTGTCACTGCCTAACAGCAATACTCAAAACAGCCTGTATGAAAGGAAAAGGTATATCTGTGCGCACACAGATGCATACACATGCATACACGTACCTACACATGTACACACACGTGTACATATGTGCATACACATACACACATACACGTGTGTGCATGAGCACACATGCACGCACACATATGCACATACATGCAAACACACGCATATGCACATACACGTACACTCATATACACACATACATATACACACGTACACATGCACACACATACATGCATATACACTTGCACATGGACACGTGGACACGCACATACACACGCATACACACATGCACACACATGCATGCGTACATGCATACGTAAGTATCATCTCAGGTACGTGGATTCAAAATTCTGATGCAAACAAGAATAATTACAAAACAAGGTAGGGTGTCAACAAGTGAGAATTGAGATGAAAGTTCTGATATGTTCCAGAGACAATACGGGAGGTCGTCACATCACATAAATATCTTACCCATTTTAAACGTGACAATTCCTGCCAACATCGGCCTGGATTAAGATGATTTCATTGACATAAGGAACAGAAAATATAATATTTATTCTAATGAGATTCTGTAATCATTACACTATTTTCACAATTACAAGTAATCACTAAATAACTTCCTCCCAAGGGTCTAAAAATAAAAATAAGATAACAAAAGAAAGTCACAGTCCTGACAGCTTTATCATGCAAATCACAACTGTGAAAATCAAGCATGTTTTTGAGACTATGCCCTCCTCAAATATCCTTCATGGAATTTTGTACCAGTAATGCTGGTAATTAATTGTTATACCAGCTGGAAAGTATATCATTGGGGGTATGTGAAGTAAACATGTAAAGAGAAATGAACACACACACTTGAAACCAGGCCTCATTTCACAACTGTTTCCTACTTTCGATTTGCTTAGTTTACCTCATGAGGTACCTCGAGGAGAGAAAGCAGAGCTGGGATCTGTCCCGAGGCTGCTTCGGGAAGAGCTGGGTGGGCACCAAGACCCTCAGACCGAGGGCTGAGCTGCGTGGCTATGACCCCATCACTGCAGCTCCCCAAGCGTGTGTCCCTGTGTGTCACGCAAACCCCTGCCACACAGGTGACGCATGCCACACGCCTGACACAGGCTCAGCACACAGGGAGCGATCAGTAAGTGGTGACTAGAGAGAAGCGACGGCCTTCAGCGTGGATGGAGAAAACAGGCCACAGACTCACAGAGGAAACACCACAGATCCACAGACGGAGAAAACACCACAGACGCACGGACGGAAGAAAAGCGCCACAGACGCACGGAGGGAGGAAAAGTGCCACAGACGCAGGGACGAAAGAAACGCCACTGATGCACGGATGGAAGAAACGCCACAGACGCATGGACGGAGGAAACGTGCCACAGAGGCACACACGGAGAAAACAGGCCACAGATGCACGAACAGAGGAAACGCCACAGACGCACGGACGGAGGAAACAGGGCAGAGACGCCCATACACCAGTGTGGAACGTCGGACAGGAACGTCCCGGCCATGCACTGTCCACTCCCCCTAGAGACTTCCCACCCCAGAGCACTCAGGATGGCTGTGGAGCTCCTGCCACGCACCCCAGAGGCGAAGCTGGGGAGCCAGAGATGAGCAGGTTCACGTCCATCAAATGCAGCTGCAATCCCTGTAATAACTGCAGGTCACTATTAAACAGAAGGGCACTTCACTTGGAATAAAAGCACTCTGCATAAAAGAACTAAAGATTGGCTGGAGACAGCTTAGAAACCGTCACCATTATTCTTGTTAGTGACAGCAAAGCTTCAAGAGTGGTCACTTTTCCTGTAGAAATCCCACAGAGGTGATTCCTGGAACTCATTTAGAATATTTCTTTCCCAGAAACCACACAACCAAGAACTTAATAGTGCCGTCTCTTGACCAGAAAGATTCAGATTTCTGATGAAACTAAACCCTGTCCAGCCTCCTGATTCTAGAAGATGCTACACAGAAAAGCTAACTCAAAGGGGTCTCATTTCTTTTGGCATCCACGACACATAAAAAAATTTTTTTTAAATATACAAAAAATGTAGGAATTGTACAGTGAATACCCATGTGTCTACCCCCTGGATCACAGACTAGATTTAAATGTAAAGTTCTGAAGGTTCCCAGCTAAGGAAATGTGCAGTGTAAGCCTCTACCCGATTAGAACCAAGGGGAATGGAATGAGCTTTCCCCAGCTTTGCTGCTCAGGTGGGAGGGGCTGCCACAGCTCAGCCACCCCACCCCAGAGCATCCAGGATGGCTGTGGAGTTCCTGCCACCCACCCCAGAGGTGAGGCTGGATCCCCAATCGCGGTGTTAAGAATGAGCCAGCCTTTAGAGGCCATGTGGTCTATACTTGAATAGAAAATGTTCCAGGAAACTAAACATTCCAATGCGTGCACTGAATTCCTAACCATCTGAAACCCAGGCTCCTCATCTATACACGAAGAACAACGCTCTCTCCTGGGAAAGCATTTCAGAAGGACGAAAAAGGATCCACATGAGAGCAGCTGAAAACTACAAGGCATCATGCAATTATAAGCCTTTTTCTATATCTTTGTTTCAAGGAATGTCAGCATTCTAAATATTACAGTTCATCCCACATCACCTTTCAGGAGCAAATCATAACGATCAAAACTATCAGCGGAATCACTACCAGCTCAGTCGCCATGTGCTTCTTCTTCCTGCATGACAATTCCTGCAGAACGATGGGACCATCCAAGAATGGCTCTCTGCCATCATGTGCCCATTCTCCTTCCCCAGGGAGCTATTCCTGTACTCATGGGGCATGGGAAACCTGTATAACGCCACCAGAAAGTCCTTGTTTGACTTACACACTTCCCAGAAGAGCTGATTTTATCCAGAATCCTAACTGTGTCAAACACTAAACCTAAGAAATCATCAAGAAACCAAGGAAATGTAAGGCCATGTCCTGCCCCGGGTGCATGGCTACTAGGGGAGAAATAGAAAATGAGACATGAAAGGAAACTTTTAAGATATTCAGACCATCACTGGATGATTCCAGGAACCCATTACAGATCATTGCTCTTCCTAATAGCAGGAAAGAAATTCTAAAATCCCAACAGGCATGGTGAGTCCCTCACTTGCATGAAGTCAAAATAATAATCCATCACTCTCTTCAAAAGGACAACAGAAAAACTACTTCCTCTTCATATTAATTTGTGTACAAGCAACTTAAGTGAGAAAATCTTAATGTCTGGACTGTGATATCAATAGCAAAATAATCCCAAGATTCCCAATTAAAAGATACAGACGGGCTGAATGAATTTAAAACAAGAAAAACCGACAATATGCTGCCTACAAAAAACTCAGTTCAGCTGCAAAGACACACATAGACTAAATGTGAAGGGATGGAAAAACACATTCCACATTAATGGAAATCAAAAGTGAGCAAGAGTAGCCATATTTATTTCAGATCAATCACAATTTAAGTCAAAAACTGTAAAAAGGAGACAAAAAGGTAATTATATAATAAAGACATCAAAATAGCAAAAGGATATAACAATTACGAGTATATGTGCACCCAACAACAAAGCACTCAGATATATAAAGCAAATATTAGTAGATCTAAATAGAGAGAGAGGTCGGGCGCGGTGCCTCACGCCCATAATCCCAGCATTTTGGGAGGGATGTGGAGGCAGGTGGATCACCTGAGGTCAGGAGTTTAAGACCAGCCTGGCCAACATGGTGAAACCCTGTCTCTACTAATACAAAAAATTAGCCCAGCATGGTGGCACATGCCTGTAATCCCAGCTACTTGGGAGGCTGAGGCAGGAGAATCACTTGAACTCAGGAGGTGGAGGTTGCAATGAGTTGAGATTGCACCTCTGCCCTCCAGCCTAGGCAACAAGAGCAAAACTCTGTCTCAAATAAATTTATATATACATATATATGTATAGAGAGAGACAGGGAGACACCAACACAACAATAGTAGGAGCTTCAAAATCCCACTGTCAGCACTGGAGGTCATCTAGACAAAAAATAACAACAAAACATCAAATTTAAAGTCCAGTGTAGACCAAATGGACCTAACAGACATTTACAGAACATTTCATCCAACAGATACAAAATGCACATTCTTCTCCTCAGCACATGGAACATTCTCTAGCATCCACCACATGCTAGGCTACAAAAGAATGCTCAATACATTTTTTCTAAAATTGAAATAACATCTAGGATATTCTCAGACTCTAACAGAATAAAGCTATAAATCAACAACAAGGAACAGACACTTCTCAAAAGAAGACATTTATGCAGCCAATAGAGACATGAAAAAATGCTCATAATATAGAATGAGACCACCACTTCTCCTGTTGTCTTTCCCAGCTTTTCCCCGTCTCCCCTTTTCCCTAGTTTATAAGACAGGAGAAGGGGGAGAAAACAAAAAGTTGGAAGGAAACAGAAGTAAGATAAATAGCTAGACGACCTTGGCACCACCACCTGGCCCTGGTGGTTAAAATAATAATAATAATATTAACCCCTGACCAAAACTACTAGTGTTATCTGTAAATTCCAGACATTGTTTGAGAAAGCAGTGTAAAACATTTTGTTCTGTTAGCTGATGCATGTAGCCTCCCATCATGTTTTGTCTGAGGCTAGTCCTGCTACAATAATCACTCGCCATCAGAGAAATGCAAATCAAAACCACAATGAGATACCATCTCACACCAGTTAGAATGGCGATCATTAAAAAGCCAGGAAACAACAGGTGCTGGAGAGGATGTGGAGAAATAGGAACACTTTTACACTGTTGGTGGGACTGTAAACTAGTTCAACCATTGTGGAAGACAGTGTGGTCATTCCTCAAGGATCTAGTACTAGAAATACCATTTGACCCAGCCATCCCAATACTGGGTATATACCCAAAGGATTATAAATCATGCTGCTATAAAGACACATGCACACGTATGTTTATTGCGGCACTATTCACAACAGCAAAGACTTGGAACTAACCCAAATGTCCATCAATGACAGACTGGATTAAGAAAATGTGGCACATATACACCATGGTATACTATGCAGCCATAAAAAAGGATGAGTTCATGTCCTTTGTAGGGACATGGATGCAGCTGGAAACCATCATTCTCAGCAAACTATCGCAAGGACAGAAAACTAAACACCGCATGTTCTCACTCATAGGTGGGAAATGAACAGTGAGATCACTTGGACACAGGAAAGGAAACATCACACACTGGGGCCTGTTGTGGGGAGGGGGGAGGAGGGAGGGGGGAGGGATAGCATTAGGAGATATACCTAATGTAAATGATGAGTTAATGGGTGCAGCATACCAACTTGGCACGTGAATACATATGTAATAAACCCGCACATTGTGCACATGTACCCTAGAACAAAAAGTTTAATTTTTAAAAAAATCAACAACAAGGAGAACTTTCAAAACTGTATAAATACATAGAAATTAAGCAATATACCCTTGAATAGCCAATGGGTCAATGAAGAAATGAAGAAGGAAATTTAAAAATTTCTTGAAATAAATGAAAACAGAAACACAACATATCAAAGTTTATGGTATACAGCAAAAGCAGTATTAAGAGGAAACTTTATAACAATGAACTCCTACATTTAAAAAACAGATTTAAAATAAACAACCTAACAACGAACTGCAATGAGCTAGAAGAGCAAGAACAAATCAAATCCAAAAGTGGTAGAAGAAAAGAAATAACAAAGATCAAAGAGGAACTAAATAAACTTGAAACTAACAAATATAAAAATGAAGAAAAAAATGTTGGTTTTTTGAAAAGATAAATAAAATAGACAAACCATTAGTTACACTAAGCAAACAAAAAGAAATCCGAAAGAAATAAAATTACAAACAGAAAAGGAGAATGACAGTTGATACCACAGAAATACAAGGGATCATTACAGACTATTTTGAACAACTATATGTCAACAGATTGGAAAACCTAGAAGAAATGGATAAATTCCCGGACACGTACAACCTACCAAGATGGAACCAAGAAGAAACGGAAATCCTAAAACAGACCAATAATGAGTAACATGTATGACTAAGTAATAATAAAAAGTCTCCCAACAAAGAAAACCCCAGAACTAGGTGACTTCGCAGCTGAATTCTACACATTTTTATTTCAATTCTTCTCAAACTATTCCAAAAGTATTGAAGAGGAGGGAATCCTGCAAAGTTCATTCTTCAAGACCAGCATTACCCTGATACCAAAATAAGACAAGGACACAATAAAAAGAGAAAACTATAGGTCAATATCCCTGATGAACACAGATGCAAAAATCCTCAACAAAATACTAACAAACTGAATCCAACAGCAAATCAAAAAGATTATACACCATGATCAAGTGGGATTTATCCCAGGATGCAAGGATTGCTGAACAAACACAAATCAATAATCATGCTACATCACATCAACAGAATTAAGGACAAAAACCATAATATCATTTCGATAGATACAGAAAAAGCATTTGATAAAATTCAACGCTGCTTCATGATAGAAAGTCTCAACAAAAGAGGCAATGAAGGAAACATACCTCAACACAATAAAGGTCATATGTGACAAACCCACAGCTAACATAATGGGGAATGGGGAAACACTAAGAGCTTTTTCTCTGAGATCTATAAAGACAAGGACGCCCACTTGTGCCACTCCTATTCAACACAGCACTGAACGTCCTAGTCAAGAGCAGTCAGGCAAGAGAAAGAAATCAAGGGCACCCAAAGTGGAAAGGAGGCACTCTAATTGTCTGTTTTCAGACAATGTGCTCTTATATATTAAAAAAAAAAAAGACTCCAGCAAAAATCTCTTTGAACTGATAAACAAATTCAGTAAAGTTACAGAATACAAAATCAACATATAAAAATCAGTAGCATTTCTATAGACCAACAATGAGCCAGTGGAAAAAGAAATCAAGAAAGCAATCCCATTTAACTACAAAAATATAAAATAAAAATACCTCAGAAGAAATCTAACCAAGAAGGTTAAAGATCTCTATGAGGAAAACGATATTCTACCCTCGGAAGGTAGAACAGTGGATTCTAGAGACAGGAAAGGGCGGCGGGAAGGCAGAAAGGGAGAGGTTGCCTGATGGATACAAAATTACATCTAGATAGTAAAAATAAGGGTTAGTGTGCTATAGCCTTGTAGGGTGACTATAGTTTACAATTTATTGTATATTTTCAAGCAGCTAGAAGAGAGGATTTTAAATATTCCCAGCATTAAGAAATGACAAATGTTTGAGATGATGGACATGCTAATTACCCTGAGTTGCTAATTACACATGATAAACGTGTATTGAAATATCGCACTGTATCCCATGGATATGTACCATAATGTGTCCATTAAAAATAATAATTGTTAAAAACCCAAGGGTCATTTCTCATTTGTCCTATGTCAGTGTTGTGGTCCATTGGTGGAGACCTAGACATTTGCAAGTAAGACTATAGTCACTTGAGCTGAAAGCAAATGAATCGTCACAAAAATTACTACTGGCACCAAGTCTTCTTTCCAGAATTTCCTGCCCATAGCACTGCACAGTCACTGTGGGCAGGAAAGACACACTAGCACCCAAGTTTCAACCCCAGTACAGTTGATGCTTTGATTTCTCTGGTTTGGAATAGGTGTGTGTTCATAATTTACGTCTACTCCAACTGTCCCCTTGCTTAAATAGCTTCTTAAGGATAACTTCCTCTTACTAAATTCCAACAGCTTCTGAGCATCCATTATATTCTCCAAAGTAAATAAAAAGAGAAAATGTGTTGAAAGCCTGATAATGTTCACTTAAGAATGCAGCATGATGTACAGCTTGAAATGGCTACTCCACCTTGTTCCTTTACATGACTTTTAAAGTAGCCCCAGTTATTATACATAATTGAAGTCATAATTTCTGCAATACCATTAGGTCCACGAACGGTGGGGCCAGGGGACTTCAAAGTCTGTCTCCGATTTTTTTTTTTTTTAAAAAGGAAAGCTCATGAGAGTAGGTAATGAAAATAAATATTCACACAACTCGGAACAGGGGATGGTGAAACATAAAGCTCCAGCTGGCACAGGTGTCCAGCCAGTGAGGGTGGGGACACAGACTCATACGGTCCCCACAATCCCTCAGAAGTGCCACAGACAGGTGGGTGGCCTGAGACAGAGCCAGGCTCCGAATTCCGGGAGCTGTCTGGCTCATGTGCACCTCATGTGGTCCACAGTGCACAAGGATGCCCAATGTCACCAGTCCCGGTGTAGAACACAAGAATGCCCCATGGCATGAGCCCCCGCTGCACAGCATAGCCCGAAGGTGCCAGCTCAGACTCCTACACACACTGGTCACCAAGGCACTGCCCTCCAGGAAGGAGGACCCCAGAGGTCGTGGCAGGGTGAGGTTCTGCTCTTCATCATCCCCGAGCAGAGGGGAAAGTCCCAGCAGACATTTGGGGAGCCTCTACACGTGGTTCTGGGACTCTGAGTGGAGGTTCAAAGATGTCCCCAGGTACGCCAGACTCAAACCTAAAAAAGACCCATTCTTCCAGATATGCCCAGACTGGAACCTATATAGGCCATCCTTCCTAGCTTTTCTCTGGAAAAGCAGGCTTAAAAGAGTATCGACTAAAAGGGGCCACCAGGAAGACAGAAGTCCTATCTTTTAAAAAAGAATTTTTTTTTTTTTTTTAAAAAGAGGCACTGAGGCTCTGACCCATCTGAGCACAGAGTACATGCTCGGCAGCCTCTGTCAGAGCAGAGCAAGTACACACATGCTCTCCATGCCCTGTGCTCCCAGCACCCGTGCTCCCCGCACCCATGCGTCACACGTCCGTGCTCCCCAGACCTGTGCACCGGGCATCCGTGCTCCCCACACCCGTTCTACCCGCACCCGTCCTCTCCACGCCCATGCTCCCTACACCTATCTGTGCTCCCCATGCCTACGCTCCCTGCAGCCATGCTCCCCGCACTGTGCTCCCTGCGCCCATGTCTGCTCCTCGAGCTCTCTTCCACTGGTTTCCTCTGTACATCACTCTTGATAGTCACTGTCACCTCGAATCACCTGGCTAAATGGAGGTAAAGAAAAAGTCTAGAGTAGCACATTGGAGGACAGTGTGGAAGTGGCTATTTACCAAGCAGGGCTATGAGATGAACGCATCTGATCCCCATTAATCCTGACGGTCAGTTGATTAGCCCTGTTCAACAGCTGGGGACACTGAGGTGTGGAAGGACGGGCTTGCTTACCCCAGACGATGCTGACAGTGTGGGCCCAGCCCAGTCCCACAGCCACCAGGAGGAGGCTCCTCACTGGGCAGGCACGGAGGTGCAGCCCAGAGGACGCTTGTGACCCTGGCATAGACTCCTCAGGAAGGAAACAGAGAAAGGCCCACAGAGACTCAAGCAGCACAGAAGAAGGTCACCCACAAGTTAAAAATACATGTTTGTGCTTTACCGTCCCAGAGTGCTAAAAATCCCACCCACTCACACGCACAGCCTCACGTGAGCCCGGCCTCCTGCAACACTGGGCTAAGCGAGAGACGTACCTGCCCCTCTCCCGACAATAGCAGACTCGGCAGCTATTCTTCAACGTACTTGACACCCTTCCATGAGGATTAAGCGACACTCTGTCGACACTGGCTAAGTTTAATCCCGACACAGCCAACCATCTAGATCTGCAGTGAACAAACAACTTACTTCGGATGATTCTGCCACTAACAAAGACCCTGAATCTCCCACCAAAGCTTAGTGACACGACTTACCTTTCTGTTTTGATTTCAAGTACACTGGCCCACACGACCTAATTTACCTGCTATTAATGCCTTGGAAAGACCACCAGGGGGCCCCACACCATTTTCAGCTTTAGAGGGATGTGAATTTCCCTTTGATGAGAAAGGTGATGGGGAAATAAAACAAGGATCCAAAACAGATGCCTGTGTGTTTCCTGGGAGTGATAAAGTCAGGAACTGCCTTGTGTGTCAGGCGAGGGAGTAACAGAGACAATGGCACCAACTCCTGAGACAGAGGACCTGATGCATGGTGCAGCCACCGCCTGTGGCCAAGGAAATTCCAGGGAATGTAGACCCCAGTTGCATGGTACAGCCACCATGTGCGACCACAGAAATTCCAGGAATGCAGACCCTCAGTCACATGGTACAGCCACTATTTGCAGCCACTGAAATTCCAGAGAACGCAGACCCTCAGACACATGGTACAGCCACTATCTATGGCCATGGAAATTCCAAGGAATGCAGACCCTCAGTCACATGGTACAGCCACCATATATGACCACAGAAATTCCGAGGAATGCATACCCCAGTCTTATGGTGCAGCCATAGCCTGCAGCCACAGAAATTCTGGAGAACGCAGACCCCAGTCGCATGGTACAGCCACCACCTATGGCCATGGAAATTCCAGGGAACAGAGACCATCATTCCCATGGTACAGCCACCACCTATGGCCACGGAAATTCAGGGGAACTCAGACCCTCAGTCACATGGTACAGCTACCACCTGTGGTCACAGAAATCCTGGGGAACACAGACTCCAGTCGCATGGTGCAGCTACCACCTGTGGTCACAGAAATCCTGGGGAACACAGACTCCAGTCGCATGGTGCCGCCACCACCTGCAGTCACGGAAATTCCAGGGAATGCAGACCCCAGTCACATGGTACAGCCACCATCTATGGCCACGGAAATTCCGGGGAACATAGACACCAGTCGCATGGTGCAGCCACAACCTGTGGCCATGGAAATTCTGGGGAATGCAGGCCCCAGTCTCTAAAGTATGAACTTCACTGCAGTGAATGTGGAAGAGTTTCTCTCTGTGCAGAGCTCAGTATCCAGAAGGGAAGATGGCCCCAGGAATGCCTTCCTCCTCTTCAGAGCTCAGGGCCTAGGGCTGACACCCTTGGGAGGGGTCCTTGTTCAGCAATTGTGCCTGTGGAGGGTCCCCCAACACTCACCGTGCACCTCCTAGGAGCGGAGGCTACAACAGGGAGCCAGAGACCAAGCTCTGCTCAGACAACAGTGAGTTGATGGCCTTCCACTCTAAGTTCAACAGGGACCCAGGGACCAAGCTCTGCTCAGACAACAGTGAGTTGATGGCCTTCCACTCTAAGTTCAACAGGGACCCAGGGACCAAGCTCTGCTCAGACAATAGTGAGCAGATGACCTTCCACTCTAAGTTCAACAGGGACCCAGGGACAAAGTTCTGCTGAGACAACAGTGAACTGATGGTCTTCCACTCTAAGTTCCAACTGCATGGAATGTGTATTCCATGAATGCTTGTTAAATGAATGATTCATATAAGGTCATCTGTGCTGACCTTTGCTGGTCTGCTGACTGTGAGCTTCAGAGCATAGGCCTCATTCCTGGAGCACCCAGCTCTTCCCACAGCGACGGCCGCTGCAGGGCAAAGCCCAGAGCTTCTGTCCTGCAGCAACACACTCAGGACCCTGCGCTGGGCACGCTGGGGGCCTCTCCAGCAGAAGATCCTCAGCCCTGACCTTGCAATACCAGTGAACCCCAGGGGAGTCCCAAGTGCTCAAAATCATGTAAATGTCCATTGTGATTTAACATATCAATTTTAGAAGAAAGGGCATATTGCCACCTCCCTCCTCAAACTAGGGACTATAAATCGATCCATCACCCTAACTGAGACTCTGCCTTAAATTCTGCTAAAACTACCATCCAAACACTCAAATTTACATTAGCGTTAAGGGAAAAAAAAAAAAACTAAAACAAACACCTGTAAGAAACGGTCAAGTAACCTGTGATACATCAACCCAAAGATTAAACATGAAAACAATGAAGTAGCAAGATATTAAAAGAATATAAACTCTATGTACATCATGGCCCAAGGTTCTAAAATTACACAGAGACAAAGACTGGAATGGAAGGGGGATATGTTTACAGATACATTTTTTAATTTTTAATTTTTAATATTACTTCTCTAATGTATGATTTGACTAACCAGATAATTCAGCAAAAAATAAAAAAATTAATTATGCCTATAGATAAATATGTAAAGAATCCTTCTCTTTGATGCCAATGGAATTAGTTTGGGTCTGACCCACAGTCTTCAATCTTTTAATTAAGATACAAAAATCATCTTTCAAGCTGTTAGGAAAAAAAAAGAAAAAGATTGAAAACCAGGAGCCCAGAAGAAAAGGACTCGCTATGTATCACAGCGTCTCTCCACGCCTCTCCACCGCGGACAGTGCTCCCTCTTTCCCCATTTTCATACCTACTGCACAAAACACTTAGTAAAGAACTATCTCAATTCATGAGTCACACAGCACAAAGGGCCAGTGTTGCTGCCAAACATACCCTGCAGCCCCAAAACGAAGAGGCAACTGGTTCCTTCCTTCCTCAGTGAAGGAAGAATGAGAGGCTGCTGGTTGTCATTTTAAATCTCACACCTCAATGTCTTAGCACTTTCCTGCTTTGTTGGTTTCCAGGGCTTATTAAAATTAACCACCCCCCCCCCGGTGGATATTGAAGAAAGAAAGCAGGACGGTTGTGCAGGCTTCCAAGAGGCAGAGAACTCCTTCCGCGGCCACCTCTGTCTTTCTACCCACAGCAGCCGGGTTTACCAATTAGTCTCCCTTAAAGAGCAGTTTATGCTCATCGCGAACAAATGGATGCAATTGCTTCTTTTGAGATGCAGCAAGTTTTGGACGCTCAGCAAAAAAAAAAAAAAAAAAAAAAAAAAAGAAAGAAAGAAAGAAAGAGAAAAAACAGGGCACTGGCACAACAGTCATAACCTCTGCGTGGCACACACACAGAAGGAAAGTTAAAGCCCTGGAGGCGGAGGCGTTCGGAAAGGGAAGGTGGAAGTAGGAAGGACGCCCACGGGATAGAGTGGTCAGAAACAGACCACCTCACCAAAGGGCGCCTTAGACGTTCCAGAGGACAAAATGCCCCTCTTTCCAGGGTAAACACCCATTTGCCAAACTCAGCCAGTGACGGCAAGCAGGAGTTTCCTTTTTTTTTTTAAGGCGTCTGAGTAACGATGACAAGAGCAAGAAATGAGCTTAATAATGGGACTGACAGGGCCCTGGGCTGGTGACTCAACTGATGTGCACAGCATCAAAACCCAGGTTTCTCAATGCGCTCCCTCTGCAGTTCAGGACAGCACTACAACTCACCCCATCAATCACTGCTTAAAAAATCAGTTCTAAAAAAAGACGACCCATTTGAAAGCAGCCGGAGGAGGAAGACAGAGTGTCTCACAGAATCCAACCGCTTGTAGCCTCGGAACCATAACAAGAATATGAAACTAGCGGGTCCAGTGTGAGGCAGAACAGAGACGCCGTCACGGCTCTCAGGAGGCTGAGCGGGAAGCGCATGCCTCAGGCCCCGCAACGCCCTAATGGCGCCTGGAGCAGCCCACAGGCCTGTGTCCTTCGTGTGGGTTCACCTTCCTAGTTTCCTGGGTAAATTCAATGTACAGCATTTATTCGCCAAGAAAAGAACATTCAAATCAAACTACTGTCATAACTCTGAAGGGCTCTTAACACTCCAGTCCACACGTTCAAAAGCCCACAAATATCAGTGCTGCCACTGTGCAGGTAACAATGTTTTGGATGCATCATGCACGTAACCAGTAACCATGTTTTCATGTTTTCCGTAGCCATCTCATTCAGGATACTAAAATGATCTGTGACGACTTGATACTTAGTTATCTGTGATTTTCAGATAGATTTAACGAGGCTACCTGGCCAAGAAGGCCTCACCCTCCTGAACCCGGGCACCGGTGCCCCTACGTGCACCCGGGGCCTGGGGAGCACAGTCTCCACCACCTCCCACTCTTCAATGTTAAATGTCCTACCTGCGCGCCTGCGTCGTGGGCCCAGGCTCGGGCCCCTCCTGGAGAGCCCTTTCCACATTACAGGACAGGGGAAGCCCAGAGCCCGCGCTGCGGCGCCGCTGACGTCCCGGAGTCCCCGCTTCCTGGTCCTTCCCGTCCGCGGAGGCTGGCGGGGAGGGTCTGGGACCCATTTTAGTTTTCGGTTTTGTCACGAGCCGGAAGGCGACAGCACATGCGAGCGCAGGAAACCCTTTTTTAAAATCTTCCAACGGAAACGCGAGGGGCTGCCGGACCGCCTCGGAGACGCTAGGCGGGAACCCAGAGCACCCCTGCCGTTTCCCGCATTGCAGCAGCCGGGACCCCGCCCACGCCGCGGGGGGCCCGAGGCGACAGGAGGCCCGCCGGGATCCGGCCATTTCTTCCTCGACATGCTGGGGGGTGGCGTGGGGCGGAGTTGGGGTACGGGGGCAACTTAAGAAGTGATCGCGCTGTACCCAGGATTCGGAGGGGAAGCCCGGCCCCATCCTACAGCTCAGAGGCAGAACGACCCCGGAATGTGCTCCAGGCGACCCCCTCTACCAGGCTCAATTTAAAACATAAACCGGAGAGGGTGGAAAGCTCACTATTTTCCGAATGGAGGTTCCTACCGCCATGTTCCTTCCTCCTCCGCCCCACCCGGCAAGGACCCCGGGGCTGCCTTGCCGGCTCCCGCCGCCCCGCAGGTACCCCTGCCGCTCCCGGGCACGGGCTTCTCCCCAGTTCTTCCCATCGCTTCCCCGCTCTTCTCCCCAGTTCTTCCCATCGCTTCCCCACCTTTCCCCGGGTCCTCCCATCGCTTCCCTCTCTTCTGCCCGGTTCCCCCATCCCCTTCGCCCTGTTCTCCCCTTCTCCCTCTTCTCCCCTTCTCCGTCCGTCCTTCCCTCGCCGCCCGGAGGGGGGCACGCACCTTGAGCACGTCCCACGCTGGTCAGCACGCCGATGGCCTTGCCGGCCCCGGAGAGGTGCTCCAGGACCTTCCGCAAGGAGCCCTTGGGGGCCTGGGAGTCGTCCGCGTCCAGGGCGAGGAGGCCGAGGGCAGCCGCTAGTCCGGCAGCGCAGCAGGCAATGGAGACCCTGCCGGCGCGTGCCCGACTCCGAAACGCTGCCCCGCCCGCGCCCCCGCCCGGCCCTAGCGCCAAAGGGCCTTGACGGGCGGGGCCCAAGCGCACAGGAGGGGCTGCGGCGGTGGGGGCGCGGCTAGGGGCAGGGGCAGGGGCAGGGGCAGGGAAAGGGGCAGAGAAAGGGGCAGGGGCTGGCCGGGGGCGGGTGTGGGCAGGAGGACCTACGCGGGGGTCGTCGTAGGTGGCTGCCGCGCGAGCGGTGGGTGAGGTCGCGGAGGCGGGGGTAGCACCACAAGTGGGCGGGGTCCCTGGGGGTGGGGCCGCGTTGCCGGTGCGCTAGCCTCGCGGGTGGGTTGGAGGACTCTGGTTGGGGCCTTTAGAGATGCCCGGAGCGCCACAGGTGGGGGCAGGGGCAGCGACCAGGGGAGGGGAGACCGCAGGGGGGCGGGGTCACATCGTTCGCTGGGCGGGCCAAGGCAGGGCGGAATAGAACGCCGGGAGCATCTCCCGGTGGGGGGGCAAGGGAGACCGTGAGTGGGCGCGAACGCCGGTGCCGGTGGAAACCCCGCACTTGCGGGGAGCGCCGATGGCGGGGCGGGGTGGAATTGGGGCGCGGAGAACCCACCTGGACGCGGAGGCTCGCGGCAGGCCCGGTAGATCTGGCTGTTGTCAGCGCCGAGCCCGGCCGGGCGCACAGCTTCTTGTTGGAGGCAGGATTCCTCCTGGGGCTGCGCTAGGAGCCTCTGCGCGCGGCTTCCTCGATCCCCGCCCCCACGTTTTCTCTGCAGCCTGAGGTCGGGAAGGACGCACGGAGAGTGGATCCTCCAGGTGGTGGGAAAAGCTGAGTGCGGCGAGCTTAGCTATGACGAAGCTGCGATTTCCCGGGTCCACGGGGTCTGTGGCGCTCCCGGGCCCCCAGCCCGTCCCGTTGGGAGAAGAATCCTTGGGGTGGGGGAGAGTATCGGGGCGCTACCCTCAGAGACGCCTGGGCGCGCGAAAGTCAGAGTGGGACAGGAGGAGGCGCAACGGGACTGACCTGGCGGGGAGGCAGGACGACCCTTCCTCCCTACGGACAGGCGCGCTGCTGTACGCTGTGCCGACCTCGGCTGACTTCACCGGCCAACTCCACGTGCTGAAATACGCACATCCAAAGCGCTGTGCCAGTTGCCCATCCAGAGCTTAACAGCCTGGTGCCAGTTACCTGCGATGGGAGAGGGAGCAGCCCCTACAAAAGCACGGGCTTATGGGATCCCGGTTCCTTCAGTGCTCACCCCACGAAGAAGGGCTCCCAAACGGCCCCACTCGAGGGCTTTCCGGAGGATGGTCCTGCGCAGTGGGTGTTTGTTGAACAGATAGGAAACAACAAAAGAGACTAAGAAGAGGTTTGTTCTATGAACCCGGGAAAGTGAAGCAATCGCAAAGGAGAGTCTCACCAAAGGGCAATCCTGGGGAAAAGATGGAGAGGCATGGATTTCTCTTGGATGTGTGCCTCATCCTGGGGCTCATCCCGCTGAGCATCAAATATTCATTGCAAAAGAGGAAAAAAAATATATGCTGCGGACAATGCTGGATGGTCTAATCTCTCCCTTGGCCAGAATTAATGGCGAAATTCCTAACCCCTCGTGGTCCTCAGAATCACCTGTCCTATGCACACCCCCATTAAACCACTGAAGTCCAGTTTCTGGGAGCTCAGCCAGGAAATGTGTAGTTTTAAACAAACCACCTAGGTTATCCTGATGAATGCAAAGTCAGAGAGCGCTGCTCTCATGCAGTGAACCTGAGCATTATTCTATTAATTAAAAGGGAGAGGAGAATCCTGGCTGTCTTAAGGTGGCAGTTGAGTGGCCTTTGCCTTCTGGCGGGCAGAAGAGCAGACCGAGGCTCTAAGCACCTGCACCCACAGCTGGGCTCAGGATCTGTGCTGGAGAATAGAAGGGCTAATTTAATTATTCATGCCTTTTTAGAGCATGTTACATGTGGAGAAGGTGGGCCACACTGAATTTTATTTTAGCCAAATACCCGTTATCTCCTTATACAATTGATATTTTTATATTGAACATTAGGGGATTGGTCATTTGTCATCAAATTGTCTGTAATACAGAAAATGATAGATACAACCTAACAGTTCAAACATGATGAGTTAAATAAATGATGGTAAAAATATGCGCTGCAATAATATTTAGTTGCTGTTACCGCTACAAAGATATGTGTCTACTGACATGGAAATATGTTCAGGACATACAAATAAGTGAAAAGGCAGGCCTAGACGCAGTGCGAGCCTGTGTGTGAGTGCGTACGTGTGTGTGTGTGTGTGTGTGAGTCTGCATACATATGTAAATGTTTCTGAGCATTTTATTTCCTTTCTTTTGCTTAGTATAGGCAACGCCATTTTTCTCTGCGATGAACAGGTATTGTTTAGGGAATAGAAATAGTTAATGAAAAACAATAAAATTTAGAGTGTCAAGACCCCTAAGGTTACCGATTATGTTCAAAAGTTTGTCTGTGTATAAGGGCTGGGGTCAGGGTGGTCACTGACGGTCCTCACACATCTGTTCTTATGAGTTTGGCCCATTGCTCAGTCAGTCAGGGAATTAACATATATTAATATATACCTGTAGCAAAGATGGAAAAGAATAGCTATGGCTTTTTTTTTTTTTTTTTTTGGAAAGTCATGTATTTCAATGTTGCTACAACTAGAGGTTTTTTTTTTTTTTTTTTTTTTTTTTTTTTTTTTTTTAACTTTGGCCTTAGCAATGAATCTTCTAATTCAAGAGGAAGATATTACATGCCGTGCTGACCGTACAGCTTCCACCCAGTAGGACCTGAGGCGTGTGCTTGTTCTTTATTGTCCCTTGACAGATTACTCCAAAGGCCCACACCAGCACACACTTATACCCCAGGAATGATTACTCCTTGGGCCAGGAGTTCAGGCAGGCTTCACTGGGCCCTCTGCCCCAGGGGCTCTCCAGGGCTGCAGCAGGTGTCTGCCTAGGGCTGCTGTGTCTTCTGAAGGCTCAGGCTCATCAGGGGAGGAGCTGCTTCCATGCTCACTTCTGTGTTGCTGGCAGGATTCTGTTGCTTGCAGGCTGTTGGACTGAAGGCCCCAGTCTCTCTGTGGCATCAGCTTCAGGTTGCCCTCTGCCCTGGGCGGGTGACTGGCTTTGCCAGAACTAGCACCTACCAAGAGCCAGGGGAGAGTTCCAGTGGACAGAACCTCAGCTCCTCCCAATCCAATCTCAGGAGAGACGGCCATCTCTTTTGCCTGGTTCTATTCATCAGAAGTGAGCCGCTGAGTCCAGCCCTCTTCTAGGGTCTGGCTGTGAACACTAGGGACAGCGGCCAAGGGGAGCCACTTGGGAGGGTGGTGCTGCCTGGGACCTGCCTAGGACAAGTTGAAGGAGAACATGCATAGGGACAGCTGCCCTTCCCACTTCCCCTCAGTGGTGAGCACAGGAGTTGCCAATGTGCCCTAAAGGAGTTCTGGCATCCCAGGAGGGAAGCAGCTCCCAGCCATGAGGACACCATGACCCAGTGCCCCAGCATGTGGGGCTGCACATCCCAGGGCTACCTGACCTGCAGCCTCTTCTCCTTCTCTGCTGTCTCGGCCTGTGCATGGAGTGGGCATCTCAAATCTGCAGGGGCCAAACTGAGCTCAGGCCTCTGCACCCCCCACACAACCCCCCATCGCTCAGTCTTCCTCACCTCAGCTCCTGGTGACTCCATCCTCCCAGGGGCTCAGGCTGAAGCCTTGCAGTGCTCTTCCACCCTGGCATCTAAGTCCCTCAGGAAAGTCCCCATTGGCTCTTCATTTCATCTGGAGCCACTGGGGCCAGGCCACCACCTTTGACCTGGACCGGAACAGGCTCCCTCCTTATCCCCTGCTCTGCCCCAACCTCCACCCCACCTCCATGTCTCGGGTGTCCTCAGCTTCAAAGTCAGGGTGCACCTATCAGGATGTAATTCAGGCATCTTCTCTGCTGACTCGGAGTCACAGACCCCACACAAGCCACACTGGCCTGTCCTCCGGTCCCTTCAGATCCTGGTGCTGCCCAGAGGCCCATGCAGGCACCCGACAACATCAGGCCCAGCCTGCTCTTTCCTCAACCCAGGCCCTCCTCTCCCTACCGACTCTGCCCACTTTCCACAGGTCTGTCCTGCAAGGTCTCCTGCACGGTGAGGCCTCCCCAGATCACCCTCTTAGAAATTTTGGGCTCCATGCACACTCCTGTTCCCTCCCTGCTGCTCTTAAAACATCCTCGTCAGTGTCACACATGGGGCATTTCAACTATCTGCTGGGCTTCTCGAAAGGTCCCCCGGCTGAACTCTGAATGCTGTGGATTCAGAGATCTTTGACTCTTCCCTGCTGCAGTCCCAGGGCAACAGCAGAGCCCAGGACAGAGTGAAACTGTCATGGGTGCTGCTGAATGAATGAATGAAGGAGGGAGTAAGTGAGTGAGTGAAGGAGTAAATGAGTGAGTAAATGAGTGAATGGGTGAGTGAGTGAGTCAGTCAGTGAATGAGTGAGTGAGTGGATGAGGGAAGGAAAAATGAGTGAGTGAGTGGGTAAATGACTGAATGAGTGACCGTGAGTGAGTGAATGAATTGCCAAGGGAGTCAATGAGTGAATGAGTGAGTGAGTGAATGGGTGAGTGAATAAGTGAGTAAGTGAATGAATGAGCGTCTTAGTGAATGAGTGAGTGAATAAGCAAGTGAATAAGTGAGTGAATGAGTGAGTGACCGAGGGAATAAATGAGTGATGAGTGAGTGAGTGAGTGAATGAATGAGTGAGTGAGTGAATGAATGAGTGACTTAGTGAATGGGTGAGTGGGTGAATGAGTGAGTGAACAGATGAGTGGGTGAGTGAGTGAATGGGTGAGGGAAAGAGTGAGTGAATGAGTCAGTGAGCGAACAAGTGAATGAGGGAGTGAAGAAGTGAGTGAATGAACGAGTGAGTGAGTGAATGAGTCAATAAATGAGTGAGTGTGTGAGTAAAGGATGAGTGAATGAGTGAGTGAAGAGGTGAATGAGTGAGTGAATGAGTGAATGATTTGAGTGAGTGAATGATTGAGTGAATGAATGAGGAAATGAATGAGTGAGTGAATAAGTGAGTGAATGAGTGAGTAAATGAGTGAATGGGTGAGTGAGTGAAAGGGTGAGTTAGTGAATGACTGAGTGAATGAGGAAATGAATGAGTGAGTGAATGGGTGAGTGAATGAGTGAGTGAGTGAGTGAATGGGTCAGTGAATGAGTGAGTGAATGAGTAAATGAATGAGCAAGTGAGTAAAAGGGTGAGTGAATGAGTGAGTGAGCGAGTGAAGGAGTGAATGAGTGAATGAGTGAGTGAGTGAATGAGTTAACGAGTGAATGAATGAGTGAGTGAATGAGTGAGTGGGTCGCTCAGGAGATGAGGACAGGAGTTGCCCTCCGACTGCTACAGTAGACAGGAGCTGAAGGAGTCTGAAGGGTGGGAGGTGCTCACTCGGTACATACACCCTGCTCCACACATTCCCAGAGAAACCTAGTCTCACCAGAGTGGTCGCTTGAGAATTATTAGTAACAACCTTTTTCCCAATATTTCATATATGCAGGATGATTTCTTACTTTCCTTGAAAATGCCAATCGTTTTTTGGACTTGGAATTCTCCACTGCTGGTCCACGCCACTGTATTCTCCCATAGGGGCATCCCCCGAGTTGGACAAAGAGTCATTCCCAGGAATGGATAAAAGCCAGAAGGGCATCATCAGGTGGGGCACCTTCTCCTATCATCCTCCCCTTCCTGTCTAGGTTACCCTGAGTGACTTGGTTTGGAGGTCTACAAAATGCAGACATATCAAATTTAGATAAAAGCCTAAGCAGTTTAAGAGGTTGCAGTGCTAGCAGGAAGGTCTTTGGCTCCCGGCACCCTCCTCCTGTCCAGTCTCTGCTGGACCCAGGACTCTGACTCCACCTTCGGCCTTGGGGGTTTCCTCCCTTCCTTCCCAGCCACTGAGCCGGCTTGGGCTAATCTGCAACCGCAGAGGCGCAGCCCTCCTCCTTTCCTCCTGCCTCTTCCTCTCTTCTCACTTTCCTTCTGCGTCTTTCAGGACTTTGGAAAGTCCAAGAATAAGCAAAACTGTAGACCAGAAAACGCTGCCTTGAGCCCATTCCCCTCCCAGCAGCTTCCCTTCAGACTCCTTGATCTTTAAAACTTATTTTGCTTCGTATCTAGATGCTAAACTTTATATAGAAAACAGGTGGGGTTGGTTTCTTGGCCGGGTACAGTGACTCACACCTATAACCCCAGCGCTTTAGAGGCCAAGGGGGAACGATTGCTTGAGGTCACATGTTTGAGACTAGCCTGGGCAACACAGGGAGACCTCGTCTCTACAAAAATTCAAAAAAAAAAAAATTGCCTGGAGCGATGGCACATCTGTAGTCCCAGGTACTTGGGAGGTTGAGGCAGGAGGATCACTTGAACTCAGGAGTTTGAGATAACAGTGAGCTATGATTATATCACGGCACTCCAGCTTGAGTAAGAGAGTGAGACACTATCTCCTAAAAAAATAAAAATAAAAAGTGCTGGAGTCCAAGCCCACAGCCAATTGCGATATGTAGATCTTTTATTTTTATAATCCGCCTCTCTTGTCTAAGTGCCAAATGACACTTTCATTGTGTGCAACTACTTCCACTTTTGACTGGCTTCTCTTTCCTTATGTATTAAGAATCAGGTTGTATAGAGTTCTGAGAAAATAAAATAATAAATCAGCTGCGTGCCATGGCTCATGTCTATAATCTCAGTACTTTAGGAGGCTGACACAAGGATTGCTTGAGACCAGGAGTTTGAGACCTGCTTTGGCCACATAACGAGATCCTGTCTCTACAAAAAATAAAAATAAAACGTTAGCAGGACATGGTGGCACACCTGTAGTCCCAGCTACTCAGGTGGTGGAGGCCTGAGGATTGGCTCGAGCCTGGGAGGTTGAGACTGCAGTGAGCCGTGATCATACTACTACACTTTGGCCTGAGTGACACAGTGAGACTCTATTTCTAAATAAATAAATAGTATAATATAATATAATATAATATAATATAATATAATATAATATAATATAGTATAGTTTAAAAACAGATGGAAGCTTCCCAAGACTTTGATGCAGAAACAGGTTGCCCTGAACCAATTAAAATTAATGTCCAAAAACCGGAAAGAAATGAAAGAAAGAAGTTGGATTATTTCTGTAAAGTATGAGGCCACTACAAGTTTTACTTTCTCTAGGACATTTTCTCAGTGGTGTCAACTGAAGTCCACTTCACAGAATGACTTCATCTCCTGAGCACATTGGAGAACGATGATTAAAGAGACTTCCTGGCACTCCCGATATTTTTAGTGTCACATGGAAGCAGCAAGAGTCATATGTGTGAAATACGTGGTATTAAAGCGGAAGACATTGGTTTGTTCTTTCATGAACATCATCGGAACATTTCTCTAACGACTAGTGTTATGTCAGAAAATAGGGAGAGAGAGATGGTTGTTTATTGGCAAATAAGTTACATAAATTTCCCAGTTAGAAAAACAATCATGATTTTAGCCTTGTCAGATGAAGTCAGATATGCCCTATGCTTCAGTTATGGAATGCTACCTCTGAATATTGATTGACAAGTATCTTCCACAGACCTGTGATCTGTCGCTGTGTATAAGCTTGAATTCATAACTACCAGTCCTTGAAGCTCCCTTGCTGCCTGCGCTGAACTGAAGTGGCTCCCGACTGAGGCATTCAAGGGAAAACTCACTGAAATATTTGAAACCACCGCCATGAACAAGAATGCTCTTCCTGTATGCTAGGATGTACACCCAGAGCGTTATCTCATTAGTTGTATATGCCAGCATCCCGCAGGATCTTTTACCTTTTTTGGGTGTCAACTTCGAGATTCTGATGTAAGCTGCAGACCTCTTCCTCTTCCAGGCGGGCTGGAGGAGAAGGCTGGGCTGGAGGGGAAGGCTGGGCTGGAGGAAAAGAGTGGGCAGGAGGGAAGGGTGGGCTGGAGGGGAAAGGTGGGCTGGAGGAAAATGGTGGGCAGGAGGGGAGAGAGGGAACCTGTGGTCTTCCTCAGGTTGCAAGAGAAAGAGAGCAGATGGGGAAGGATCAGTTACGTCTTCATCTCACATGTGGTAAATCAGTCCTCTACATAAGCCTTTATATAAGATAAGGTGAACATAGAGCAGCTTCCTGTGGAGATGTAGCTATCTGTAGCTATCTGCTTAGGAACAAAAGGAAATGCAGTTTCTTGCATGATTCAGCTTCCAACTTAATGATTTTTTTCCGTTTTGGCTGTGAGTTGGGGTCCCGAGACTTTATTTTTCCCTGTGCACTATATTGTATGTGAAAATTGTTGTTTGGGACCTAAAGTTGTTTACTTACTCCACCTGCATCCGTTAGCTCAATTTCCATTTGGAGTGGCTTCTGGAAGGCTGGAATTGAAATCCACCAGTGCCCATTTCAAGGTGTTCCCAACATTGCCTGGGAACAAGGAGCCCGGATACACTTCCCTGTGGATGCAGGTCAGTCATCATAACGCACAGAAACAGCGTTGACCTCAGCCTGGAGCCATCGTCCTGAAAGGGGATTCTTCTCAGCTCGGGCCCGAGACTGATCCCTGAGAAGCGGCTGCTCCATCCCTGAACCCTTCCTGCTTATGTCTCCTTACTTCCTAGTGATCACGGCATTCAGGCTTAGAATGCCGCAGGCCTATCCCACTGGAAGCTGCCGAGGTGCCTCCTGCCACTCAGGACGCCCGGCACAGCAGCAGGATCAAGGGACCAGCAGGGAAGAGGCTGCAGTGATTTGGGGGAACAGCCCAAAAATCACCTGGAACCTGGTGGCAGGTGGTCCCACCTCCTCCCCAATATTAGGTCCCAGAGAAAATGACAATATCAGCAGCTCATGTCACCATTATTAGCAGAGTCTTTTTATTCTTTCCTTAATTTTTTGCCATTAAATGGAGCTCTATAGGCCCATTTTCTTTTTTCTTTTTTTTTTTTTTAGACAGAGTCTTTTTCTGTTGCCCAGGCTGGAGTGCAGTGAAGTGATATTGGCTCACTACAAGCTCCGCCTCCCGGGTTCACGCCATTCTCCTGCCTCAGCCTCCCGAGTAGCTGGGACTACAGGGCCCCGTCATCATGCATGGCTAATTTTTTGTATTTTTAGTAGAGACGGTGTTTCACTGTGTTAGCCAGGATGGTCTCGATCTCCTGACCTCGTGATCCACCTGCCTCAGCCTCCCAAAGTGCTGGGATTACAGGCATGAGCCACCCCGCCAGGCCTATAGGCCCATTTTCTGCTTTTAATGCCACCAATACATGAAATTCCAGAGCTGCTTCTGTAAAACATACTTTCATTTTCATTATTTTATTATTCATTACATTAATTCTAGTATTTTATTCTCTTTGTTTTTTTAAGAAGAACTTCAGCGAGAGAGGGGCTATCCCTGCTGCCTTGTGGCTGCAGAAGGAGAGAGAAGGAGCCTCTCCTAAAAAGGGTTTCATGAAAGCCCTGAGGCGAGATACTCACTTCAGAGGGTTCAGGACAAGGACACTCACTTTGTTCTGTGCGGTGTGGAGACACGGGTGAGCGTTCCTCAGTGACACCAACTGGTTCCCTCTTGTCCTCAGCTGCCAGTGCCCTGGGACATGTCATTTGGACAAAACCATTTTCCATGTCCTGCCATCCATTCCACGGAGGCAGGAGAAAAGGGTCTGGAGGCAGGAACGTAAGGCCGATTCACCTTGACTTCCGAGAATGAAATCAAATGGAAACTCTTGCGGTATGACAAGAAATATCCTCTCCATTTACACAGGGCTTACACCGAGTACATGACTTTGTAATTTTACTTCATCCTCTTCATTTACGTAGGGTACACACCAAGTAACCAACGGAAACCTCGAGAGGGGATTTAAGCCCTAGAAACTTCAGTAACGGGCCACCTGTGCTCAGGCGCTCTCACCCTGTGGAGCCTGCTTTCATTTTCCGTAAATGTCTGCTTTGCTGTTTCATTCTTTCCTTGCTCCATTTTTGCATTGCGTCCAATTCTTGGTTCAAGGCACCAAGAACCTGGACACTTTCAACCAGTAACATTATCTTAATATCTTGTTTTAAAACTGAATTCTGTTTTTCATCTGTTCACCTAGTTTTTAGAAAATAACAATGAAATACCAATTGGAGCTTACCACAGCTTAATAGGAGGGTCACTATGAGCTATACAACAGGTTTGATGTTTAAAAGTTTGCAACATTTTTTATTGCTCTTTCATTTACAAACTACAGTAAACATTTAGTTTTTTATGTTTAATTATGAAATATATGACACCTAAGAGTCTATAAAATTTGGCTGGGCATGGTGGCTCATGTCTGTAAGCCCAGCACTTTCGGAGGCTGAGGCGGGTGGATCATTTGAGGTCAGGTGTTCAAGACCAGCCTGGCCAATGTGGTGAAACCCGTCTCTACTAAAAAAATACAAAAAGTTAGCTGAGCATCATGGCAGGCACCTGTGATCCCAGCTACTCGGGAGGCTGAGGTGGGAGAGTTGTTTGAACCCAGGAGATAGAAGTTGCAGCGAGCCGAGATCGTGCCATTACACTCTAGCCTGGGCTACATGAGCAAAACTCCGCCTCAAAAGCAAACAAACAAACAAAACTGAATGCATAATCTGATAGATTAATAATTGCGCTGATGTCATCATGCATTAGCATCGAGTGTCTTGAAAGGCTACAATACGCCCTTCTTTGATCACCTGGGTCTCCCTCCTTCACCCAGACATAGGACTAATGTGTTAATGTTTGCCTTGCTTTTCATAAGTTATATCATTTCTCTGTATATTATTCAGCCATGTCATATGTTATAGTTTGTGAACTGTATATGGAATAGCAGTGTATTTTTCAGTAATTTCCTTTGTTCACTGTAATTTTTCATTGCTGATGCTTCTAACGGCAGTTCATTTTCACAGCTGTATCATATTCCACAATGTGACTATGCCAGCTTTTTTCCTTGATAGAGATGTATTTGGGTGGCTTTCAAGTGTTTTCTATGTCTACAATCACTGCCTAAATATTCTTGCCCCGTATGTGTCTCTTGGAGAAGGCAGTGCAAAGGCATTTCTGGGGCAGACATGCCTGAGAAGGCAAGTGTGAGGCCACAGAGGGGCGTGTCTAGCTTTTTATGAAATACAGTCTCTTAACGGGAGCAACAGCAGTGGATACTTTGCCAGCAGTTGATCTTTTCCACATTTTGGATTTTTGTGGCTCTGCTCAATTTGTTTCTTGATTTATTGGATGTATCCACAGTACTTTGTTTACTTATGTTTTGTAACTTTTTGCACAGGGACTTATCTTTCTTGGAATTTTAAGTGGGGAGATATTTTGAGGACAGGGTTGCATTGTTTCAGCAAAGATGTTCACTCACATGGGGTAGAGGTGAAGTTAGCAGCCGCCTGGTGCCATGTCGATTTGACCCATGCTCTCGAGGTCTTCCAGCATGAACTCCTGGAGGACTGTTTCTCATCGGTTCTCAGGGTCAGTGGTTTTCCCTCCACCCAGCACCAATGCAGGGACAGCTGCTCTCCTTGCTGCTCCTGCTCTGAGGTGGGCTTTTATTTTAAGTCTAAGATGTCAGATTTCTGACCTCATTTTGGAGAGACATCCGGTTTTGTTTCTGATGCCCCATCCTCTGTGCAACTGTCTAAACAGAAAAATAAATTCCACTTTGGTTCCCGCCAATTCCTTATCGACTGCTGTGGATTCCATCCTTCAATGCCAGCCCAGTAATGCACTTACAAAGATGCATTTTTGTAGGTTTTACCCAACATCTCAGTTGTTTTCGTTGGGAAAGCTATTTAGTGTCCCTTATGTTGAAAGTTGGAAGCGCCTGGCAACACTATAGGTGAGAGAGCTGCTCTTCCCCCTTTTCATCATCTTCACGCTGGATCCAGGCCATCTTCACTCTGTGATTAAGATGCCACAATGGGCCGGGCATGGTGGCTCATGCCTGTAATCTTAGCACTTTAGGAGGCCAAGGTGGGTGAATCACCCGAGGCCAGGGGTTCAAGACCAACCTTGCCAACATGGTGAAACTCCGTCTCTACTAAGAGTACCAAAAATTATCCCGGCATGGTGGTGGGTGCCTGTAATCCCAGCTACTCTGGAAGCTGAGGCAGGAGAATCGCTTGAACCCAGGAAGTGGAGGTTGCAGTGAGCTGAGATCACGCCATTGCACTTCAGCCGGGGCAACAGAGTGAGACTCCATCTCAAAAGAAATAAATAAATAAACAAAAAAATAAATAGCTGCTATGGCCTCTGAGCTGCTTTCTCTGCCTCTGGCATCCATTCTCATGCCCCACATTAGCAGAGATGCACTCACACCCAGTGGGAAGGCAGGGCGACTGAAGGGCTGTTATTATTAACAAGAAAGATAAAATAATTCTGAGGATAATGTATAATTATGTTTCCTAGAAATATAAAAATGCAATGATAAATTATTAGAATTAACAAAATTCAGTTTAGCACTCATGTTCCAAATGATCACCAACTGTAATATGCCAACAGTAGCCAGACTAAATAATAAGAGGGAGTGAGGGAGTTCACTCACAAGGGCCAGGCCTCTGCAGAGAGGGCAAGAAGGTCGACTCTCTCTGCAGCTTCCTGGCCCATCATCGTTTTCCATGGTGAGAGGCTTATGGGGCCTGGCCCTCCCTCTCCTGCCTGGGGCCTCCAGCCTATTCTCAGGGCTGGGCAAGGAATAAGCCCCATTTAGGTCATTTCCTCACTTGACCTTCTTTTGTACTGAAACGCATTTGCTTTCCGAGTGCTCATCAGGGAGCCGCACATAGAAGCCCTTGTTTTCTCCCCACTGCTGACTGATTCTGGGTTCGAAAATGCCCCCATTCCCCTGACTCCTTG
The DNA here is from genome assembly GCF_037993035.2 of Macaca fascicularis. Classification (NCBI taxonomy): domain Eukaryota; kingdom Metazoa; phylum Chordata; class Mammalia; order Primates; family Cercopithecidae; genus Macaca; species Macaca fascicularis. The sequence goes on along the minus strand of NC_088391.1, from coordinate 392,984 downwards.
GACACTGCATCTTTGGCTTTCATTCCAAGATTTTGACCTCAGTTAAGGATTCAGAAACTCTCTTTTTAAACTTTATTCTCAGATTGGTTTTCTAAAAGTCAGGCCAAAAAAAAAAAAAGACACATAAAGTGGGTTAGTCAAGTGTGAGTGTAAAGTTCCGCGGATGAAGCCGAGCATACACGAACCTCTGTCAGGGCGGCGTCTGTGCTCAGGAGTCATGTTCATCCCAGAGCTTCCCAGGACACAGACCTAAACAAAAGAAAAAAAAGGAGGATAACAGAAGTAAATGCTAAGATTCTCCATAAAATCCCATTTTTTTGGTGAATGGGTTTTCCCCTTAATTTCTAGGCATTTGGCATCATGGAAATACAACAGCAGCATCTTCTACCTGCATGGCCGAGCTTTTTCAGGTGGGCAGAATAAACCAGGACAGTATACAGATCAGAGGGCAGGTTGGCAGGTGTGGATGGCCACAGAGGATGTGGGATGATCCTAAGGGGCCTTTCTACCACGAAGTGTATGGGATGCAGGGAGTGGACAGAGAAGCAGGCAGGGAGACAGGGGCCGGGGCAGAGTGGGAGAGAGAGAGAGAGAGAGAGAGAGAGAAAGGGGGAGAGAGAGAGAGAGAGAGAAAGGGGGAGAGAGAGAGAGAGAGAGAGAGAGAAAGGGGGAGAGAGAGAGAGAGAGAGAAAGGGGGAGATAGAGAGGGAGAAAGGGAGGGAGGCAGAGACAGAGAGAGGGAGAGAGAGAGAAAGGGATGGATAGAGGGATGGAGGGAAGGACATAGAGAGGGAGAAAGAGAGAGAGGGAGAGAGAGAGGGAGAGAGGACCAATTCACCACTTTTGTCCAAAAAACCAGGCCAAATGTCTGGAGCCGGAGCGTACCTTCTCTAAAGGGTTTTGGAGCATATTGTATTTAATTCCCTTATTCCTGCAGCTCTTCTAGAATATGACCATCTTCTGGCTGTTCTATCCTTTTCTTTCTTTTTTTCTTTTATTAAATACACTCCTATAATTTGAGCTTGTTTTCCTATCTTGTAAGCTATATCCTGGCAACATTCCAGGAATGGGTCTAATTTTTTTGTTTTATTTATTTATTTAAACATTTTGCTTTTTCTTTAAGAAAGATTCTAGAAGTGGAATTTCTGGCCCATGGATGCAATTGTGAGGACATTTGTGAAGCTCTTGTCCAATGCCAGTCCAGAAGGCTGGTCCCGAGAAGGCTCCTTGAGCAAGAGGGGGTCTGCTGCACAGCTCCTGATAGGCACCTGTGCCATTAATCTGGGTTGGCAGGATGCCAAGCTCCACAGGTGGCCTCACAGCCTGGGACCTGGGTGTCCTAGAACAGCGCTGAGGTCCTACTTTGCCCCTCCTGCCACTGTTCCTTCTTCCCTGATGTCATTCTGCTTCTAGGAGGACTTCCTTTTGGTTCCTGTGACCTGGCCTTCTGTGTGATTCATTACTGAGCTGCCTTAGTTCATTCAGGATGCTATGACAAAGTGCCATAGACTGGGAGGTTTATTTTATTTATTTATTATTTATTTATTTATTTATTTATTTATTTATTTATTTTGAAATGGAGCCTTGCTCTGTAGCCCAGGCTGGAGAGCAGTGGTGTGATGTCGGTTCACTGCCAGCTCGACCTCCCGAGTTCAAGTGATTTTCCTGCCTCAGCCTCCAGATTAGCTGGGACTACAAGTGAACACAAACATACCTGGCATTTTCTCTTTTTTTTTGGATTTTTAGTAGAGATTTGGTTTCATCATGTTGGCCAGGATGGTCTCGATCTCTTGACCTCTTGATCCACTTGGCTTAGCCTTCCAAAGTGCTGTGATTACAGGCGTGAGCCACCGCGCCTGGCCTAGACTGGGTGATTTATGACCAACGGATACTGATTTCTCACAGTCTGGAGGCTGCAAGTCCAAGGTCAATTGAGTGGCAGACTTAGCATCTGGCAAGGGCTGTTTTCTGCTTCAACAAAGGAACCATCTCACAACACCCTCCCATGGTTAAGGAGCAAGCCAGCTTTCCGGGGACTTTTTAAAAATCTCATTCTGGCTCCCAGAAGCCAGGGGGGCGGGCCGGGGGTCACTGCCAAGGGCCCGAAAGCGGGGAGTGAATCACCCCCTGGCGATGGGGCTCCCAGAACGCAGAGGGGGCGGGCTGGGGGTGGTGATTGGGGGCCCGATCGGGGGGCGTGAATGCACCCCCAGCGACGGGGCTCCCAGAAGCCAGGGGGGCGGGCCGGGGGTGGCTCCTGGCAACCTGATCTGGATATTTGGAAGAGTATCACAAGGGGTTGTCCAGTGTCTGTGACAGTGAGATTAATATCAGCCTCTCGACCTTGGAATATTGAGAAGGATGAAACAGGGGGAATGTCCACGCTGTGCCACATTGCGAGTAATATCAGCCTGTACCCTCCATGGATATTAGGAACAATATCTCAGACTGGGTGTACCCAGTCTGCACCCCCGGCGATGGGGCTTCCAGAAGCCAGGGGGACGGGCCAGGGGTGCAGGCCCCCCTGGCTTCTGGGAGCCCCATCGCCAGGGGTGCAGGCACCCCCCGCGATCGGGCTCCCAGCCGCCACCCCCGGCCCGCCCCCCTGGCTTCCGGGAGCCCCATCGCCGGGGGTGCAGGCACCCCCCGCGTTCGGGCTCCCAGCCGCCACACCCGGCCCGCCCCCCTGGCTTCTGGGAGCCCCATTGTGGGGGGTGCAGGCACCCCCCGCGATTGGGCTCCCAGCCGCCACCCCCCCGCCCGCCCCCCTGGCTTCTGGGAGCCACGGCCCGACCCCCTGGCTTCTGGGAGCCCCATCGCCGGGGGTGCAGGCACCTGCCGCGATTGGGCTCCCAGCCGCCACCCCCGGCTTGCCCCCTGGCTTCTGGGAGCCCCATCGCCGGGGCTGCAGGCAACCCCGGCGATCGGGCTCCCAGCCGCCACCCCCGGCCCGACCCCCGGCTTCTGGGAGCCCCATCGCCGGGGGTGCAGGCACCCCCGGGGATCGGGCTCCCAGCTGCCAACCCCGGCCCGCCCCCCTGACTTCTGGGAGCCTTGTGGACCCACAGCCTCCTTCTCATATTCTGAGTAATATCATCTCCCCATCGGAAAATTTTCAACTCCTTCTCAGACGATTGTACACCCCCAGTGTGCACACCCTCAGAGGGAGTAACCCCCTCTGTATTAGGAGTCACATCGGCCTCTTCCTCCCTGAATATTCAGAACAGTATCCCACCGTTGTTTCTACTTCCAGTGACACTGATTGTCATATCCTCCTCTCCCAAGCAGAAATGGGAAACTCTGTCACGGGGGGTGTACACCGTCTGTGATATAGAAATTAACATCGTACTCTCCCGGGTTTACATCAGGAGCAAGTCTATTAATCATTAATATTAATAATTATATTAATATTAATAATAATTATTGATATTGATGATCACGAAAAAGAGAGTAAAAATGAATACTGGTTTAAAAGGTTAACCATTTGTAATAACAATTATTAGTAATATCACTATTAATAATAATATTATGATATTAGCAATTAATGTGACTTAAATCAATACCCAGTGATGCTGGGAATACAATAATGATTAGTATTAGGAACTAATAATATTATTTGATGACATTAATGTTAATAATTAATTGAAAGCAGGCATAATCATGTATTGAAAATCATTATCCGTAATTAATAATGGTATCTTATGAATTTTTAGTATCATCGATAATTATTAAAATCGATCATTGATGATTAATAATCATATTATTATTCCTCATTCCAAGGAAGTGTAAACCTACTTGTGATGCTGTTCTTAATATCCAGGGTCGGAAAGCAGGACTTTAGTTTTAATATCGCAGTAGGTGTACACTCACCACGTGACACTGATCCTAATATGAACGGGGGTAGAGTATCACATGACTCCAATTATAGCAATGGATGGATAGCTACACGGTAATATTGCTCCTAATATTCCCGGAAGAAGCCTTTGCTATGAGTCCGAATATGGCACTGAGGGTACAGCTTTTCTGAGATATAGTTCCTAGTATAAGGAGTTGGAGAGGATGATAATAATTCGCAGGCTGTGTACTCCCGCCCAGTGATACTGTAAATACTATCCTGGGAGGGAGAGGATGATATTGCACTCTGTACAGCAGGAGGCGTACACCCAGTCTGGGATATTGTTCCTAATATCCATGGAGGCGACAGGCTGATATTACTCACACTGTGGCACAGGGTGGACATTCACCCTGTTTCATCCTTCTCAATATTCCAAGACCGAGAGACAGATATTAATCTCAGTATCACAGACACTGGACAACCCCTTGTGATACTCTTCCAAATATCCAGAACAGGTTGCCAGGAGTCACGGCCGCCACCCCCGAACCGCCCCCCTGGCTTCTGGGAGCCCCATCGCCAGGGGTGCAGGCACCCCCCCCGATCGCGCTCCCAGTCGCCACCCCCAGCCCGCCCCCCTGGCTTCTGGGAGCCCCATCGCCGGGGGGGCAGGCACCCCCCGCGATCGGGCTCCCAGCCGCCACACCCGGCCCGCCCCCCTGGCTTCTGGGAGCCCCATCGCCGGGGGTGCAGGCACCCCCCGCGATCGGGCTCCCAGCCGCCACCCCCGGCCCGCCCCCCTGGCTTCTGGGAGCCCCATCGCCGGGGGGGCGGGCAGCCCCCGCGATCGGGCTCCCAGCCGCCACCCCCGGCCCGCCCCCCTGGCTTCTGGGAGCCCCATCGCCGGGGGGGCAGGCACCCCCCGCGATCGGGCTCCCAGCCACCACCCCCGGCCCGCCCCCCTGGCTTCTGGGAGCCCCATCGCCGGGGGTGCAGGCACCCCCCGCGATCGGGCTCCCAGCCGCCACCCCCGGCCCGCCCCCCTGGCTTCTGGGAGCCCCATCGCCGGGGGTGCAGGCACCCCCCGCGATCGGGCTCCCAGCCGCCACCCCCGGCCCGCCCCCCTGGCTTCTGGGAGCCCCATCGCCGGGGGTGCAGGCACCCCCCGCGATCGGGCTCCCAGCCGCCACCCCCGGCCCGCCCCCCTGGCTTCTGGGAGCCCCATCGCCGGGGGTGCAGGCACCCCCCGCGATCGGGCTCCCAGCCGCCACCCCCGGCCCGCCCCCCTGGCTTCTGGGAGCCCCATCGCCGGGGGTGCAGGCACCCCCCGCGATCGGGCTCCCAGCCGCCACCCCCGGCCCGCCCCCCTGGCTTCTGGGAGCCCCATCGCCGGGGGTGCAGGCACCCCCGGCGATCGGGCTCCCAGCCGCCACCCCCGGCCCGCCCCCCTGGCTTCTGGGAGCCCCATCGCCGGGGGTGCAGGCACCCCCCGCGATCGGGCTCCCAGCCGCCACCCCCGGCCCGCCCCCCTGGCTTCTGGGAGCCCCATCGCCGGGGGTGCAGGCACCCCCCGCGATCGGGCTCCCAGCCGCCACCCCCGGCCCGCCCCCCTGGCTTCTGGGAGCCCCATCGCCGGGGGTGCAGGCACCCCCCGCGATCGGGCTCCCAGCCGCCACCCCCGGCCCGCCCCCCTGGCTTCTGGGAGCCTTGTGGACCCCCAGCCTCTTTCTCATATTCTGAGTAATATCATCTCACCATCGGACAATTTTCAACTCCTTCTGAGACGATTGTACACCCCCAGTGTGCACACCCTCAGAGGGAGTAACCCCCTCTCTATTAGGAGTCACATCAGCCTCTTCCTCCCTGAATATTCAGAACAGTATCCCACCGTTGTTTCTACTTCCAGTGAAACTGATTGTCATATCCTCCTCTCCCAAGCAGAAGTTGGAAACTCTCTCACGGGGGGTGTACACCGTTGTGATATAGAAATGAACATCGTCCTCTCCCGGGTTTACATCAGGAGCAAGTCTGTTAATCATTAATATTAATAATTATATTAATATTAATTATAATTATTGATATTAATGATCACAATAAAGAGAGTAAAAATGAATACTGGTTTAAAAGGTTAACCATTGGTAATCATAATTATTAGTAATATCACTATTAATAATAATATTAGGATATTAGCAATTAATGTGACTTAACTCAATACCCAGTGATGCTGGGAATACAATAATGATTAGTATTAGGAACTAATAATATTATTTGATGACATTAATATTAATAATTAATTGAAAGCAGGCATAATCATGTATTGAAAATCATTATCCATAATTAATAATGGTATCTTATGAATTTTTAGTATCATTGATAATGATTAAAATCGATCATTGATGATTAATAATCATATTATTATTCCTCATTCCACAGGAAGTGTAAACCTACTTGTGATGCTGTTCTTAATAACCAGGGTCGGAAAGCAGGACTTTAGTTTTAATATCGCAGTAGGTGTACACTCACCACGTGACACTGATCCTAATATGAACGGGGGTAGAGTATCACATGACTCCAATTATAGCAATGGATGGATAGCTACGCGGTAATATTGCTCCTAATATTCCCGGAAGAAGCCTTTGCTATTAGTCCGAATATGGCACTGAGGGGACAGTTTCTCTGAGATATAGTTCCTAGTATAAGGAGTTGGAGAGTATGATCATAATTCACAGGCTGTGTGCTCCCGCCCAGTGATATTGTAATTACTATCCTGGGAGGGAGAGGATGATATTGCACTCTGTACAGCAGGAGGCGTACACCCAGTCTGGGATATTGTTCTTAATATCCATGGAGGGGACAGGCTGATATTACTCGCAATGTGGCACACGGTGGACATTCACCCTGTTTCATCCTTCTCAATATTCCAAGGCCGAGAGACAGATATTAATCTCAGTATCACAGACACTGGACAACCCCTTGTGATACTCTTCCAAATATCCAGATCAGGTTGCCAGGAGCCACCCCCGGACGGCCCCCCTGGCTTCTGGGAGCCCCATCGCGGGGGGGTCAGGCACCCCCCGCGATCGGGCTCCCAGCCGCCACCCCCGGCCCGCCCCCCTGGCTTCTGGGAGCCCCATCGCCGGGGGTGCAGGCAGCCCCCGCGATCGGGCTCCCAGCTGCCACCCCCGGCCCGCCCCCCTGGCTTCTGGGAGCCCCAACGCCGGGGGTGCAGGAACCCCCCGCGATCGGGCTCCCAGCCGCCACACCCGGCCCGCCCCCCTGGCTTCTGGGAGCCCCATCGCCGGGGGTGCAGGCACCCCCCGCAATCGGGCTCCCAGCCGCCACCCCCGGCCCGCCCCCCTGGCTTCTGGGAGCCCCATCGCCGGGGGTGCAGGCACCCCCCGCGATCGGGCTCCCAGCCGCCACCCCCAGCCCGCCCCCCTGGCTTCTGGGAGCCCCATCGCCGGGGGTGCAGGCACCCCCCGCGATCGGGCTCCCAGCCGCCACCCCCGGCCCGCCCCCATGGCTTCTGGGAGCCCCATCGCCGGGGGTGCAGGCACCCCCCGCGATCGGGCTCCCAGCCGCCACCCCCGGCCCGCCCCCCTGGCTTCTGGGAGCCCCATCGCCGGGGGTGCAGGCACCCCCCGCGATCGGGCTCCCAGCCGCCACCCCCGGCCCGCCCCCCTGGCTTCTGGGAGCCCCATCGCCGGGGGTGCAGGCACCCCCCGCGATCGGGCTCCCAGCCGCCACCCCCGGCCCGCCCCCCTGGCTTCTGGGAGCCCCATCGCCGGGGGTGCAGGCACCCCCCGCGATCGGGCTCCCAGCCGCCACCCCCGGCCCGCCCCCCTGGCTTCTGGGAGCCCCATCGCCGGGGGTGCAGGCACCCCCCGCGATCGGGCTCCCAGCCGCCACCCCCGGCCCGCCCCCCTGGCTTCTGGGAGCCCCATCGCCGGGGGTGCAGGCACCCCCCGCGATCGGGCTCCCAGCCGCCACCCCCGGCCCGCCCCCCTGGCTTCTGGGAGCCTTGTGGACCCCCAGCCTCTTTCTCATATTCTGAGTAATATCATCTCACCATCGGAAAATTTTCAACTCCTTCTGAGACGATTGTACACCCCCAGTGTGCACACCCTCAGAGGGAGTAACCCCCTCTCTATTAGGAGTCACATCAGCCTCTTCCTCCCTGAATATTCAGAATAGTATCCCACCGTTGTTTCTACTTCCAGTGAAACTGATTGTCATATCCTCCTCTCCCAAGCAAAAGTTGGAAACTCTCTCACGGGGGGTGTACACCGTTGTGATATAGAAATGAACATCGTCCTCTCCCGGGTTTACATCAGGAGCAAGTCTGTTAATCATTAATATTAATAATTATATTAATATTAATTATAATTATTGATATTAATGATCACAATAAAGAGAGTAAAAATGAATACTGGTTTAAAAGGTTAACCATTGGTAATCATAATTATTAGTAATATCACTATTAATAATAATATTAGGATATTAGCAATTAATGTGACTTAACTCAATACCCAGTGATGCTGGGAATACAATAATGATTAGTATTAGGAACTAATAATATTATTTGATGACATTAATATTAATAATTAATTGAAAGCAGGCATAATCATGTATTGAAAATCATTATCCATAATTAATAATGGTATCTTATGAATTTTTAGTATCATTGATAATGATTAAAATCGATCATTGATGATTAATAATCATATTATTATTCCTCATTCCACAGGAAGTGTAAACCTACTTGTGATGCTGTTCTTAATAACCAGGGTCGGAAAGCAGGACTTTAGTTTTAATATCGCAGTAGGTGTACACTCACCACGTGACACTGATCCTAATATGAACGGGGGTAGAGTATCACATGACTCCAATTATAGCAATGGATGGATGGCTACGCGGTAATATTGCTCCTAATATTCCCGGAAGAAGCCTTTGCTATTAGTCCGAATATGGCACTGAGGGGACAGTTTCTCTGAGATATAGTTCCTAGTATAAGGAGTTGGAGAGTATGATCATAATTCACAGGCTGTGTGCTCCCGCCCAGTGATATTGTAATTACTATCCTGGGAGGGAGAGGATGATATTGCACTCTGTACAGCAGGAGGCGTACACCCAGTCTGGGATATTGTTCTTAATATCCATGGAGGGGACAGGCTGATATTACTCGCAATGTGGCACACGGTGGACATTCACCCTGTTTCATCCTTCTCAATATTCCAAGGCCGAGAGACAGATATTAATCTCAGTATCACAGACACTGGACAACCCCTTGTGATACTCTTCCAAATATCCAGATCAGGTTGCCAGGAGCGACCCCCGGACGGCCCCCCTGGCTTCTGGGAGCCCCATCGCGGGGGGGTCAGGCACCCCCCGCGATCGGGCTCCCAGCCGCCACCCCCGGCCCGCCCCCCTGGCTTCTGGGAGCCCCATCGCCGGGGGTGCAGGCAGCCCCCGCGATCGGGCTCCCAGCCGCCACCCCCGGCCCGCCCCCCTGGCTTCTGGGAGCCCCATCGCCGGGGGTGCAGGCACCCCCCGCGATCGGGCTCCCAGCCGCCACCCCCGGCCCGCCCCCCTGGCTTCTGGGAGCCCCATCGCCGGGGGTGCAGGCACCCCCCGCGATCGGGCTCCCAGCCGCCACCCCCGGCCCGCCCCCCTGGCTTCTGGGAGCCCCATCGCCGGGGGTGCAGGCACCCCCCGCGATCGGGCTCCCAGCCGCCACCCCCGGCCCGCCCCCCTGGCTTCTGGGAGCCCCATCGCCGGGGGTGCAGGCACCCCCCGCGATCGGGCTCCCAGCCGCCACCCCCGGCCCGCCCCCCTGGCTTCTGGGAGCCCCATCGCCGGGGGTGCAGGCACCCCCCGCGATCGGGCTCCCAGTCGCCACCCCCCGGCCCGCCCCCCTGGCTTCTGGGAGCCCCATCGCCGGGGGTGCAGGCACCCCCCGCGATCGGGCTCCCAGCCGCCACCCCCGGCCCGCCCCCCTGGCTTCTGGGAGCCCCATCGCCGGGGGTGCAGGCACCCCCCGCGATCGGGCTCCCAGCCGCCACCCCCGGCCCGCCCCCCTGGCTTCTGGGAGCCCCATCGCCGGGGGTGCAGGCACCCCCCGCGATCGGGCTCCCAGCCGCCACCCCCGGCCCGCCCCCCTGGCTTCTGGGAGCCCCATCGCCGGGGGTGCAGGCACCCCCCGCGATCGGGCTCCCAGCCGCCACCCCCGGCCCGCCCCCCTGGCTTCTGGGAGCCTTGTGGACCCCCAGCCTCTTTCTCATATTCTGAGTAATATCATCTCACCATCGGAAAATTTTCAACTCCTTCTGAGACGATTGTACACCCCCAGTGTGCACACCCTCAGAGGGAGTAACCCCCTCTCTATTAGGAGTCACATCAGCCTCTTCCTCCCTGAATATTCAGAACAGTATCCCACCGTTGTTTCTACTTCCAGTGAAACTGATTGTCATATCCTCCTCTCCCAAGCAGAAGTTGGAAACTCTCTCACGGGGGGTGTACACCGTTGTGATATAGAAATGAACATCGTCCTCTCCCGGGTTTACATCAGGAGCAAGTCTGTTAATCATTAATATTAATAATTATATTAATATTAATTATAATTATTGATATTAATGATCACAATAAAGAGAGTAAAAATGAATACTGGTTTAAAAGGTTAACCATTGGTAATCATAATTATTAGTAATATCACTATTAATAATAATATTAGGATATTAGCAATTAATGTGACTTAACTCAATACCCAGTGATGCTGGGAATACAATAATGATTAGTATTAGGAACTAATAATATTATTTGATGACATTAATATTAATAATTAATTGAAAGCAGGCATAATCATGTATTGAAAATCATTATCCATAATTAATAATGGTATCTTATGAATTTTTAGTATCATTGATAATGATTAAAATCGATCATTGATGATTAATAATCATATTATTATTCCTCATTCCACAGGAAGTGTAAACCTACTTGTGATGCTGTTCTTAATAACCAGGGTCGGAAAGCAGGACTTTAGTTTTAATATCGCAGTAGGTGTACACTCACCACGTGACACTGATCCTAATATGAACGGGGGTAGAGTATCACATGACTCCAATTATAGCAATGGATGGATAGCTACGCGGTAATATTGCTCCTAATATTCCCGGAAGAAGCCTTTGCTATTAGTCCGAATATGGCACTGAGGGGACAGTTTCTCTGAGATATAGTTCCTAGTATAAGGAGTTGGAGAGTATGATCATAATTCACAGGCTGTGTGCTCCCGCCCAGTGATATTGTAATTACTATCCTGGGAGGGAGAGGATGATATTGCACTCTGTACAGCAGGAGGCGTACACCCAGTCTGGGATATTGTTCTTAATATCCATGGAGGGGACAGGCTGATATTACTCGCAATGTGGCACACGGTGGACATTCACCCTGTTTCATCCTTCTCAATATTCCAAGGCCGAGAGACAGATATTAATCTCAGTATCACAGACACTGGACAACCCCTTGTGATACTCTTCCAAATATCCAGATCAGGTTGCCAGGAGCCACCCCCGGACGGCCCCCCTGGCTTCTGGGAGCCCCATCGCGGGGGGGTCAGGCACCCCCCGCGATCGGGCTCCCAGCCGCCACCCCCGGCCCGCCCCCCTGGCTTCTGGGAGCCCCATCGCCGGGGGTGCAGGCACCCCCCGCGATCGGGCTCCCAGCCGCCACCCCCGGCCCGCCCCCCTGGCTTCTGGGAGCCCCATCGCCGGGGGTGCAGGCACCCCCCGCGATCGGGCTCCCAGCCGCCACCCCCGGCCCGCCCCCCTGGCTTCTGGGAGCCCCATCGCCGGGGGTGCAGGCACCCCCCGCGATCGGGCTCCCAGCCGCCACCCCCGGCCCGCCCCCCTGGCTTCTGGGAGCCCCATCGCCGGGGGTGCAGGCACCCCCCGCGATCGGGCTCCCAGCCGCCACCCCCGGCCCGCCCCCTGGCTTCTGGGAGCCCCATCGCCGGGGGTGCAGGCACCCCCCGCGATCGGGCTCCCAGCCGCCACCCCCGGCCCGCCCCCCTGGCTTCTGGGAGCCTTGTGGACCCCCAGCCTCTTTCTCATATTCTGAGTAATATCATCTCACCATCGGAAAATTTTCAACTCCTTCTGAGACGATTGTACACCCCCAGTGTGCACACCCTCAGAGGGAGTAACCCCCTCTCTATTAGGAGTCACATCAGCCTCTTCCTCCCTGAATATTCAGAACAGTATCCCACCGTTGTTTCTACTTCCAGTGAAACTGATTGTCATATCCTCCTCTCCCAAGCAGAAGTTGGAAACTCTCTCACGGGGGGTGTACACCGTTGTGATATAGAAATGAACATCGTCCTCTCCCGGGTTTACATCAGGAGCAAGTCTGTTAATCATTAATATTAATAATTATATTAATATTAATTATAATTATTGATATTAATGATCACAATAAAGAGAGTAAAAATGAATACTGGTTTAAAAGGTTAACCATTGGTAATCATAATTATTAGTAATATCACTATTAATAATAATATTAGGATATTAGCAATTAATGTGACTTAACTCAATACCCAGTGATGCTGGGAATACAATAATGATTAGTATTAGGAACTAATAATATTATTTGATGACATTAATATTAATAATTAATTGAAAGCAGGCATAATCATGTATTGAAAATCATTATCCATAATTAATAATGGTATCTTATGAATTTTTAGTATCATTGATAATGATTAAAATCGATCATTGATGATTAATAATCATATTATTATTCCTCATTCCACAGGAAGTGTAAACCTACTTGTGATGCTGTTCTTAATAACCAGGGTCGGAAAGCAGGACTTTAGTTTTAATATCGCAGTAGGTGTACACTCACCACGTGACACTGATCCTAATATGAACGGGGGTAGAGTATCACATGACTCCAATTATAGCAATGGATGGATAGCTACGCGGTAATATTGCTCCTAATATTCCCGGAAGAAGCCTTTGCTATTAGTCCGAATATGGCACTGAGGGGACAGTTTCTCTGAGATATAGTTCCTAGTATAAGGAGTTGGAGAGTATGATCATAATTCACAGGCTGTGTGCTCCCGCCCAGTGATATTGTAATTACTATCCTGGGAGGGAGAGGATGATATTGCACTCTGTACAGCAGGAGGCGTACACCCAGTCTGGGATATTGTTCTTAATATCCATGGAGGGGACAGGCTGATATTACTCGCAATGTGGCACACGGTGGACATTCACCCTGTTTCATCCTTCTCAATATTCCAAGGCCGAGAGACAGATATTAATCTCAGTATCACAGACACTGGACAACCCCTTGTGATACTCTTCCAAATATCCAGATCAGGTTGCCAGGAGCCACCCCCGGACGGCCCCCCTGGCTTCTGGGAGCCCCATCGCGGGGGGGTCAGGCACCCCCCGCGATCGGGCTCCCAGCCGCCACCCCCGGCCCGCCCCCCTGGCTTCTGGGAGCCCCATCGCCGGGGGTGCAGGCACCCCCCGCGATCGGGCTCCCAGCCGCCACCCCCGGCCCGCCCACCTGGCTTCTGGGAGCCCCATCGCCGGGGGGTCAGGCACGCCCCCCGATCGGGCTCCCAGCCGCCACCCCCGGCCCGCCCCCCTGGCTTCTGGGATCCCCATCGCCGGGGGGTCAGGCACGCCCCGCGATCAGGCTCCCAGCCGCCACCCCCGGCCCGCCCCCCTGGCTTCTGGGAGCCCCATCGCCGGGGGTGCAGGCACGCCCCGCGATCGGGCTCCCAGCCGCCACCCCCGGCCCGCCCCCCTGGCTTCTGGGAGCCCCAACGCCGGGGGTGCAGGCACCCCACGCGATCGGGCTCTCAGCCGCCACCCCCGGCCCGCCCCCCTGGCTTCTGGGAGCCCCATCGCCGGGGGTGCAGGCACCCCCCGCGATCGGGCTCCCAGCCGCCACCCCCGGCCCGCCCCCCTGGCTTCTGGGAGCCCCATCGCCGGGGGTGCAGGCACCCCCCGCGATCGGGCTCCCAGCCGCCACCCCCGGCCCGCCCCCCTGGCTTCTGGGAGCCCCATCGCCGGGGGTGCAGGCACCCCCCGCGATCGGGCTCCCAGCCGCCACCCCCGGCCCGCCCCCCTGGCTTCTGGGAGCCCCATCGCCGGGGGTGCAGGCACCCCCCGCGATCGGGCTCCCAGCCGCCACCCCCGGCCCGCCCCCCTGGCTTCTGGGAGCCCCATCGCCGGGGGTGCAGGCACCCCCCGCGATCGGGCTCCCAGCCGCCAACCCCGGCCCGCCCCCCTGGCTTCTGGGAGCCCCATCGCCGGGGATGCAGGCACCCCCCGCGATCGGGCTCCCAGCCGCCACCCCCGGCCCGCCCCCCTGGCTTCTGGGAGCCCCATCGCCGGGGTGCAGGCACCCCCCGCGATCGGGCTCCCAGCCGCCACCCCCGGCCCGCCCCCCTGGCTTCTGGGAGCCCCATCGCCGGGGGTGCAGGCACCCCCCGCGATCGGGCTCCCAGCCGCCACCCCCGGCCCGCCGCCCTGGCTTCTGGGAGCCCCATCGCCGGGGGTGCAGGCACCCCCCGCGATCGGGCTCCCAGCCGCCACCCCCGGCCCGCCCCCCTGGCTTCTGGGAGCCTTGTGGACCCCCAGCCTCTTTCTCATATTCTGAGTAATATCATCTCACCATCGGAAAATTTTCAACTCCTTCTGAGACGATTGTACACCCCCAGTGTGCACACCCTCAGAGGGAGTAACCCCCTCTCTATTAGGAGTCACATCAGCCTCTTCCTCCCTGAATATTCAGAACAGTATCCCACCGTTGTTTCTACTTCCAGTGAAACTGATTGTCATATCCTCCTCTCCCAAGCAGAAGTTGGAAACTCTCTCACGGGGGGTGTACACCGTTGTGATATAGAAATGAACATCGTCCTCTCCCGGGTTTACATCAGGAGCAAGTCTGTTAATCATTAATATTAATAATTATATTAATATTAATTATAATTATTGATATTAATGATCACAATAAAGAGAGTAAAAATGAATACTGGTTTAAAAGGTTAACCATTGGTAATCATAATTATTAGTAATATCACTATTAATAATAATATTAGGATATTAGCAATTAATGTGACTTAACTCAATACCCAGTGATGCTGGGAATACAATAATGATTAGTATTAGGAACTAATAATATTATTTGATGACATTAATATTAATAATTAATTGAAAGCAGGCATAATCATGTATTGAAAATCATTATCCATAATTAATAATGGTATCTTATGAATTTTTAGTATCATTGATAATGATTAAAATCGATCATTGATGATTAATAATCATATTATTATTCCTCATTCCACAGGAAGTGTAAACCTACTTGTGATGCTGTTCTTAATAACCAGGGTCGGAAAGCAGGACTTTAGTTTTAATATCGCAGTAGGTGTACACTCACCACGTGACACTGATCCTAATATGAACGGGGGTAGAGTATCACATGACTCCAATTATAGCAATGGATGGATAGCTACGCGGTAATATTGCTCCTAATATTCCCGGAAGAAGCCTTTGCTATTAGTCCGAATATGGCACTGAGGGGACAGTTTCTCTGAGATATAGTTCCTAGTATAAGGAGTTGGAGAGTATGATAATAATTCACAGGCTGTGTGCTCCCGCCCAGTGATATTGTAATTACTATCCTGGGAGGGAGAGGATGATATTGCACTCTGTACAGCAGGAGGCGTACACCCAGTCTGGGATATTGTTCTTAATATCCATGGAGGGGACAGGCTGATATTACTCGCAATGTGGCACAAGGTGGACATTCACCCTGTTTCATCCTTCTCAATATTCCAAGGCCGAGAGACAGATATTAATCTCAGTATCACAGACACTGGACAACCCCTTGTGATACTCTTCCAAATATCCAGATCAGGTTGCCAGGAGCCACCCCCGGACGGCCCCCCTGGCTTCTGGGAGCCCCATCGCGGGGGGGTCAGGCACCCCCCGCGATCGGGCTCCCAGCCGCCACCCCCGGCCCGCCCCCCTGGCTTCTGGGAGCCCCATCGCCGGGGGGTCAGGCACGCCCCCCGATCGGGCTCCCAGCCGCCACCCCCGGCCCGCCCCCCTGGCTTCTGGGAGCCCCATCGCCGGGGGTGCAGGCACCCCCCGCGATCGGGCTCCCAGCCGCCACCCCCGGCCCGCCCCGCTGGCTTCTGGGAGCCCCATCGCCGGGGGTGCAGGCACCCCCCGCGATCGGGCTCCCAGCCGCCACCCCCGGCCCGCCCCCCTGGCTTCTGGGAGCCCCATCGCCGGGGGTGCAGGCACCCCCCGCGATCGGGCTCCCAGCCGCCACCCCCGGCCCGCCCCCCTGGCTTCTGGGAGCCCCATCGCCGGGGGTGCAGGCACCCCCCGCGATCGGGCTCCCAGCCGCCACCCCCGGCCCGCCCCCCTGGCTTCTGGGAGCCCCATCGCCGGGGGTGCAGGCACCCCCCGCGATCGGGCTCCCAGCCGCCACCCCCGGCCCGCCCCCCTGGCTTCTGGGAGCCCCATCGCCGGGGGTGCAGGCACCCCCCGCGATCGGGCTCCCAGCCGCCACCCCCGGCCCGCCCCCCTGGCTTCTGGGAGCCCCATCGCCGGGGGTGCAGGCACCCCCCGCGATCGGGCTCCCAGCCGCCACCCCCGGCCCGCCCCCCTGGCTTCTGGGAGCCCCATCGCCGGGGGTGCAGGCACCCCCCGCGATCGGGCTCCCAGCCGCCACCCCCGGCCCGCCCCCCTGGCTTCTGGGAGCCCCATCGCCGGGGGTGCAGGCACCCCCCGCGATCGGGCTCCCAGCCGCCACCCCCGGCCCGCCCCCCTGGCTTCTGGGAGCCCCATCGCCGGGGGTGCAGGCACCCCCCGCGATCGGGCTCCCAGCCGCCACCCCCGGCCCGCCCCCCTGGCTTCTGGGAGCCCCATCGCCGGGGGTGCAGGCACCCCCCGCGATCGGGCTCCCAGCCGCCACCCCCGGCCCGCCCCCCTGGCTTCTGGGAGCCCCATCGCCGGGGGTGCAGGCACCCCCCGCGATCGGGCTCCCAGCCGCCACCCCCGGCCCGCCCCCCTGGCTTCTGGGAGCCCCATCGCCGGGGGTGCAGGCACCCCCCGCGATCGGGCTCCCAGCCGCCACCCCCGGCCCGCCCCCCTGGCTTCTGGGAGCCCCATCGCCGGGGGTGCAGGCACCCCCCGCGATCGGGCTCCCAGCCGCCACCCCCGGCCCGCCCCCCTGGCTTCTGGGAGCCCCATCGCCGGGGGTGCAGGCACCCCCCGCGATCGGGCTCCCAGCCGCCACCCCCGGCCCGCCCCCCTGGCTTCTGGGAGCCCCATCGCCGGGGGTGCAGGCACCCCCCGCGATCGGGCTCCCAGCCGCCACCCCCGGCCCGCCCCCCTGGCTTCTGGGAGCCCCATCGCCGGGGGTGCAGGCACCCCCCGCGATCGGGCTCCCAGCCGCCACCCCCGGCCCGCCCCCCTGGCTTCTGGGAGCCCCATCGCCGGGGGTGCAGGCACCCCCCGCGATCGGGCTCCCAGCCGCCACCCCCGGCCCGCCCCCCTGGCTTCTGGGAGCCCCATCGCCGGGGGTGCAGGCACCCCCCGCGATCGGGCTCCCAGCCGCCACCCCCGGCCCGCCCCCCTGGCTTCTGGGAGCCCCATCGCCGGGGGTGCAGGCACCCCCCGCGATCGGGCTCCCAGCCGCCACCCCCGGCCCGCCCCCCTGGCTTCTGGGAGCCCCATCGCCGGGGGTGCAGGCACCCCCCGCGATCGGGCTCCCAGCCGCCACCCCCGGCCCGCCCCCCTGGCTTCTGGGAGCCCCATCGCCGGGGGTGCAGGCACCCCCCGCGATCGGGCTCCCAGCCGCCACCCCCGGCCCGCCCCCCTGGCTTCTGGGAGCCCCATCGCCGGGGGTGCAGGCACCCCCCGCGATCGGGCTCCCAGCCGCCACCCCCGGCCCGCCCCCCTGGCTTCTGGGAGCCCCATCGCCGGGGGTGCAGGCACCCCCCGCGATCGGGCTCCCAGCCGCCACCCCCGGCCCGCCCCCCTGGCTTCTGGGAGCCCCATCGCCGGGGGTGCAGGCACCCCCCGCGATCGGGCTCCCAGCCGCCACCCCCGGCCCGCCCCCCTGGCTTCTGGGAGCCCCATCGCCGGGGGTGCAGGCACCCCCCGCGATCGGGCTCCCAGCCGCCACCCCCGGCCCGCCCCCCTGGCTTCTGGGAGCCCCATCGCCGGGGGTGCAGGCACCCCCCGCGATCGGGCTCCCAGCCGCCACCCCCGGCCCGCCCCCCTGGCTTCTGGGAGCCCCATCGCCGGGGGTGCAGGCACCCCCCGCGATCGGGCTCCCAGCCGCCACCCCCGGCCCGCCCCCCTGGCTTCTGGGAGCCCCATCGCCGGGGGTGCAGGCACCCCCCGCGATCGGGCTCCCAGCCGCCACCCCCGGCCCGCCCCCCTGGCTTCTGGGAGCCCCATCGCCGGGGGTGCAGGCACCCCCCGCGATCGGGCTCCCAGCCGCCACCCCCGGCCCGCCCCCCTGGCTTCTGGGAGCCCCATCGCCGGGGGTGCAGGCACCCCCCGCGATCGGGCTCCCAGCCGCCACCCCCGGCCCGCCCCCCTGGCTTCTGGGAGCCCCATCGCCGGGGGTGCAGGCACCCCCCGCGATCGGGCTCCCAGCCGCCACCCCCGGCCCGCCCCCCTGGCTTCTGGGAGCCCCATCGCCGGGGGTGCAGGCACCCCCCGCGATCGGGCTCCCAGCCGCCACCCCCGGCCCGCCCCCCTGGCTTCTGGGAGCCCCATCGCCGGGGGTGCAGGCACCCCCCGCGATCGGGCTCCCAGCCGCCACCCCCGGCCCGCCCCCCTGGCTTCTGGGAGCCCCATCGCCGGGGGTGCAGGCACCCCCCGCGATCGGGCTCCCAGCCGCCACCCCCGGCCCGCCCCCCTGGCTTCTGGGAGCCCCATCGCCGGGGGTGCAGGCACCCCCCGCGATCGGGCTCCCAGCCGCCACCCCCGGCCCGCCCCCCTGGCTTCTGGGAGCCCCATCGCCGGGGGTGCAGGCACCCCCCGCGATCGGGCTCCCAGCCGCCACCCCCGGCCCGCCCCCCTGGCTTCTGGGAGCCCCATCGCCGGGGGTGCAGGCACCCCCCGCGATCGGGCTCCCAGCCGCCACCCCCGGCCCGCCCCCCTGGCTTCTGGGAGCCCCATCGCCGGGGGTGCAGGCACCCCCCGCGATCGGGCTCCCAGCCGCCACCCCCGGCCCGCCCCCCTGGCTTCTGGGAGCCTTGTGGACCCCCAGCCTCTTTCTCATATTCTGAGTAATATCATCTCACCATCGGAAAATTTTCAACTCCTTCTGAGACGATTGTACACCCCCAGTGTGCACACCCTCAGAGGGAGTAACCCCCTCTCTATTAGGAGTCACATCAGCCTCTTCCTCCCTGAATATTCAGAACAGTATCCCACCGTTGTTTCTACTTCCAGTGAAACTGATTGTCATATCCTCCTCTCCCAAGCAGAAGTTGGAAACTCTCTCACGGGGGGTGTACACCGTTGTGATATAGAAATGAACATCGTCCTCTCCCGGGTTTACATCAGGAGCAAGTCTGTTAATCATTAATATTAATAATTATATTAATATTAATTATAATTATTGATATTAATGATCACAATAAAGAGAGTAAAAATGAATACTGGTTTAAAAGGTTAACCATTGGTAATCATAATTATTAGTAATATCACTATTAATAATAATATTAGGATATTAGCAATTAATGTGACTTAACTCAATACCCAGTGATGCTGGGAATACAATAATGATTAGTAT
This sequence comes from Macaca fascicularis, assembly GCF_037993035.2. Taxonomy (NCBI): domain Eukaryota; kingdom Metazoa; phylum Chordata; class Mammalia; order Primates; family Cercopithecidae; genus Macaca; species Macaca fascicularis. The sequence goes on along the minus strand of NC_088391.1, from coordinate 373,309 downwards.
TAGGAACTAATAATATTATTTGATGACATTAATATTAATAATTAATTGAAAGCAGGCATAATCATGTATTGAAAATCATTATCCATAATTAATAATGGTATCTTATGAATTTTTAGTATCATTGATAATGATTAAAATCGATCATTGATGATTAATAATCATATTATTATTCCTCATTCCACAGGAAGTGTAAACCTACTTGTGATGCTGTTCTTAATAACCAGGGTCGGAAAGCAGGACTTTAGTTTTAATATCGCAGTAGGTGTACACTCACCACGTGACACTGATCCTAATATGAACGGGGGTAGAGTATCACATGACTCCAATTATAGCAATGGATGGATAGCTACGCGGTAATATTGCTCCTAATATTCCCGGAAGAAGCCTTTGCTATTAGTCCGAATATGGCACTGAGGGGACAGTTTCTCTGAGACATAGTTCCTAGTATAAGGAGTTGGAGAGTATGATCATAATTCACAGGCTGTGTGCTCCCGCCCAGTGATATTGTAATTACTATCCTGGGAGGGAGAGGATGATATTGCACTCTGTACAGCAGGAGGCGTACACCCAGTCTGGGATATTGTTCTTAATATCCATGGAGGGGACAGGCTGATATTACTCGCAATGTGGCACACGGTGGACATTCACCCTGTTTCATCCTTCTCAATATTCCAAGGCCGAGAGACAGATATTAATCTCAGTATCACAGACACTGGACAACCCCTTGTGATACTCTTCCAAATATCCAGATCAGGTTGCCAGGAGCCACCCCCGGACGGCCCCCCTGGCTTCTGGGAGCCCCATCGCGGGGGGGTCAGGCACCCCCCGCGATCGGGTTCCCAGCCGCCACCCCCGGCCCGCCCCCCTGGCTTCTGGGAGCCCCATCGCCGGGGGGTCAGGCACCCCCCACGATCGGGCTCCCAGCCGCCACCCCCGGCCCGCCCACCTGGCTTCTGGGAGCCCCATCGCCGGGGGGTCAGGCACGCCCCCCGATCGGGCTCCCAGCCGCCACCCCCGGCCCGCCCCCCTGGCTTCTGGGAGCCCCATCGCCGGGGGTGCAGGCACCCCCAGCGATCGGGCTCCCAGCCGCCACCCCCGGCCCGCCCCCATGGCTTCTGGGAGCCCCATCGCCGGGGGTGCAGGCACCCCCGGCGATCGGGCTCCCAGCCGCCACCCCCGGCCCGCCCCCCTGGCTTCTGGGAGCCCCATCGCCGGGGGTGCAGGCACCCCCCGCGATCGGGCTCCCAGCCGCCACCCCCGGCCCGCCCCCCTGGCTTCTGGGAGCCCCATCGCCGGGGGTGCAGGCACCCCCCGCGATCGGGCTCCCAGCCGCCACCCCCGGCCCGCCCCCCTGGCTTCTGGGAGCCCCATCGCCGGGGGTGCAGGCACCCCCCGCGATCGGGCTCCCAGCCGCCACCCCCGGCCCGCCCCCCTGGCTTCTGGGAGCCCCATCGCCGGGGGTGCAGGCACCCCCCGCGATCGGGCTCCCAGCCGCCACCCCCGGCCCGCCCCCCTGGCTTCTGGGAGCCCCATCGCCGGGGGTGCAGGCACCCCCCGCGATCGGGCTCCCAGCCGCCACCCCCGGCCCGCCCCCCTGGCTTCTGGGAGCCTTGTGGACCCCCAGCCTCTTTCTCATATTCTGAGTAATATCATCTCACCATCGGAAAATTTTCAACTCCTTCTGAGACGATTGTACACCCCCAGTGTGCACACCCTCAGAGGGAGTAACCCTCTCTCTATTAGGAGTCACGTCAGCCTCTTCCTCCGTGAATATTCAGAACAGTATCCCACCGTTGTTTCTACTTCCAGTGAAACTGATTGTCATATCCTCCTATCCCAAGCAGAAGTTGGAAACTCTCTCACGGGGGGTGTACACCGTTGTGATATAGAAATGAACATCGTCCTCTCCCGGGTTTACATCAGGAGCAAGTCTGTTAATCATTAATATTAATAATTATATTAATATTAATTATAATTATTGATATTAATGATCACAATAAAGAGAGTAAAAATGAATACTGGTTTAAAAGGTTAACCATTGGTAATCATAATTATTAGTAATATCACTATTAATAATAATATTAGGATATTAGCAATTAATGTGACTTAACTCAATACCCAGTGATGCTGGGAATACAATAATGATTAGTATTAGGAACTAATAATATTATTTGATGACATTAATATTAATAATTAATTGAAAGCAGGCATAATCATGTATTGAAAATCATTATCCATAATTAATAATGGTATGAATTTTTAGTATCATTGATAATGATTAAAATCGATCATTGATGATTAATAATCATATTATTATTCCTCATTCCACAGGAAGTGTAAACCTACTTGTGATGCTGTTCTTAATAACCAGGGTCGGAAAGCAGGACTTTAGTTTTAATATCGCAGTAGGTGTACACTCACCACGTGACACTGATCCTAATATGAACGGGGGTAGAGTATCACATGACTCCAATTATAGCAATGGATGGATAGCTACGCGGTAATATTGCTCCTAATATTCCCGGAAGAAGCCTTTGCTATTAGTCCGAATATGGCACTGAGGGGACAGTTTCTCTGAGATATAGTTCCTAGTATAAGGAGTTGGAGAGTATGATCATAATTCACAGGCTGTGTGCTCCCGCCCAGTGATATTGTAATTACTATCCTGGGAGGGAGAGGATGATATTGCACTCTGTACAGCAGGAGGCGTACACCCAGTCTGGGATATTGTTCTTAATATCCATGGAGGGGACAGGCTGATATTACTCGCAATGTGGCACACGGTGGACATTCACCCTGTTTCATCCTTCTCAATATTCCAAGGCCGAGAGACAGATATTAATCTCAGTATCACAGACACTGGACAACCCCTTGTGATACTCTTCCAAATATCCAGATCAGGTTGCCAGGAACCACCCCCGGACGGCCCCCCTGGCTTCTGGGAGCCCCATCGCGGGGGGGTCAGGCACCCCCCGCGATCGGGCTCCCGGCCGCCACCCCCGGCCCGCCCCCCTGGCTTCTGGGAGCCCCATCGCCGGGGGGTCAGGCACCCCCCGCGATCGGGCTCCCGGCCGCCACCCCCGGCCCGCCCCCCTGGCTTCTGGGAGCCCCATCGCCGGGGGGTCAGGCACGCCCCCCGATCGGGCTCCCGGCCGCCACCCCCGGCCCGCCCCCCTGGCTTCTGGGAGCCCCATCGCCGGGGGTGCAGGCACCCCCCGCGATCGGGCTCCCGGCCGCCACCCCCGGCCCGCCCCCCTGGCTTCTGGGAGCCCCATCGCCGGGGGTGCAGGCACCCCCCGCGATCGGGCTCCCGGCCGCCACCCCCGGCCCGCCCCCCTGGCTTCTGGGAGCCCCATCGCCGGGGGTGCAGGCACCCCCCGCGATCGGGCTCCCGGCCGCCACCCCCGGCCCGCCCCCCTGGCTTCTGGGAGCCCCATCGCCGGGGGTGCAGGCACCCCCCGCGATCGGGCTCCCGGCCGCCACCCCCGGCCCGCCCCCCTGGCTTCTGGGAGCCCCATCGCCGGGGGTGCAGGCACCCCCCGCGATCGGGCTCCCGGCCGCCACCCCCGGCCCGCCCCCCTGGCTTCTGGGAGCCCCATGGCCGGGGGTGCAGGCACCCCCCGCGATCGGGCTCCCGGCCGCCACCCCCGGCCCGCCCCCCTGGCTTCTGGGAGCCCCATCGCCGGGGGTGCAGGCACCCCCCGCGATCGGGCTCCCGGCCGCCACCCCCGGCCCGCCCCCCTGGCTTCTGGGAGCCCCATCGCCGGGGGTGCAGGCACCCCCCGCGATCGGGCTCCCGGCCGCCACCCCCGGCCCGCCCCCCTGGCTTCTGGGAGCCCCATCGCCGGGGGTGCAGGCACCCCCGCGATCGGGCTCCCGGCCGCCACCCCCGGCCCGCCCCCCTGGCTTCTGGGAGCCCCATCGCCGGGGGTGCAGGCACCCCCCGCGATCGGGCTCCCGGCCGCCACCCCCGGCCCGCCCCCCTGGCTTCTGGGAGCCCCATCGCCGGGGGTGCAGGCACCCCCCGCGATCGGGCTCCCGGCCGCCACCCCCGGCCCGCCCCCCTGGCTTCTGGGAGCCCCATCGCCGGGGGTGCAGGCACCCCCCGCGATCGGGCTCCCGGCCGCCACCCCCGGCCCGCCCCCCTGGCTTCTGGGAGCCCCATCGCCGGGGGTGCAGGCACCCCCCGCGATCGGGCTCCCGGCCGCCACCCCCGGCCCGCCCCCCTGGCTTCTGGGAGCCCCATCGCCGGGGGTGCAGGCACCCCCCGCGATCGGGCTCCCGGCCGCCACCCCCGGCCCGCCCCCCTGGCTTCTGGGAGCCCCATCGCCGGGGGTGCAGGCACCCCCCGCGATCGGGCTCCCGGCCGCCACCCCCGGCCCGCCCCCCTGGCTTCTGGGAGCCCCATCGCCGGGGGTGCAGGCACCCCCCCGCGATCGGGCTCCCGGCCGCCACCCCCGGCCCGCCCCCCTGGCTTCTGGGAGCCCCATCGCCGGGGGTGCAGGCACCCCCCGCGATCGGGCTCCCGGCCGCCACCCCCGGCCCGCCCCCCTGGCTTCTGGGAGCCCCATCGCCGGGGGTGCAGGCACCCCCCGCGATCGGGCTCCCGGCCGCCACCCCCGGCCCGCCCCCCTGGCTTCTGGGAGCCCCATCGCCGGGGGTGCAGGCACCCCCCGCGATCGGGCTCCCGGCCGCCACCCCCGGCCCGCCCCCCTGGCTTCTGGGAGCCTTGTGGACCCCCAGCCTCTTTCTCATATTCTGAGTAATATCTCACCATCGGAAAATTTTCAACTCCTTCTGAGACGATTGTACACCCCCAGTGTGCACACCCTCAGAGGGAGTAACCCCCTCTCTATTAGGAGTCACATCAGCCTCTTCCTCCCTGAATATTCAGAACAGTATCCCACCGTTGTTTCTACTTCCAGTGAAACTGATTGTCATATCCTCCTCTCCCAAGCAGAAGTTGGAAACTCTCTCACGGGGGGTGTACACCGTTGTGATATAGAAATGAACATCGTCCTCTCCCGGGTTTACATCAGGAGCAAGTCTGTTAATCATTAATATTAATAATTATATTAATATTAATTATAATTATTGATATTAATGATCACAATAAAGAGAGTAAAAATGAATACTGGTTTAAAAGGTTAACCATTGGTAATCATAATTATTAGTAATATCACTATTAATAATAATATTAGGATATTAGCAATTAATGTGACTTAACTCAATACCCAGTGATGCTGGGAATACAATAATGATTAGTATTAGGAACTAATAATATTATTTGATGACATTAATATTAATAATTAATTGAAAGCAGGCATAATCATGTATTGAAAATCATTATCCATAATTAATAATGGTATCTTATGAATTTTTAGTATCATTGATAATGATTAAAATCGATCATTGATGATTAATAATCATATTATTATTCCTCATTCCACAGGAAGTGTAAACCTACTTGTGATGCTGTTCTTAATAACCAGGGTCGGAAAGCAGGACTTTAGTTTTAATATCGCAGTAGGTGTACACTCACCACGTGACACTGATCCTAATATGAACGGGGGTAGAGTATCACATGACTCCAATTATAGCAATGGATGGATAGCTACGCGGTAATATTGCTCCTAATATTCCCGGAAGAAGCCTTTGCTATTAGTCCGAATATGGCACTGAGGGGACAGTTTCTCTGAGATACAGTTCCTAGTATAAGGAGTTGGAGAGTATGATCATAATTCACAGGCTGTGTGCTCCCGCCCAGTGATATTGTAATTACTATCCTGGGAGGGAGAGGATGATATTGCACTCTGTACAGCAGGAGGCGTACACCCAGTCTGGGATATTGTTCTTAATATCCATGGAGGGGACAGGCTGATATTACTCGCAATGTGGCACACGGTGGACATTCACCCTGTTTCATCCTTCTCAATATTCCAAGGCCGAGAGACAGATATTAATCTCAGTATCACAGACACTGGACAACCCCTTGTGATACTCTTCCAAATATCCAGATCAGGTTGCCAGGAGACACCCCCGGACGGCCCCCCTGGCTTCTGGGAGCCACATCGCGGGGGGGTCAGGCACCCCCCGCGATCGGGCTCCCAGCCGCCACCCCCGGCCCGCCCCCCTGGCTTCTGGGAGCCCCATCGTCGGGGGGTCAGGCACACCCCGCGATCGGGCTCCCAGCCGCCACCCCCGGCCCGCCCACCTGGCTTCTGGGAGCCCCATCGCCGGGGGGTCAGGCACGCCCCCCGATCGGGCTCCCAGCCGCCACCCCCGGCCCGCCCCCCTGGCTTCTGGGAGCCCCATCGCCGGGGGTGCAGGCACCCCCCGCGATCGGGCTCCCAGCCGCCACCCCCGGCCCGCCCCCCTGGCTTCTGGGAGCCCCATCGCCGGGGGTGCAGGCACCCCCCGCGATCGGGCTCCCAGCCGCCACCCCCGGCCCGCCCCCCTGGCTTCTGGGAGCCCCATCGCCGGGGGTGCAGGCACCCCCCGCGATCGGGCTCCCAGCCGCCACCCCCGGCCCGCCCCCCTGGCTTCTGGGAGCCCCATCGCCGGGGGTGCAGGCACCCCCCGCGATCGGGCTCCCAGCCGCCACCCCCGGCCCGCCCCCCTGGCTTCTGGGAGCCCCATCGCCGGGGGTGCAGGCACCCCCCGCGATCGGGCTCCCAGCCGCCACCCCCGGCCCGCCCCCCTGGCTTCTGGGAGCCTTGTGGACCCCCAGCCTCTTTCTCATATTCTGAGTAATATCATCTCACCATCGGAAAATTTTCAACTCCTTCTGAGACGATTGTACACCCCCAGTGTGCACACCCTCAGAGGGAGTAACCCCCTCTCTATTAGGAGTCACATCAGCCTCTTCCTCCCTGAATATTCAGAACAGTATCCCACCGTTGTTTCTACTTCCAGTGAAACTGATTGTCATATCCTCCTCTCCCAAGCAGAAGTTGGAAACTCTCTCACGGGGGGTGTACACCGTTGTGATATAGAAATGAACATCGTCCTCTCCCGGGTTTACATCAGGAGCAAGTCTGTTAATCATTAATATTAATAATTATATTAATATTAATTATAATTATTGATATTAATGATCACAATAAAGAGAGTAAAAATGAATACTGGTTTAAAAGGTTAACCATTGGTAATCATAATTATTAGTAATATCACTATTAATAATAATATTAGGATATTAGCAATTAATGTGACTTAACTCAATACCCAGTGATGCTGGGAATACAATAATGATTAGTATTAGGAACTAATAATATTATTTGATGACATTAATATTAATAATTAATTGAAAGCAGGCATAATCATGTATTGAAAATCATTATCCATAATTAATAATGGTATCTTATGAATTTTTAGTATCATTGATAATGATTAAAATCGATCATTGATGATTAATAATCATATTATTATTCCTCATTCCACAGGAAGTGTAAACCTACTTGTGATGCTGTTCTTAATAACCAGGGTCGGAAAGCAGGACTTTAGTTTTAATATCGCAGTAGGTGTACACTCACCACGTGACACTGATCCTAATATGAACGGGGGTAGAGTATCACATGACTCCAATTATAGCAATGGATGGATAGCTACGCGGTAATATTGCTCCTAATATTCCCGGAAGAAGCCTTTGCTATTAGTCCGAATATGGCACTGAGGGGACAGTTTCTCTGAGATATAGTTCCTAGTATAAGGAGTTGGAGAGTATGATCATAATTCACAGGCTGTGTGCTCCCGCCCAGTGATATTGTAATTACTATCCTGGGAGGGAGAGGATGATATTGCACTCTGTACAGCAGGAGGCGTACACCCAGTCTGGGATATTGTTCTTAATATCCATGGAGGGGACAGGCTGATATTACTCGCAATGTGGCACACGGTGGACATTCACCCTGTTTCATCCTTCTCAATATTCCAAGGCCGAGAGACAGATATTAATCTCAGTATCACAGACACTGGACAACCCCTTGTGATACTCTTCCAAATATCCAGATCAGGTTGCCAGGAGCCACCCCCGGACGGCCCCCCTGGCTTCTGGGAGCCCCATCGCGGGGGGGTCAGGCACCCCCCGCGATCGGGCTCCCAGCCGCCACCCCCGGCCCGCCCCCCTGGCTTCTGGGAGCCCCATCGTCGGGGGGTCAGGCACACCCCGCGATCGGGCTCCCAGCCGCCACCCCCGGCCCGCCCACCTGGCTTCTGGGAGCCCCATCGCCGGGGGGTCAGGCACGCCCCCCGATCGGGCTCCCAGCCGCCACCCCCGGCCCGCCCCCCTGGCTTCTGGGAGCCCCATCGCCGGGGGTGCAGGCACCCCCCGCGATCGGGCTCCCAGCCGCCACCCCCGGCCCGCCCCCCTGGCTTCTGGGAGCCCCATCGCCGGGGGTGCAGGCACCCCCCGCGATCGGGCTCCCAGCCGCCACCCCCGGCCCGCCCCCCTGGCTTCTGGGAGCCCCATCGCCGGGGGTGCAGGCACCCCCCGCGATCGGGCTCCCAGCCGCCACCCCCGGCCCGCCCCCCTGGCTTCTGGGAGCCCCATCGCCGGGGGTGCAGGCACCCCCCGCGATCGGGCTCCCAGCCGCCACCCCCGGCCCGCCCCCCTGGCTTCTGGGAGCCTTGTGGACCCCCAGCCTCTTTCTCATATTCTGAGTAATATCATCTCACCATCGGACAATTTTCAACTCCTTCTGAGACGATTGTACACCCCCAGTGTGCACACCCTCAGAGGGAGTAACCCCCTCTCTATTAGGAGTCACATCAGCCTCTTCCTCCTGAATATTCAGAACAGTATCCCACCGTTGTTTCTACTTCCAGTGAAACTGATTGTCATATCCTCCTCTCCCAAGCAGAAGTTGGAAACTCTCTCACGGGGGGTGTACACCGTTGTGATATAGAAATGAACATCGTCCTCTCCCGGGTTTACATCAGGAGCAAGTCTGTTAATCATTAATATTAATAATTATATTAATATTAATTATAATTATTGATATTAGTGATCACAATAAAGAGAGTAAAAATGAATACTGGTTTAAAAGGTTAACCATTGGTAATCATAATTATTAGTAATATCACTATTAATAATAATATTAGGATATTAGCAATTAATGTGACTTAACTCAATACCCAGTGATGCTGGGAATACAATAATGATTAGTATTAGGAACTAATAATATTATTTGATGACATTAATATTAATAATTAATTGAAAGCAGGCATAATCATGTATTGAAAATCATTATCCATAATTAATAATGGTATCTTATGAATTTTTAGTATCATTGATAATGATTAAAATCGATCATTGATGATTAATAATCATATTATTATTCCTCATTCCACAGGAAGTGTAAACCTACTTGTGATGCTGTTCTTAATAACCAGGGTCGGAAAGCAGGACTTTAGTTTTAATATCGCAGTAGGTGTACACTCACCACGTGACACTGATCCTAATATGAACGGGGGTAGAGTATCACATGACTCCAATTATAGCAATGGATGGATAGCTACGCGGTAATATTGCTCCTAATATTCCCGGAAGAAGCCTTTGCTATTAGTCCGAATATGGCACTGAGGGGACAGTTTCTCTGAGATATAGTTCCTAGTATAAGGAGTTGGAGAGTATGATAATAATTCACAGGCTGTGTGCTCCCGCCCAGTGATATTGTAATTACTATCCTGGGAGGGAGAGGATGATATTGCACTCTGTACAGCAGGAGGCGTACACCCAGTCTGGGATATTGTTCTTAATATCCATGGAGGGGACAGGCTGATATTACTCGCAATGTGGCACACGGTGGACATTCACCCTGTTTCATCCTTCTCAATATTCCAAGGCCGAGAGACAGATATTAATCTCAGTATCACAGACACTGGACAACCCCTTGTGATACTCTTCCAAATATCCAGATCAGGTTGCCAGGAGCCACCCCCGGACGGCCCCCCTGGCTTCTGGGAGCCCCATCCCCGGGGGGTCAGGCACGCCCCCCGATCGGGCTCCCAGCCGCCACCCCCGGCCCGCCCCCCTGGCTTCTGGGAGCCCCATCGCCGGGGGTGCAGGCACCCCCCGCGATCGGGCTCCCAGCCGCCACCCCCGGCCCGCCCCCCTGGCTTCTGGGAGCCCCATCGCCGGGGGGTCAGGCACGCCCCCCGATCGGGCTCCCAGCCGCCACCCCCCGGCCCGCCCCCCTGGCTTCTGGGAGCCCCATCGCCGGGGGTGCAGGCACCCCCCGCGATCGGGCTCCCAGCCGCCACCCCCGGCCCGCCCCCCTGGCTTCTGGGAGCCCCATCGCCGGGGGTGCAGGCACCCCCGCGATCGGGCTCCCAGCCGCCACCCCCGGCCCGCCCCCCTGGCTTCTGGGAGCCCCATCGCCGGGGGTGCAGGCACCCCCCGCGATCGGGCTCCCAGCCGCCACCCCCGGCCCGCCCCCCTGGCTTCTGGGAGCCCCATCGCCGGGGGTGCAGGCACCCCCCGCGATCGGGCTCCCAGCCGCCACCCCCCGGCCCGCCCCCCTGGCTTCTGGGAGCCCCATCGCCGGGGGTGCAGGCACCCCCCGCGATCGGGCTCCCAGCCGCCACCCCCGGCCCGCCCCCCTGGCTTCTGGGAGCCCCATCGCCGGGGGTGCAGGCACCCCCCGCGATCGGGCTCCCAGCCGCCACCCCCCGGCCCGCCCCCCTGGCTTCTGGGAGCCCCATCGCCGGGGGTGCAGGCACCCCCCGCGATCGGGCTCCCAGCCGCCACCCCCGGCCCGCCCCCCTGGCTTCTGGGAGCCCCATCGCCGGGGGTGCAGGCACCCCCCGCGATCGGGCTCCCAGCCGCCACCCCCGGCCCGCCCCCCTGGCTTCTGGGAGCCCCATCGCCGGGGGTGCAGGCACCCCCCGCGATCGGGCTCCCAGCCGCCACCCCCGGCCCGCCCCCCTGGCTTCTGGGAGCCCCATCGCCGGGGGTGCAGGCACCCCCCGCGATCGGGCTCCCAGCCGCCACCCCCGGCCCGCCCCCCTGGCTTCTGGGAGCCCCATCGCCGGGGGTGCAGGCACCCCCCGCGATCGGGCTCCCAGCCGCCACCCCCGGCCCGCCCCCCTGGCTTCTGGGAGCCCCATCGCCGGGGGTGCAGGCACCCCCCGCGATCGGGCTCCCAGCCGCCACCCCCGGCCCGCCCCCCTGGCTTCTGGGAGCCCCATCGCCGGGGGTGCAGGCACCCCCCGCGATCGGGCTCCCAGCCGCCACCCCCGGCCCGCCCCCCTGGCTTCTGGGAGCCCCATCGCCGGGGGTGCAGGCACCCCCCGCGATCGGGCTCCCAGCCGCCACCCCCGGCCCGCCCCCCTGGCTTCTGGGAGCCCCATCGCCGGGGGTGCAGGCACCCCCCGCGATCGGGCTCCCAGCCGCCACCCCCGGCCCGCCCCCCTGGCTTCTGGGAGCCTTGTGGACCCCCAGCCTCTTTCTCATATTCTGAGTAATATCATCTCACCATCGGAAAATTTTCAACTCCTTCTGAGACGATTGTACACCCCCAGTGTGCACACCCTCAGAGGGAGTAACCCCCTCTCTATTAGGAGTCACATCAGCCTCTTCCTCCCTGAATATTCAGAACAGTATCCCACCGTTGTTTCTACTTCCAGTGAAACTGATTGTCATATCCTCCTCTCCCAAGCAGAAGTTGGAAACTCTCTCACGGGGGGTGTACACCGTTGTGATATAGAAATGAACATCGTCCTCTCCCGGGTTTACATCAGGAGCAAGTCTGTTAATCATTAATATTAATAATTATATTAATATTAATTATAATTATTGATATTAGTGATCACAATAAAGAGAGTAAAAATGAATACTGGTTTAAAAGGTTAACCATTGGTAATCATAATTATTAGTAATATCACTATTAATAATAATATTAGGATATTAGCAATTAATGTGACTTAACTCAATACCCAGTGATGCTGGGAATACAATAATGATTAGTATTAGGAACTAATAATATTATTTGATGACATTAATATTAATAATTAATTGAAAGCAGGCATAATCATGTATTGAAAATCATTATCCATAATTAATAATGGTATCTTATGAATTTTTAGTATCATTGATAATGATTAAAATCGATCATTGATGATTAATAATCATATTATTATTCCTCATTCCACAGGAAGTGTAAACCTACTTGTGATGCTGTTCTTAATAACCAGGGTCGGAAAGCAGGACTTTAGTTTTAATATCGCAGTAGGTGTACACTCACCACGTGACACTGATCCTAATATGAACGGGGGTAGAGTATCACATGACTCCAATTATAGCAATGGATGGATAGCTACGCGGTAATATTGCTCCTAATATTCCCGGAAGAAGCCTTTGCTATTAGTCCGAATATGGCACTGAGGGGACAGTTTCTCTGAGATATAGTTCCTAGTATAAGGAGTTGGAGAGTATGATCATAATTCACAGGCTGTGTGCTCCCGCCCAGTGATATTGTAATTACTATCCTGGGAGGGAGAGGATGATATTGCACTCTGTACAGCAGGAGGCGTACACCCAGTCTGGGATATTGTTCTTAATATCCATGGAGGGGACAGGCTGATATTACTCGCAATGTGGCACACGGTGGACATTCACCCTGTTTCATCCTTCTCAATATTCCAAGGCCGAGAGACAGATATTAATCTCAGTATCACAGACACTGGACAACCCCTTGTGATACTCTTCCAAATATCCAGATCAGGTTGCCAGGAGCCACCCCCGGACGGCCCCCCTGGCTTCTGGGAGCCCCATCGCGGGGGGGTCAGGCACCCCCCGCGATCGGGCTCCCAGCCGCCACCCCCGGCCCGCCCCCCTGGCTTCCGGGAGCCCCATCGCCGGGGGGTCAGGCACCCCCCGCGATCGGGCTCCCAGCCGCCACCCCCGGCCCGCCCCCCTGGCTTCCGGGAGCCCCATCGCCGGGGGGTCAGGCACCCCCCGCGATCGGGCTCCCAGCCGCCACCCCCGGCCCGCCCCCCTGGCTTCCGGGAGCCCCATCGCCGGGGGTGCAGGCACCCCCCGCGATCGGGCTCCCAGCCGCCACCCCCGGCCCGCCCCCCTGGCTTCCGGGAGCCCCATCGCCGGGGGTGCAGGCACCCCCCGCGATCGGGCTCCCAGCCGCCACCCCCGGCCCGCCCCCCTGGCTTCCGGGAGCCCCATCGCCGGGGGTGCAGGCACCCCCCGCGATCGGGCTCCCAGCCGCCACCCCCGGCCCGCCCCCCTGGCTTCTGGCAGCCCCATCGCCGGGGGTGCAGGCACCCCCCGCGATCGGGCTCCCAGCCGCCACCCCCGGCCCGCCCCCGTGGCTTCTGGGAGCCTTGTGGACCCCCAGCCTCTTTCTCATATTCTGAGTAATATCATCTCACCATCGGAAAATTTTCAACTCCTTCTGAGACGATTGTACACCCCCAGTGTGCACACCCTCAGAGGGAGTAACCCCCCCTCTATTAGGAGTCACATCAGCCTCTTCCTCCCTGAATATTCAGAACAGTATCCCACCGTTGTTTCTACTTCCAGTGAAACTGATTGTCATATCCTCCTCTCCCAAGCAGAAGTTGGAAACTCTCTCACGGGGGGTGTACACCGTTGTGATATAGAAATGAACATCGTCCTCTCCCGGGTTTACATCAGGAGCAAGTCTGTTAATCATTAATATTAATAATTATATTAATATTAATTATAATTATTGATATTAATGATCACAATAAAGAGAGTAAAAATGAATACTGGTTTAAAAGGTTAACCATTGGTAATCATAATTATTAGTAATATCACTATTAATAATAATATTAGGATATTAGCAATTAATGTGACTTAACTCAATACCCAGTGATGCTGGGAATACAATAATGATTAGTATTAGGAACTAATAATATTATTTGATGACATTAATATTAATAATTAATTGAAAGCAGGCATAATCATGTATTGAAAATCATTATCCATAATTAATAATGGTATCTTATGAATTTTTAGTATCATTGATAATGATTAAAATCGATCATTGATGATTAATAATCATATTATTATTCCTCATTCCACAGGAAGTGTAAACCTACTTGTGATGCTGTTCTTAATAACCAGGGTCGGAAAGCAGGACTTTAGTTTTAATATCGCAGTAGGTGTACACTCACCACGTGACACTGATCCTAATATGAACGGGGGTAGAGTATCACATGACTCCAATTATAGCAATGGATGGATAGCTACGCGGTAATATTGCTCCTAATATTCCCGGAAGAAGCCTTTGCTATTAGTCCGAATATGGCACTGAGGGGACAGTTTCTCTGAGATATAGTTCCTAGTATAAGGAGTTGGAGAGTATGATCATAATTCACAGGCTGTGTGCTCCCGCCCAGTGATATTGTAATTACTATCCTGGGAGGGAGAGGATGATATTGCACTCTGTACAGCAGGAGGCGTACACCCAGTCTGGGATATTGTTCTTAATATCCATGGAGGGGACAGGCTGATATTACTCGCAATGTGGCACACGGTGGACATTCACCCTGTTTCATCCTTCTCAATATTCCAAGGCCGAGAGACAGATATTAATCTCAGTATCACAGACACTGGACAACCCCTTGTGATACTCTTCCAAATATCCAGATCAGGTTGCCAGTAGCCACCCCCGGACGGCCCCCCTGGCTTCTGGGAGCCCCATCGCGTGGGGGTCAGGCACCCCCCCGCGATCGGGCTCCCAGCCGCCACCCCCGGCCCGCCCCCCTGGCTTCTGGGAGCCCCATCGCCGGGGGTGCGGGCCCCCCCCGCGATCGGGCTCCCAGCCGCCACCCCGGCCCGCCCCCCTGGCTTCCCGGAGCCCCCTCGCCGGGGGTGCGGGCACCCCCCGCGATCGGGCTCCCAGCCGCCACGCCCTGCCCGCCCCCCTTGCTTCTGGGAGCCCCCTCGCCGGGGGTGCGGGCACCCCCCGCGATCGGGCTCCCAGCCGCCACACCCGACCCGCCCCCCTGGCTTCTGGGAGCTCCATCGCCGGGGGGTCAGGCACGCCTCCCGCTCGGGCTCCCAGCCGCCACCCCCGGCCCGCCCCCCTGGCTTCTGGGGGCCCCGTGGCCGCGGGTGCTGGCACCGGCGGCGATCGGGCTCTCAGCCGCCACCCCCGGCCCGCCCCCCTGGCTTCTGGGGGCCCCGTGGCCGGGGGTGCAGGCACCCCCAGCGATCGGGCTCCCAGCCGCCACCCCCGGCCCGCCCCCCTGGCTTCTGGGAGCCCCATCGCCGGGGGTGCGGGCCCCCCCCGCGATCGGGCTCCTAGCCGCCACCCAGGGCCTGCCCCCCTGGCTTCTGGGAGCCCCATCGCCGGGTGTGCGGTCCCCCCCCCGCGATCGGGCTCCCAGCCGCCACCCCCGGCCCGCCCCCCTGGCTTCTGGGAGCCCCATCGCCGGGGGTGCGGGCACCCCTGGTGATCGGGCTCCCAGCCGCCACCCCGGCCCGCCCCCCTGGCTTCTCGGAGCCCCCTCGCCGGGGGTGCGGGCACCCCCCGCGATCGGGCTCCCAGCCGCCACCCCCGGCCCGCCCCCCTGGCTTCTGGGAGCCCCCTCGCCGGGGGTGCAGGCACCCCCCGCGATCGGGCTCCCAGCCGCCACACCCGACCCGCCCCCCTGGCTTCTGGGAGCTCCATCGCCGGGGGGTCAGGCACGCCTCCCGCTCGGGCTCCCAGCCGCCACCCCCGGCTCGCCCCCCTGGCTTCTGGGGCCCCGTGGCCGCGGGTGCTGGCACCGCCGGCGATTGGGCTCTCAGCCACCACCCCCGGCCCGCCCCCCTGGCTTCTGGGGGCCCCGTGGCCGTGGGTGCAGGCACCCCCAGCGATCGGGCTCCCAGCCGCCACCCCCGGCCCGCCCCCCTGGCTTCTGGGAGCCCCATCGCCCCGAAATGTCTACTAAAAATGCAAAAAAAGAGAGAAAATGCCAGGTATGGTTGTGGGCACCTGTTGTCCCAGCTACTCGGGAGGCTGAGGCAGGAAAATCACTGGAACTCGGGAGTTGGAACTTGCAGTGAACTGAGATCACAGCACTGCTCTCCTGCCTGAGCAACAGAGCAAGGCTCCATTTCATAATAAATAAATAAATAAAATTATTAATTAATAAATAATAAATAAAATAAACCTCCCAGTCTATGGCACTTTGTCATAGCAGCCTGAATGTACTAAGACTGCTCAGTAATGAATCAAACAGAAGGCCAGGTCACAGGAACCAAAAGGAAGTCCTCCTAGAAGCAGAATGACATCAGGGAAGAAGGAACAGTGGCAGGAGGGGCAAAGTAGGACCTCAGGGCTGTTCTAGGACACCCACGTCCCAGGCTGTTAGGCCACCTGTGGAGCTTGGCATCCTGCCAACCCAGATCAATGGCACAGGTGCCTACCGGGAGCTGTGCAGCAGACCTCCTCTTTCTCAAGGAGCCTTCTCGGGACCAGCCTTCTGGACTGGCATTGGACAAGAGCTTCACAAATGTCCTCACAATTGCATCCATGGGCAAGAAATTCCACTTCTAGAATCTTTCTTAAAGCAAAAGCAAAATGTTTAAATAAATAAATAAAACAATAAAATTAGACTCATTCCTGGAATGTTGCCAGGATATAGCTTACAAGATAGGACAACAAGCTCAAATTATAGGAGTGTATTTAATAAAAGAAAAAAAGAAAGAAAAGAATAGAACAGTCAGAAGATGGTCATATTCTAGAAGAGCTGTAGGAATAAGGGAATTAAGAACAATATGCTCCAAAACCCTTTAGAGAAGGTACGCTCGGGCTCCAGACCTTTGGCCTGGTTTTTTGGACAAAAGTGGTGAATTGGTCCTCTCTCCCTCTCTCTCTCCCTCTCTCTTTCTCCCTCTCTATGTCCTTCCCTCCATCCCTCTATCCATCCCTTTCTCTCTCTCTCCTTCTCTCTGTCTCTCCCTCCCTCCCTTTCTCCCTCTCTATCTCCCCCTTTCTCTCTCTCTCTCTCTCTCCCACTCTCCCCCGCCCCCTGTCTCCCTGCCTGCTTCTCTGTCCCCTCCCTGCATCCCATACACATCATGGTAGAAAGGCCCCTTAGGATCATCCCACATCCTCTGTGGCCATCCACACCTGCCAAACTGCCCTCTGATCTGTATACTGTCCTGGTTTATTCTGCCCACCTGAAAAAGCTCGGCCATGCAGGTAGAAGATGCTGCTGTTCTATTTCCATGATGCCAAATGCCTAGAAATTAAGGGGAAAACCCATTCACCAAAAAAATGGGATTTTATGGAGAATCTTAGCATTTACTTCTGTTATGCTCCTTTTTTTTCTTTTGTTTAGGTCTGTGTCCTGGGAAGCTCTGGGATGAACATGACTCCTGAGCACAGATGCTGCCCTGACAGAGGTTCGTGTATGCTCGGCTTCATCCGCGGAACTTTACACTCACACTTGACTCACCCACTTTATGTGTATTTTTTTTTTTTTTTGGCCTGACTTTTAGAAAACCAATCTGAGAATAAAGTTTAAAAAGAGAGTTTCTGAATCCTTAACTGAGATCAAAATCTTGAAGTGAAAGCCAAAGATGCAGTGTCCAAGGAGTCAGGGGAATGGGGGCATTTTCGAACCCAGAATCAGTCAGCAGTGGGGAGAAAACAAGGGCTTCTATATGCGGCTCCCTGATGAGCACTCGGAAAGCAAATGCGTTTCAGTCCAGAAGAAGGTCAAGTGAGGAAATGAGCTAAATGGGGCTTATTCCTTGCCCAGCCCTGAGAATAAGCTGGAGGCCCCAGGCAGGAGAGGGAGGGCCAGGCCCCATAAGCCTCTCACCATGGAAAACGATGATGGGCCAGGAAGCTGCAGAGTGAGTCGACCTTCTTGCCCTCTCTGCAGAGGCCTGGCCCTTGTGAGTGAACCCCCTCACTCCCTCTTATTATTTAGTCTTGCTACTGTTGGCATATTAAAGTTGGTGATCATTTGGAACATGAGTGCTAAACTGAATTTTGTTAATTCTAATAATTTATCAGAGCATTTTTATATTTCTAGGAAACAGAATTATACATTATCCTCAGAATTTTTAAATCTTTCTTGTTAATAATAACAGTCCTTCAGTCGCCCAGCCTTCCCACTGGGTGTGAGTGCATCTCTGCTAATGTGGGGCATGAGAATGGATGCCAGAGGCAGAGCAAGCAGCTCAGAGGCCATAGCAGCTATTTAATTTTTGTTTATTTATTTATTTATTTTGAGATGGAGTCTCACTCTGTTGCCCAGGCTGAAGTGCAATGGCGTGATCTCAGCTCACTGCAACCTCCACCTCCTGGGTTCAGGTTCAAGCGATTCTCCTGCCTCAGCTTCCAGAGTAGCTGGGATTACAGGCACCCACCACCATGCCGGGCTAATTTTTGGTACTCTTAGTAGAGACAGAGTTTCACCATGTTGGCAAGGTTGGTCTTGAACCCCTGGCCTCGGGTGATTCACCCACCTTGGCCTCCTAAAGTGCTAAGATTACAGGCATGAGCCACCATGCCCGGCCCATTGTGGCATCTTAATCACAGAGTGAAGAAGGCCTGGACCCAGCGTGAAGATGATGAAAAGGGGGAAGAGCAGCTCTCTCACCTATAGTGCTGCCAGGCGCTTCCAACTTTCAACATAAGGGACACTAAATAGCTTTCCCAACGAAAACAACTGAGATGTTGGGTAAAACCTACAAAAATGCATCTTTGTAAGTGCATTACTGGGCTGGCATTGAAGGATGGAATCCACAGCAGTCGATAAGGAATTGGCGGGAACCAAAGTGGAATTTATTTTTCTGTTTAGACAGTTGCACAGAGAATGGGGCATCAGAAACAAAACCGGATGTCTCTCCAAAATGAGGTCAGAAATCTGACATCTTAGACTTAAAATAAAAGCCCACCTCAGAGCAGGAGCAGCAAGGAGAGCAGCTGTCCCTGCATTGGTGCTGGGTGGAGGGAAAACCACTGACCCTGAGAACCGATGAGAAACAGTCCTCCAGGAGTTCATGCTGGAAGACCTCGAGAGCATGGGTCAAATCGACGTGGCACCAGGCGGCTGCTAACTTCACCTCTACCCCATGTGAGTGAACATCTTTGCTGAAACAATGCAACCCTGTCCTCAAAATATCTCCCCACTTAAAATTCCAAGAAAGATAAGTCCCCGTGCAAAAAGTTACAAAACATAAGTAAACAAAGTACTGTGGATACATCCAATAATTCAAGAAACAAATTGAGCAGAGCCACAAAAATCCAAAATGTGGAAAAGATCAACTGCTGGCAAAGTATCCACTGCTGTTGCTCCCGTTAAGAGACTGTATTTCATAAAAAGCTAGACACGCCCCTCTGTGGCCTCACACTTGCCTTCTCAGGCATGTCTGCCCCAGAAATGCCTTTGCACTGCCTTCTCCAAGAGACACATACGGGGCAAGAATATTTAGGTAGTGATTGTAGACATAGAAAACACTTGAAAGCCACCCAAATACATCTCTATCAAGGAAAAAAGCTGGCATAGTCACATTGTGGAATATGATACAGCTGTGAAAATGAACTGCCGTTAGAAGCATCAGCAATGAAAAATTACAGTGAACAAAGGAAATTACTGAAAAATACACTGCTATTCCACATACAGTTCACAAACTATAACATATGATATGGCTGAATAATATACAGAGAAATGATATAACTTATGAAAAGCAAGACAAACATTAACACGTTAGTCCTATGTCTGGGTGAAGAAGGGAGACCCAGGTGATGAAAGAAGGGCGCATTGTAGCCTTTCAAGACACTCGATGCTAATGCATGATGACAACAGCTCAATTATTAATCTATCAGATTATGCATTCAGTTTTGTTTGTTTGTTTGCTTTTGAGGCGGAGTTTTGCTCATGTAGCCCAGGCTAGAGTGTAATGGCACGATCTCGGCTCGCTGCAACTTCTATCTCCTGGGTTCAAACAACTCTCCCACCTCAGCCTCCCGAGTAGCTGGGATCACAGGTGCCTGCCATGATGCTCAGCTAACTTTTTGTATTTTTTTAGTAGAGACGGGTTTCACCACATTGGCCAGGCTGGTCTTAAACACCTGACCTCAAATGATCCACCCGCCTCAGCCTCCGAAAGTGCTGGGCTTACAGACATGAGCCACCGTGCCCAGCCAAATTTTATAGACTCTTAGGTGTCATATATTTCATAATTAAACATAAAAAACTAAATGTTTACTGTAGTTTGTAAATGAAAGAGCAATAAAAATTGTTGCAAACTTTTAAACATCAAACCTGTTGTATAGCTCATAGTGACCCTCCTATTAAGCTGTGGTAAGCTCCAATTGGTATTTCATTGTTATTTTCTAAAAACTAGGTGAACAGATGAAAAACAGAATTCAGTTTTAAAACAAGATATTAAGATAATGTTACTGGTTGAAAGTGTCCAGGTTCTTGGTGCCTTGAACCAAGAATTGGACGCAATGCAAAAATGGAGCAAGGAAAGAATGAAGCAGCAAAGCAGACATTTACGGAAAATGAAAGCACGCTCCACAGGGTGAGAGCGCCTGAGCACAGGGGGCCCGTTACTGAAGTTTCTAGGGCTTAAATCCCCTCTCGAGGTTTCCATTGGTTACTTGGTGTGTACCCTACGTAAATGAAGAGGATGAAGTAAAATTACAAAGTCATGTACTCGGTGTAAGCCCTGTGTAAATGGAGAGGATATTTCTTGTCATACCGCAAGAGTTTCCATTTGATTTCATTCTCGGAAGTCAAGGTGAATCGGCCTTACGTTCCTGCCTCCAGACCCTTTTCTCCTGCCTCCGTGGAATGGATGGCAGGACATGGAAAATGGTTTTGTCCAAATGACATGTCCCAGGGCACTGGCAGCTGAGGACAAGAGGGAACCAGTTGGTGTCACTGAGGAACGCTCACCCGTGTCTCCACACCGCACAGAACAAAGTGAGTGTCCTTGTCCTGAACCCTCTGAAGTGAGTATCTCGCCTCAGGGCTTTCATGAAACCCTTTTTAGGAGAGGCTCCTTCTCTCTCCTTCTGCAGCCACAAGGCAGCAGGGATAGCCCCTCTCTCGCTGAAGTTCTTCTTAAAAAAACAAAGAGAATAGAATACTAGAATTAATGTAATGAATAATAAAATAATGAAAATGAAAGTATGTTTCACAGAAGCAGCTCTGGAATTTCATGTATTGGTGGCATTAAAAGCAGAAAATGGGCCTATAGGCCTGGCGGGGTGGCTCATGCCTGTAATCCCAGCACTTTGGGAGTCTGAGGCAGGTGGATCACGAGGTCAGGAGATCGAGACCATCCTGGCTAACACAGTGAAACACTGTCTCTACTAAAAATACAAAAAATTAGCCATACATGGTGATGGGGCCCTGTAGTCCCAGCTACTCGGGAGGCTGAGGCAGGAGAATGGCGTGAACCCGGGAGGCCGAGCTTGTAGTGAGCCGATATCGCTTCACTGCACTCCAGCCTGGGCAACAGAACAAGACTCTGTCTAAAAAAAAAAAAAAAAAAAAAGAAAAAAGAAAATGGGCCTATAGAGCTCCATTTAATGGCAAAAAATTAAGGAAAGAATAAAAAGACTCTGCTAATAATGGTGACGTGAGCTGCTCATATTGTCATTTTCTCTGGGACCTAATATTGGGGAGGAGGTGGGACCACCTGCCACCAGGCTCCAGGTGATTTTCGGGCTGTTCCCCCAAATCACTGCAGCCTCTTCCCTGCTGGTCCCTTGATCCTGCTGCTGTGCTGGGCGTCCTGAGTGGCAGGAGGCACCTCGGCAGCTTCCAGTGGGATAGGCCTGCGGCATTCTGAGCCTGAATGTCGTGATCACTAGGAAGTAAGGAGACATAAGCAGGAAGGGTTCAGGGATGGAGCGGCCGCTTCTCAGGGATCAGTCTCGGGCCCGAGCTGAGAAGAATCCCCTTTCAGGACGATGGCTCCAGGCTGAGGTCAACGCTGTTTCTGTGCGTTATGATGACTGACCTGCATCCACAGGGAAGCGTATCCGGGCTCCTTTTTCCCAGGCAATGTTGGGAATACCTTGAAATGGGCACTGGTGGATTTCAATTCCAGCCTTCCAGAAGCCACTCCAAATGGAAATGGAGCTAACGGATGCAGGTGGAGTAAGTAAACAACTTTAGGTCCCAAACAACAATTTTCACATACAATATAGTGTACAGGGAAAAATAAAGCCTTGGGACCCCAACTCACAGCCAAAACGGAAAAAAATCATTAAGTTGGAAGCTGAATCATGCAAGAAACTGCCTTTCCTTTTGTTCCTAAGCAGATAGTTACAGATAGCTACATCTCCACAGGAAGCTGGTCTATGTTCACCTTATCTTATATAAAGGCTTATGTAGAGGACTGATTTACCGCATGTGAGATGAAGACGTAACTGATCCTTCCCCATCTGCTCTCTTTCTCTTGCAACCTGAGGAAGACCACAGGTTCCCTCTCTCCCCTCCTGCCCACCATTTTCCTCCAGCCCACCCTTCCCCTCCAGCCCACCCTTCCCTCCTGCCCACTCTTTTCCTCCAGCCCAGCCTTCCTCTCCAGCCCAGCCTTCTCCTCCAGCCCGCCTGGAAGAGGAAGAGGTCTGCAGCTTACATCAGAATCTCGAAGTTGACACCCAAAAAAGGTAAAAGATCCTGCGGGATGCTGGCATATACAACTAATGAGATAACGCTCTGGGTGTACATCCTAGCATACAGGAAGAGCATTCTTGTTCATGGCGGTGGTTTCAAATATTTCAGTGAGTTTTCCCTTGAATGCCTCAGTCGGGAGCCACTTCAGTTCAGCGCAGGAAGCAAGGGAGCTTCAAGGACTGGTAGTTATGAATTCAAGCTTATACACAGCGACAGATCACAGGTCTGTGGAAGATACTGGTCAATCAATATACAGAGGTAGCATTCCATAAGTGAAGCATAGGGCATATCTGACTTCATCTGACAAGGCTAAAATCATGATTGTTTTTCTAACTGGGAAATTTATGTAACTTATTTGCCAATAAACAACCATCTCTCTCTCCCCATTTTCTGACATAACGCTAGTCGTTAGAGAAATGTTCCGATGATGTTCATGAAAGAACAAACCAATGTCTTCCGCTTTAATACCACCTATTTCACACATATGACTCTTGCTGCTTCCATGTGACACTAAAAATATCGGGAGTGCCAGGAAGTCTCTTTAATCATCGTTCTCCAACGTGCTCAGGAGATGAAGTCATTCTGTGAAGTGGACTTCAGTTGACACCACTGAGAAAATGTCCTAGAGAAAGTAAAACTTGTAGTGGCCTCATACTTTACAGAAATAATCCAACTTCTTTCTTTCATTTCTTTCCGGTTTTTGGACATTAATTGTAATTGGTTCAGGGCGACCTGTTTCTGCATCAAAGTCTTGGGAAGCTTCCATCTGTTTTTATATTATATTATATTATATTATATTATATTATATTATATTATATTATATTATTTAGAAATAGAGTCTCACTGTGTCACTCAGGCCAAAGTGTAGTGGTATGATCACGGCTCACTGCAGTCTCAACCTCCCAGGCTCGAGCCAATCCTCAGGCCTCCACCACCTGAGTAGCTGGGACTGCAGGTGTGCCACCATGTCCTGCTAACGTTTTATTTTTATTTTTTTATTTTTTGTAGAGACAGGATCTCGTTATGTGGCCAAAGCGGGTCTCAAACTCCTGGTCTCAAGCAATCCTTGTGTCAGCCTCCTAAAGGGCTGAGATTATAGACATGAGCCATGGCACGCAGCTGATTTATTATTTTATTTTCTCAGAACTCTATGCAACCTGATTCTTAATACATAAGGAAAGAGAAGCCAGTCAAAAGTGGAAGTAGTTGCACACAATGAAAGTGTCATTTGGCACTTAGACAAGAGAGGCGGATTATAAAAATGAAAGATCTACATGTCGCAATTGGCTGTGGGCTTGGACTCCAGCACTTTTTATTTTTATTTTTTTAGGAGATAGTGTCTCACTCTCTTACTCAAGCTGGAGTGCAGTGATATAATCATAACTCACTGTTATCTCAAACTCCTGAGTTCAAGTGATCCTCCTGCCTCGACCTCCCAAGTACCTGGGACTACAGATGTGCCATCGCTCCAGGTAATTTTTTTTTTTTTGAATTTTTGTAGAGACGAGGTCTCCCTGTGTTGCCCAGGCTAGTCTCAAACATGTGACCTCAAGCAATCGTTCCCCCTTGGCCTCTAAAGCGCTGGGGTTATAGGTGTGAGTCACTGGACCCGGCCAAGAAACCAACCCCACCTGTTTTCTATATAAAGTTTAGCATCTAGATACGAAGCAAAATAAGTTTTCAAGATCAAGGAGTCTGAAGGGAAGCTGCTGGGAGGGGAATGGGCTCAAGGCAGCGTTTTCTGGTCTACAGTTTTGCTTATTCTTGGACTTTCCAAAGTCCTGAAAGAAGCAGAAGGAAAGTGAGAAGAGAGGAAGAGGCAGGAGGAAAGGAGGAGGGCTGCACCTCTGCGGTTGCAGATTAGCCCAAGCCGGCTCAGTGGCTGGGAAGGAAGGGAGGAAACCCCCAAGGCCGAAGGTGGAGTCAGAGTCCTGGGTCCAGCAGAGACTGGACAGGAGGAGGGTGCCGGGAGCCAAAGACCTTCCTGCTAGCACTGCAACCTCTTAAACTGCTTAGGCTTTTATCTAAATTTGATATGTCCGCATTTTGTAGACCTCCAAACCAAGTCACTCAGGGTAACCCAGACAGGAAGGGGAGGATGATAGGAGAAGGTGCCCCACCTGATGATGCCCTTCTGGCTTTTATCCATTCCTGGGAATGACTCTTTCTCCAACTCGGGGGATACCCCTATGGGAGAATACAGTGGCGTGGACCAGCAGTGGAG
This sequence comes from Macaca fascicularis, assembly GCF_037993035.2. Classification (NCBI taxonomy): domain Eukaryota; kingdom Metazoa; phylum Chordata; class Mammalia; order Primates; family Cercopithecidae; genus Macaca; species Macaca fascicularis. Next base: position 348,462 of record NC_088391.1, on the reverse strand, counting down.
AATTCCAAGTCCAAAAAACGATTGGCATTTTCAAGGAAAGTAAGAAATCATCCTGCATATATGAAATATTGGGAAAAAGATTGTTACTAATAATTCTCAAGCGACCACTCTGGTGAGACTAGGTTTCTCTGGGGATGTGTGGAGCAGGGTGTATGTATCGAGTGAGCACATCCCACCCTTCAGACTCCTTCAGCTCCTGTCTACTGTAGCAGTCGGAGGGCAACTCCTGTCCTCATCTCCTCTGAGCGACCCACTCACTCATTCACTCACTCATTCATTCACTCGTTAACTCATTCACTCACTCACTCATTCACTCATTCACTCCTTCACTCGCTCACTCACTCATTCACTCACCCTTTTACTCACTTGCTCATTCATTTACTCATTCACTCACTCATTCACTGACCCATTCACTCACGCACTCACTCATTCACTCACCCATTCACTCACTCATTCATTCCCTCATTCACTCACTCAGTCATTCCCTAACTCACCCTTTCACTCACTCACCCATTCACTCATTCACTCACTCATTCACTCGCTTATTCACTCACTCACTCATTTCCTCATTCATTCACTCAATCATTCACTCACTCAAATCATTCACTCATTCACTCACTCATTCACCTCTTCACTCACTCATTCACTCATCCTTTACTCACACACTCACTCATTTATTGACTCATTCACTCACTCACTTGTTCATTCACTCACTCAATTCTTCACTCCCTCATTCACTTGTTCGCTCACTGACTCATTCACTCACTCTTTCCCTCACCCATTCACTCACTCACCCACTCATCTGTTCACTCACTCATTCACCCACTCACCCATTCACTAAGTCACTCATTCATTCACTCACTCACTCATTCATTCACTCACTCACTCACTCATCACTCATTTATTCCCTCGGTCACTCACTCATTCACTCACTTATTCACTTGCTTATTCACTCACTCATTCACTAAGACGCTCATTCATTCACTTACTCACTTATTCACTCACCCATTCACTCACTCACTCATTCACTCATTGACTCCCTTGGCAATTCATTCACTCACTCACGGTCACTCATTCAGTCATTTACCCACTCACTCACTCATTTCTCCTTCCCTCATCCACTCACTCACTCATTCACTGACTGACACTCACTCACCCATTCACTCATTTACTCACTCATTTACTCCTTCACTCACTCACTCACTCACTCCCTCCCTCCTTCATTCATTCATTCAGCAGCACCCATGACAGGTTCACTCTGTCCTGGGCTCTGCTGTTGCCCTGGGACTGCAGCAGGGAATAGTCAAAGATCTCTGAATCCACGGCATTCAGAGTTCAGCCGGGGGACCTTTCGAGAAGCCCAGCAGATAGGTGAAATGCCCCATGTGTGACACTGACGAGGATGTTTTAAGAGCAGCAGGGAGGGAACAGGAGTGTGCATGGAGCCCAAAATTTCTAAGAGGGTGATCTGGGGAGGCCTCACCGTGCAGGAGACCTTGCAGGACAGACCTGTGGAAAGTGGGCAGAGTCGGTAGGGAGAGGAGGGCCTGGGTTGAGAAAAGAGCAGGCTAGGCCTGAGGTTGTCGGGTGCCTGCATGGGCCTCTGGGCAGCACCAGGATCTGAAGGGACCAGAGGACAGGCCAGTGTGGCTTGTGTGGGGTCTGTGACTCCGAGTCAGCAGAGAAGATGCCTGAATTACATCCTGATAGGTGCACCCTGACTTTGAAGCTGAGGACACCCGAGACATGGAGGTGGGGTGGAGGTTGGGGCAGAGCAGGGGATGAGGAGGGAGCCTGTTCCGGTCCAGGTCAAAGGTGGTGGCCTGGCCCTAGTGGCTCCAGATGCAATGAAGAGCCAATGGGGACTTTCCTGAGGGACTTAGATGCCAGGGTGGAAGAGCACTGCAAGGCTTCAGCCTGAGCCCCTGGGAGGATGGAGTCACCAGGAGCTGAGGTAAGGAAGACTGAGCGATGGGGGGTTGTGTGGGGGGTGCAGAGGCCTGAGCTCAGTTTGGCCCCTGCAGATTTGAGATGCCCACTCCATGCACAGGCCGAGACAGCAGAGAAGGGGAAGAGGCTGCAGCTCAGGTAGCCCTGGGATGTGCAGCCCCACATGCTGGGGCACTGGGTCATGGTGTCCTCATGGCTGGTAGCTGCTTCCCTCCTGGGATGCCAGAACTCCTTTAGGGCACATCGGCAACTCCTGCGCTCACCACTGAGGGGAAGTGGGAAGGGCAGCTGTTCCTATGCATGTTCTCCTTCACCTTGTCCTAGGCAGGTCCCAGGCAGCACCACCCTCCCAAGTGGCTCCCCTTGGCCGCTGTCTCTAGTGTTCACAGCGAGACCCTAGAAGAGGGCTAGACTCAGCGGCTCACTTCTGATGAATAGAACCAGGCAAAAGAGATGGCCGTCTCTCCTGAGATTGGATTGGGAGGAGCTGAGGTTCTGTCCACTGGAACTCTCCCCCTGGCTCTTGGTAGGTGCTAGTTCTGGCAAAGCCAGTCACCCGCCCAGGGCAGAGGGCAACCTGAAGCTGATGCCACAGAGAGACTGGGGCCTTCAGTCCAACAGCCTGCAAGCAACAAAATCCTGCCAGCAACACAGAAGTGAGCATGGAAGCAGCTCCTCCCCTGATGAGCCTGAGCCTTCAGAAGACACAGCAGCCCTAGGCAGACACCTGCTGCAGCCCTGGAGAGCCCCTGGGGCAGAGGGCCCAGTGAAGCCTGCCTGAACTCCTGGCCCAAGGAGTAATCATTCCTGGGGTATAAGTGTGTGCTGGTGTGGGCCTTTGGAGTAATCTGTCAAGGGACAATAAAGAACAAGCACACACCTCAGGTCCTACTGGGTGGAAGCTGTACGGTCAGCACGGCATGTAATATCTTCCTCTTGAATTAGAAGATTCATTGCTAAGGCCAAAGTTAAAAAAAAACAAAAACAAAAACCTCTAGTTGTAGAAACATTGAAATACATGACTTTCAAAAAAAAAAAAAATCCATAGCTATTCTTTTCCATCTTTGCTACAGGTATATATTAATATATGTTAATTCCCTGACTGACTGAGCAATGGGCCAAACTCATAAGAACAGATGTGTGAGGACTGTCAATGACCACCCTGACCCCAGCCCTTATACACAGACAAACTTTTGAACATAATCCGTAACCTTGGGGGTCTTGACACTCTAAATTTTATTGTTTTTCATTAGCTATTTCTATTCCCTAAACAATACCTGTTCATCGCAGAGAAAAATGGCATTGCCTATACTAAGCAAAAGAAAGGAAATAAAATGCTCAGAAACATTTACATATGTATGCAGACTCACACACACACACACACACACACACACACACACGCACGCACTCACACACAGGCTCGCACTGCGTCTAGGCCTGCCTTTTCACTTATTTGTATGTCCTGAACATATTTCCATGTCAGTAGACACATATCTTTGTAGCGGTAACAGCAACTAAATATTATTGCAGCGCATATTTTTACCATCATTTATTTAACTCATCATGTTTGAACTGTTAGGTTGTATCTATCATTTTCTGTATTACAGACAATTTGATGACAAATGACCAATCCCCTAATGTTCAATATAAAAAATATCAATTGTATAAGGAGATAACGGGTATTTGGCTAAAATAAAATTCAGTGTGGCCCACCTTCTCCACATGTAACATGCTCTAAAAAGGCATGAATAATTAAATTAGCCCTTCTATTCTCCAGCACAGATCCTGAGCCCAACTGTGGGTACAGGTGCTTAGAGCCTCGGTCTGCTCTTCTGCCCGCCAGAAGGCAAAGGCCACTCAACTGCCACCTTAAGACAGCCAGGATTCGCCTCTCCCTTTTAATTAATAGAATAATGCTCAGGTTCACTGCATGAGAGCAGCGCTCTCTGACTTTGCATTCATCAGGATAACCTAGGTGGTTTGTTTAAAACTACACATTTCCTGGCTGAGCTCCCAGAAACTGGACTTCAGTGGTTTAATGGGGGTGTGCATAGGACAGGTGATTCTGAGGACCACGAGGGGTTAGGAATTTCGCCGTTAATTCTGGCCAAGGGAGAGATTAGACCATCCAGCATTGTCTGCAGCATATATATTTTTTTCCTCTTTTGCAATGAATATTTGATGCTCAGCGGGATGAGCCCCAGGATGAGGCACACATCCAAGAGAAATCCATGCCTCTCCATCTTTTCCCCAGGATTGCCCTTTGGTGAGACTCTCCTTTGCGATTGCTTCACTTTCCCGGGTTCATAGAACAAACCTCTTCTTAGTCTCTTTTGTTGTTTCCTATCTGTTCAACAAACACCCACTGCGCAGGACCATCCTCCGGAAAGCCCTCGAGTGGGGCCGTTTGGGAGCCCTTCTTCGTGGGGTGAGCACTGAAGGAACCGGGATCCCATAAGCCCGTGCTTTTCTAGGGGCTGCTCCCTCTCCCATCCCAGGTAACTGGCACCAGGTTGCTAAGCTGTGGATGGGCAACTGGCACAGCGCTTTGGATGTGCGTATTTCAGCACGTGGAGTTGGCCGGTGAAGTCAGCCGAGGTCGGCACAGCGTACAGCAGCGCGCCTGTCCATAGGGAGGAAGGGTCGTCCCGCCTCCCCGCCAGGTCAGTCCCGTTGCCTCCTCCTGTCCCACTCTGACTTTCGCGCGCCCAGGCGTCTCTGAGGGTAGCGCCCCGATACTCTCCCCCACCCCAAGGATTCTTCTCCCCACGGGACGGGCTGGGGGCCCGGGAGCGCCACAGACCCCGTGGACCCGGGAAATCGCAGCTTCGTCATAGCTAAGCTCGCCGCGCTCAGCTTTTCCCACCACCTGGAGGATCCACTCTCCGTGCGTCCTTCCCGACCTCAGGCTGCAGAGAAAACGTGGGGGCGGGGATCGAGGAAGCCGCGCGCAGAGGCTCCCAGCGCAGCCCCAGGAGGAATCCTGCCGCCACCAAGAAGCTGTGCGCGCGGCCGGGCTCGGCGCTGACAACAGCCGGATCTACCGGGCCTGCCGCGAGCCTCCGCGTCCAGGTGGGGTCTCCGCGCCCCAATTCCACCCCGCCCCGCCATCGGCGCTCCCCGCAAGTGCGGGGTTTCCACCGGACCCGGCGTTCGCGCCCACTCACGGTCTCCCTTGCCCCCCCGCCCCCGGGAGATGCTCCCGGCGTTCTATTCCGCCCTGCCTTGGCCCGCCCAGCGAACGATGTGACCCCGCCCCCTTGCGGTCTCCCCTCCCCCGGTCGCTGCCCCTGCCCCCACCTGTGGCGCTCCGGGCATCTCTAAAGGCCCCAACCAGAGTCCTCCAACCCACCCGCGAGGCTAGCGCACCGGCAACGCGGCCCCACCCCCAGGGACTCCGCCCACTTGTGGTGCTACCCCCGCCTCCGCGACCTCACCCACCGCTCGCGCGGCAGCCACCTACGACGACCCCCGCGTAGGTCCTCCTGCCCACACCCGCCCCCGGCCAGCCCCTGCCCCTTTCTCTGCCCCTTTCGCTGCCCCTGCCCCTGCCCCTAGCCGCGCCCCCACCCCCGCAGCCCCTCCTGTGCGCTTGGGCCCCGCCCGTCGCTAGGGCCGGGCGGGGGCGCGGGCGGGGCAGCGTTTCCGAGTCAGGCGCGAGCCGGCAGGGTCTCCATTGCCTGCTGCGCACCCGGACTAGCGGCTGCCCTCGGCCTCCTCGCCTTGGACGCGGACGACTCCCGGGCCCCCAAGGGCTCCTTGCGGAAGTTCCTGGAGCACCTCTCCCGGCCGGCAAGGCCATCGGCGTGCTGACCAGCGGGGGACATGCTCAAGGTGCGCGCCCCCCTCTGGGCGGCGAGGGAGGGACGGACGGAGAAGGGGAGAAGAGGGAGAAGGGGAGAACAGGGGAAGGGGATGGGGGAACCGGGCAGAAGAGGGGGAAGCGATGGGAGGACCCGGGTAAAGGTGGGGAAGCGATGGGAAGAACTGGGGAGAAGAGCGGGGAAGCGATGGGAAGAACTGGGGAGAAGCCCGTGCCCGGGAGCGGCAGGGGTACCTGCGGGGCGGCGGGAGCCGGCAAGGCAGCCCCGGGGTCCTTGCCGGGTGGGGCGGAGGAGGAAGGAACATGGCGGTAGGAACCTCCATTCGGAAAATAGTGAGCTTTCCACCCTCTCCGGTTTATGTTTTAAATTGAGACTGGTAGAGGGGGTCGCCTGGAGCACCTTCCGGGGTCGTTCTGCCTCTGAGCTGTAGGATGGGGCCGGGCTTCCCCTCCGAATCCTGGGTACAGCGCGATCACTTCTTAAGTTGCCCCCGCCCCCCAACTCCGCCCCACGCCACCCCCCAGCATGTCGAGGAAGAAACGGCCGGATCCCGGCGGGCCTCCTGTCGCCTCGGGCCCCCCGCGGCGTGGGCGGGGTCCCGGCTGCTGCAATGCGGGAAACGGCAGGGGTGCTCTGGGTTCCCGCTTGGCGTCTCCGAGGCAGTCCGGCAGCCCCTCGCGTTTCCGCTGGAAGATTTTAAAAAAGGGTTTCCTGCGCTCGCATGTGCTGTCGCCTTCCGGCTCGTGACAAAACCGAAAACTAAAATGGGTCCCAGACCCTCCCCGCCAGCCTCCGCGGACGGGAAGGACCAGGAAGCGGGGACTCCGGGACGTCAGCGGCGCCGCAGCGCGGGCTCTGGGCTTCCCCTGTCCTGTAATGTGGAAAGGGCTCTCCAGGAGGGGCCGAGCCTGGGCCCACGACGCAGGCGCTCTGGGAGGACATTTAACATTGAAGAGCGAGAGGTGGTGGAGACTGCGCTCCCCAGCCCCCGGGTGCACGTAGGGGCACCGGTGCCCGGGTTCAGGAGGGTGAGGCCTTCTTGGCCAGGTAGCCTTGTTAAATCTATCTGAAAATCACAGATAACTAAGTATCAAGTCGTCACAGATCATTTTAGTATCCTGAATGAGATGGCTACGGAAAACATGAAAACATCGTTACTGGTTACGTGCATGATGCATCCAAAACATTGTTACCTGCACAGTGGCAGCACTGATATTTGTGGGCTTTTGAACGTGTGGACTGGAGTGTTAAGAGCCCTTCAGAGTTATGACAGTAGTTTGATTTGAATGTTCTTTTCTTGGCGAATAAATGCTGTACATTGAATTTACCCAGGAAACTAGGAAGGTGAACCCACACGAAGGACACAGGCCTGTGGGCTGCTCCAGGCGCCCTTAGGGCGTTGCAGGGCCTGAGCCATGCGCTTCCTGCTCAGCCTCCTGAGAGCCGTGACGGTGTCTCTGTTCTGCCTCACACTGGACCCGCTAGTTTCATATTCTTGTTATGGTTCTGAGGCTACAAGCGGTTGGATTCTGTGAGACACTCTCTGTCTTCCTCCTCCGGCTGCTTTCAAATGGGTCGTCTTTTTTTAGAACTGATTTTTTAAGCAGTGATTGATGGGGTGAGTTGTAGTGCTGTCCTGAACTGCAGAGGGAGCGCATTGAGGAACCTGGCTTTTGATGCTGTGCACATCAGCAGAGTCACCAGCCCAGGGCCCTGTCAGTCCCATTATTAAGCTTATTTCTTGCTCTTGTCATCGTTACTCAGACGCCTTAAAAAAAAAGCAAACTCCTACTTGCCGTCACTGGCTGAGTTTGGCAAATGGGTGTTTACCCTGGAAAGAGGGGCATTTTGTCATCTGGAACGTCTAAGGCGCCCTTTGGTGAGGTGGTCTGTTTCTGACCACTCTATCCCGTGGGCGTCCTTCCTGCTTCCACCTTCCCTTTCCGAACGCCTCCGCCTCCAGGGCTTTAACTTTCCTTCTGTGTGTGTGCCACGCAGAGGTTATGACTGTTGTGCCAGTGTCCTGTTTTTTCTCTCTCTTTCTTTCTTTCTTTTTTTTTTTTTTTTTTTTGCTGAGGGCCCAAAACTTGCTGCATCTCAAAAGAAGCAATTGCATCCATTTGTTCGCGATGAGCATAAACTGCTCTTTAAGGGAGACTAATTGGTAAACCCGGCTGCTGTGGGTAGAAAGACAGAGGTGGCCGCGGAAGCAGGGCTCTGCCTCTTGGAAGCCTGCACAACCGTCCTGCTTTCTTTCTTCAATATCCGCGGGGGGGGGGGGTGGTTAATTTTAATAAGCCCTGGAAACCAACAAAGCAGGAAAGTGCTAAGACATTGAGGTGTGAGATTTAAAATGACAACCAGCAGCCTCTCATTCTTCCTTCACTGAGGAAGGAAGGAACCAGTTGCCTCTTCGTTTTGGGGCTGCAGGGTATGTTTGGCAGCGACACTGGCCCTTTGTGCTGTGTGACTCATGAATTGAGATAGTTCTTTACTAAGTGTTTTGTGCAGTAGGTATGAAAATGGGGAAAGAGGGAGCACTGTCCGGGGTGGAGAGGCGTGGAGAGACGCTGTGATACATAGCGAGTCCTTTTCTTCTGGGCTCCTGGTTTTCAATCTTTTTCTTCTTTTTTTCCTAACAGCTTGAAAGATGATTTTTGTGTCTTAATTAAAAGATTGAAGACTGTGGGTCAGACCCAGACTAATTCCATTGGCATCAAAGAAAAGGATTCTTTACATATTTATCTATAGGCATAATTAATTTTTTAATTTTTTACTGAATTATCTGGTTAGTCAAATCATACATTAGAGAAGTAATATTAAAAAATAAAAAATGTATCTGTAAACATATCCCCCTTCCATTCCAGTCTTTGTCTCTGTGTAATTTTAGAACCTTGGGCCATGATGTACATAGAGTTTATATTCTTTTAATATCTTGCTACTTCATTGTTTTCATGTTTAATCTTTGGGTTGATGTATCACAGGTTACTTGACCGTTTCTTACAGGTGTTTGTTTTAGTTTTTTTTTTTTCCCTTAACGCTAATGTAAATTTGAGTGTTTGGATGGTAGTTTTAGCAGAATTTAAGGCAGAGTCTCAGTTAGGGTGATGGATCGATTTATAGTCCCTAGTTTGAGGAGGGAGGTGGCAATATGCCCTTTCTTCTAAAATTGATATGTTAAATCACAATGGACATTTACATGATTTTGAGCACTTGGGACTCCCCTGGGGTTCACTGGTATTGCAAGGTCAGGGCTGGGGATCTTCTGCTGGAGAGGCCCCCAGCGTGCCCAGCGCAGGGTCCTGAGTGTGTTGCTGCAGGACAAGCTCTGGGCTTTGCCCTGCAGTGGCCGTCGCTCTGGGAAGAGCTGGCTGCTCCAGGAATGAGGCCTATGCTCTGAAGCTCACAGTCAGCAGACCAGCAAAGGTCAGCACAGATGACCTTATATGAATCATTCATTTAACAAGCATTCATGGAATACACATTCCATGCAGTTGGAACTTAGAGTGGAAGGCCATCAGTTCACTGTTGTCTCAGCAGAACTTTGTCCCTGGGTCTCTGTTGAACTTAGAGTGGAAGGCCATCTGCTCACTATTGTCTGAGCAGAGCTTGGTCCCTGGGTCCCTGTTGAACTTAGAGTGGAAGGCCATCAACTCACTGTTGTCTGAGCAGAGCTTGGTCCTTGGGTCCCTGTTGAACTTAGAGTGGAAGGCCATCAGCTCACTGTTGTCTGAGCAGAGCTTGGTCTCTGGCTCCCTGTTGTAGCCTCCGCTCCTAGGAGGTGCACGGTGAGTGTTGGGGGACCCTCCACAGGCGCAATTGCTGAACAAGGACCGCTCCCAAGGGTGTCAGCCCTAGGCCCTGAGCTCTGAAGAGGAGGAAGGCATTCCTGGGGCCATCTTCCCTTCTGGATACTGAGCTCTGCACAGAGAGAAACTCTTCCACATTCACTGCAGTGAAGTTCATACTTTAGAGACTGGGGCCTGCATTCCCCAGAATTTCCATGGCCACAGGTGGTGGCTGCACCATGCGACTGGTGTCTATGTTCCCTGGAATTTCCGTGGCCATAGATGGTGGCTGTACCATGTGACTGGGGTCTGCATTCCCTGGAATTTCCGTGACTGTAGGTGGTGGCTGCACCATGCGACTGGAGTCTGTGTTCCCCAGGATTTCTGTGACCATAGATGGTAGCTGCACCATGCGACTGGAGTCTGTGTTCCCCAGGATTTCTGTGACCACAGGTGGTAGCTGTACCATGTGACTGAGGGTCTGCGTTCCCCTGAATTTCCGTGGCCATAGGTGGTGGCTGTACCATGGGAATGAGGGTCTCTGTTCTCTGGAATTTCCATGGCCATAGGTAGTGGCTGTACCATGCGACTGGGGTCTGCGTTCTCCAGAATTTCTGTGGCTGCAGGCTGTGGCTGCACCATGCGACTGGGGTATGCATTCCTCGGAATTTCCGTGGCCATATATGGTGGCTGTACCATGTGACTGAGGGTCTGCATTCCTTGGAATTTCCATGGCCATAGATAGTGGCTGTACCATGTGTCTGAGGGTCTGCGTTCTCTGGAATTTCTGTGGCTGCAGATAGTGGCTGTACCATGTGACTGAGGGTCTGCATTCCTGGAATTTCTGTGGTCGCACATGGTGGCTGTACCATACAACTGGGGTCTACATTCCCTGGAATTTCCTTGGCCACAGGCGGTAGCTGCACCATGCATCAGGTCCTCTGTCTCAGGAGTTGGTGCCATTTTCTCTGTTACTCCCTCGCCTGACACACAGAGGCAGTTCCTGACTTTATCACTCCCAGGAAACACACAGGCATCTGTTTTGGATCCTTGTTTTATTTCCCCATCACCTTTCTCATCAAAGGGAAATTCACATCCCTCTAAGGCTGAAAATGATGTGGGGCCCCCTGGTGGTCTTTCCAAGGCATTATCAGCAGGTAAATTAGATCATGTGGGCCAGTGTACCTGAAATGAAAACAGAAAGGTAAGTCGTGTCACTAAGCTTTGGTGGGAGATTCAGGGTCTTTGTTAGTGGCAGAATCATCCAAAGTAAGTTGTTTGTTCACTGCAGATCTAGATGGTTGGCTGTGTCAGGATTAAACTTAGCCAGTGTCGACAGAGTGTCGCTTAATCCCTCACGGAAGCGTGTCAAGTACATTGAAGAATAGCTGCCAAGTCTGCTATTGTCGGGAGAGAGGCAGGTACGTCTCTCGCTTAGCCCAGTGCTGCAGGAGGCCAGGCTCACGTCAGGCTGTGCGTGTGAGTGGGTTGGATTTTTAGCACTCTGGGACGGTAAAGCACAAACATCTATTTTTAACTTGTGGGTGACCTTCTTCTGTGCTGCTTGAGTCTCTGTGGGCCTTTCTATTTCCTTCCTGAGGAGTCTGTGCCAGGGTCCCAAGCGTTCTCTGGGCTGCACCTCCGCGCCTGCCCAGTGAGGAGCCTCCTCCTGGTGGCTGTGGGACTGGGCTGGGCCCACACTGTCAGCATCGTCTGGGGTAAGCAAGCCCGTCCTTCCACACCTCAGTGTTCCCAGCTGTTGAACAGGGCTAATCAACTGACCGTCAGGATTAATGGGGATCAGATGCGCTCATCTCATAGCCCTGCTTGGTAAATAGCCACTTCCACTCTGTCCTCCAATGTGCTACTCTAGACTTTTTCTTTACCTCCATTTAGCCAGGTGATTCGAGGTGACAGTGACTATCAAGAGGGATGTACAGAGGAAACCAGTGGAAGAGAGCTCGAGGAGCAGACATGGGCGCAGGGAGCACAGTGCGGGGAGCACGGCTGCAGGGAGCATAGGCATGGGGAGCACAGATAGGTGTAGGGAGCATGGGCGTGGAGAGGACGGGTGCGGGGAGAACGGGTGTGGGGAGCACGGGCGTGTGAAGCACGGGTGCGGGGAGCACGGGTGCTGGGAGCACAGGGCATGGAGAGCATGTGTGTACTTGCTCTGCTCTGACAGAGGCTGCCGAGCATGTACTCTGTGCTCAGATGGGTCAGAGCCTCAGTGCCTCTTTAAAAAAAAAAAAAAAAAATCTTTTTTTAAAGATAGGACTTCTGTCTTCCTGGTGGCCCCTTTTAGTCGATACTCTTTTAAGCTTGCTTTTCCAGAGAAAAGCTAGGAAGGATGGCCTATATAGGTTCCAGTCTGGGCATATCTGGAAGAATGGGTCTTTTTTAGGTTTGAGTCTGGCGTACCTGGGGACATCTTTGAACCTCCACTCAGAGTCCCAGAACCACGTGTAGAGGCTCCCCAAATGTCTGCTGGGACTTTCCCCTCTGCTCGGGGATGATGAAGAGCAGAACCTCACCCTGCCACGACCTCTGGGGTCCTCCTTCCTGGAGGGCAGTGCCTTGGTGACCAGCATGTGTAGGAGTCTGAGCTGGCACCTTCGGGCTATGCTGTGCAGCGGGGGCTCATGCCATGGGGTATTCTTGTGTTCTGCACCGGGACTGGTGACGTTGGGCATCCTCGTGCAGTGTGGACCACATGAGGTGCACATGAGCCAGACAGCTCCCGGAATTCGGAGCCTGGCTCTGTCTCAGGCCACCCACCTGTCTGTGGCATTTCTGAGGGATTGTGGGGACCGTATGAGTCTGTGTCCCCACCCTCACTGGCTGGACACCTGTGCCAGGCTGGAGCTTTATGTTTCACCATCCCCTGTTCCGAGTTGTGTGAATATTTATTTTCATTACCTACTCTCATGAGCTTTCCTTTTTTAAAAAAAAAAAAAATCGGAGACAGACTTTGAAGTCCCCTGGCCCCACCGTTCGTGGACCTAATGGTATTGCAGAAATTATGACTTCAATTATGTATAATAACTGGGGCTACTTTAAAAGTCATGTAAAGGAACAAGGTGGAGTAGCCATTTCAAGCTGTACATCATGCTGGATTCTTAAGTGAACATTATCAGGCTTTCAACACGTTTTCTCTTTTTATTTACTTTGGATAATATAATGGATGCTCAGAAGCTGTTGGGATTTAGTAAGAGGAAGTTATCCTTAAGAAGCTATTTAAGCAAGGGGACAGTTGGAGTAAACGTAAATTATGAACACACACCTATTCCAAACCAGAGAAATAAAAGCATCAACTTTACTGGGGTTGAAACTTGGGTGCTAGTGTGTCTTTCCTGCCCACAGTGACTGTGGCAGTGCTGTGGGCAGGAAATTCTGGAAAGAAGACTTGGTGCCAGTGGTAATTTTTGTGACGATTCATTTGCTTTCAGCTCAAGTGACTATAGTCTTACTTGCAAATGGCTAGGTCTCCACCAATGGACCACAACACTGACAAAGGACACATGAGAAATGACCCTTGGGTTTTTAACAATTATTATTTTTAATGGACACATTATAGTACATATCCATGGGATACAGTATGATATTTCAATACATGTTTTTCGTGTGTAATTAGCAACTCAGGGTAATTAGCATGTCCATCATCTCAAACATTTGTCATTTCTTAATGCTGGGAATATTTAAAATCCTCTCTTCTAGCTGCTTGAAAATATACAATAAATTGTAAACTATAGTCACCCTACAAGGCTATAGCACACTAACCCTTATTTTTACTATCTAGATGTAATTTTGTATCCATTAGACAACCTCTCCCTTTCTGCCTTCCCGCCGCCCTTTCCTGTCTCTAGAAGCCACTGTTCTACCTTCAGAGGGTAGAATATCGTTTTCCTCATAGAGATCTTTAACCTTCTTGGTTAGATTTCTTCTGAGGTATTTTTATTTTTATTTTATATTTTTGTAGTTAAATGGGATTGCTTTCTTGATTTCTTTTTTCACTGGCTCATTGTTGGTCTATAGAAATGCTACTGATATTTATATGTTGATTTTGTATTCTGTAACTTTACTGAATTTGTTTATCAGTTCAAAGAGATTTTTGCTGGAGTCTTTTTTTTTTTTTTAATATATAAGAGCACATTGTCTGAAAACAGATAATTAGAGTGCCTCCTTTCCACTTTGGGTGCCCTTGATTTCTTTCTCTTGCCTGACTGCTCTTGACTAGGACGTTCAGTGCTGTGTTGAATAGGAGTGGCACAAGTGGGCGTCCTTGTCTTTTACAGATCTCAGAGAAAAAGCTCTTAGTGTTTCCCCATTCCCCATTATGTTAGCTGTGGGTTTGTCACATATGGCCTTTATTGTGTTGAGGTATGTTTCCTTCAGTGCCTCTTTTGTTGAGACTTTCTATCATGAAGCAGCGTTGAATTTTATCAAATGCTTTTTCTGTATCTATCGAAATGATATTATGGTTTTTGTCCTTAATTCTGTTGATGTGATGTAGCATTATTATTGATTTGTGTTTGATGAGCAATCCTTGCATCGTGGGATAAATCCCACTTGATCATGGTGTATAATCTTTTTGATTTGCTGTTGGATTCAGTTTGTTAGTATTTTGTTGAGGATTTTTGCATCTGTGTTCATCAGGAATATTGACCTATAGTTTTCTCTTTTTATTTTGTCCTTGCCTTATTTTGGTATCAGGGTAATGCTGGTCTTGAAGAATGAACTTGGCAGAATTCCCTCCTCTTCAATACTTTTGGAATAGTTTGAGAAGAATTGAAATAAAAATGTGTAGAGTTCAGCTGCGAAGTCACCTAGTTCTGGGGTTTTCTTTGTTGGGAGACTTTTTATTATTACTTAGTCATACATGTTACTCATTATTGGTCTCTTCAGGATTTCCGTTTCTTCTTGGTTCCATCTTGGTAGGTTGTACGTGTCCGGGAATTTATCCATTTCTTCTAGATTTTCCAATCTGTTGACATACAATTGTTCAAAATAGTCTGTAATGATCCCTTGTATTTCTGTAGTATCAACTATCATTCTCCTTTTCTGTTTCTAATTTTATTTCTTTGGGATTTCTTTTTGTTTGCTTAGTGTAGCTAATGGTTTGTCTATTTTATTTATCTTTTCAAAAAACCAATATTTTTTTCTTCATTTTTATATTTGTTAGTTTCAAGTTTATTTAGTTCCTCTTTGATCTTTGTTATTTCTTTTCTTCTACCACTTTTGGATTTGATTTGTTCTTGCTCTTCTAGCTCATTGCAGTTCGTTGTTAGGTTGTTTATTTTAAATCTGTTTTTTAAATGTAGGAGTTCATTGTTATAAAGTTTCCTCTTAATACTGCTTTTGCTGTATACCATAAACTTTGATATGTTGTGTTTCTGTTTTCATTTATTTCAAGAAATTTTTAAATTTCCTTCTTCATTTCTTCATTGACCCATTGGCTATTCAAGGGCATATTGTGTAATTTCTATGTATTTATACAGTTTTGAAAGTTCTCCTTGTTGTTGATTTTTTTTTTAATTAAACTTTTTGTTCTAGAGTACATGTGCACAATGTGCAGGTTTATTACATGTGTATTCACGTGCCAAGTTGGTATGCTGCACCCATTAACTCATCATTTACATTAGGTATATCTCCTAATGCTATCCCTCCCTCCTCCCACCTCCCCCCTCCCCACAACAGGCTCCAGTGTGTGATGTTTCCTTTCCTGTGTCCAAGTTATCTCACTGTTCATTTCCCACCTATGAGTGAGAACTTGCGGTGTTTAGTTTTCTGTCCTTGCGATAGTTTGCTGAGAATGATGGTTTCCAGCTCCATCCATGTCCCTACAAAGGACATGAACTCATCCTTTTTTATGGCTGCATAGTATACCATGGTGTATATGTGCCACATTTTCTTAATCCAGTCTGTCATTGATGGACATTTGGATTAGTTCCAAGTCTTTGCTGTTGTGAATAGTGCCGCAATAAACATACATGTACATGTGTCTTTATAGCAGCATGATTTATAATCCTTTGGGTATGTACCCAGTATTGGGATGGCTGAGTCAAATGGTATTTCTAGTACTAGAACCTTGAGGAATGACCACACTGTTTTCCACGATGGTTGAACTAGTGTACAGTCCCACCAACAGTGTAAAAGTGTTCCTATTTCTCCACATCCTCTCCAGCACTTGTTGTTTCCTGACTTTTTAATGATCGCCATTCTAACTGGTGTGAGATGGTATCTCATTGTGGTTTTGATTTGCATTTCTCTGATGGCGAGTGATTATTGTAGCAGGACTAGCCGCAGACAAAACATGATGGGAGGCTACATGCATCAGCTAACAGAACAAAACGTTTTACAGTGCTTTCTCAGACAATGTCTGGAATTTACAGATAACACTAGTAGTTTTGGTCAGGGGTTAATATTATTATTATTATTTTAACCACCAGGGCCAGGTGGTGGTGCCAAGGTCGTCTAGCTATTTATCTTACTTCTGTTTCCTTCCAACTTTTTGTTTTCTCCCCTTCTCCTGTCTTATAAACTAGGGAAAAGGGGAGACGGGGAAAAGTTGGGAAAGACAACAGGAGAAGTGGTGGTCTCATTCTATATTATGAGCATTTTTTCATGTCTCTATTGGCTGCATAAATGTCTTCTTTTGAGAAGTGTCTGTTCCTTGTTGTGGATTTATAGCTTTATTCTGTTAGAGTCTGAGAATATCCTAGATGTTATTTCAATTTTAGAAAAAATGTATTGAGAATTCTTTTGTAGCCTAACATGTGGTGGATTCTAGAGAATGTTCCATGTGCTGAGGAGAAGAATGTGCATTATGTATCTGTTGGATGAAATGTTCTGTAAATGTCTGATAGGTCCATTTGGTCTACACTGGACTTTAAATTTGATGTTTTGTTGTTATTTTTTGTCTAGATGACCTCCAGTGCTGACAGTGGGATTTTGAAGCTCCTACTATTGTTGTGTTGGTGTCTCTCTGTCTCTCTCTGTCTCTCTCTCTCTCCATATATATATATATATATATATGTGTATATATATATATACACACACACACACGCACACGTATATATATGTGTGTGTGTGTGTGTGTATATTTATGTATATATAAATTTATTTGAGACAGAGTTTTGCTGTTGTTGCCTAGGCTGGAGTGCAGAGGTGCAATCTCAACTCATTGCAACCTCCACCTCCTGAGTTCAAGTGATTCTCCTGCCTCAGCCTCCCAAGTAGCTGGGATTACAGGCATGTGCCACCATGCTGGGCTAATTTTTTGTATTAGTAGAGAGAAGGTTTCACCATGTTGGCCAGACTGGTATTAAACTCCTGACCTCAGGTGATCCACCTGCCTCCACATCCCTCCCAAAATGCTGGGATTATAGGCATGAGGCACTGCGCCAGACCTCTCTTTCTATTTAGATCTACTAATATTTGCTTTATATATCTGAGTGCTTTGTTGTTGGGTGCACATATACTCGTAATTGTTATATCCTTTTGCTATTTTGATGTCTTTATTATATAATTACCTTTTTGTCTCCTTTTTACAGTTTTTGACTTAAATTGTGATTGATCTGAAATAAATATGGCTACTCTTGCTCACTTTTGATTTCCATTAATGTGGAATGTGTTTTTCCATCCCTTCACATTTAGTCTATGTGTGTCTTTGCGGCTGAACTGAGTTTTTTGTAGGCAGCATATAGTCAGTTTTTCTTGTTTTAAATTCATTCAGCCCGTCTGTATCTTTTAATTGGGAATCTTGGGATTATTTTGCTATTGATATCACAGTCCAGACATTAAGATTTTCTCACTTAAGTTGCTTTACACAAATTAATATGAAGAGGAAGTAGAGTTTTTCTTTTGTCCTTTTGAAGAGAGTGATGGATTATTATTTTGACTTCATGCAAGTGAGGGACTCACCATGCCTGTTGGGATTTTAGAATTTCTTTCCTGTTATTAGGAACAGCAATGATCTGTAATGGGTTCCTGGAATCATCCAGTGATGGTCTGAATATCTTAAAAGTTTCCTTTCATGTCTCATTTTCTATTTCTCCCCTAGTAGCCATGCACCTGGGGCAGGACCTGGCCTTACATTTCTTTGGTTTCTTGATGATTTTTTAGGTTTAGTGTTTGACACAGTTAGGATTCTGGATAAAATCAGCCCTTCTGCGAAGTGTGTAAGTCAAACAAGGACTTTCTGGTGACGTTATACAGGTTTCCCATGCCCCATGAGTACAGGAATAGCTCCCTGGGGAAGGAGAATGGGCACATGATGGCAGGGAGCCATTCTGGGATGGTCCCATCGTTCTGCAGGAATTGTCATGCAGGAAGAAGAAGCACGTGGTGACTGAGCTGGTAGTGATTCTGCTGATAGTTTTGATCGTTATGATTTGCTCCTGAAAGGTGATGTGGGATGAACTGCAATATTTAGAATGCTGACATTCCTTGAAACAAAGATATAGAAAAAGGTTTATAATTGCATGATGCCTTGTAGTTTTCAGCTGCTCTCATGTGGATCCTTTTTCGTGCTTCTGAAATGCTTTCCCAGGAGAGAGCATTGTTCTTTGTATATAGATGAGGAGCCTGGGTTTCAAATGGTTAGGAATTCAGCACACGCATTGGAATCTTTATTTTCCTGGAACATTTTCTATTCAAGTATAGACCACATGGCCTCTAAAGGCTGGCTCATTCTTAACACCGCAATTGGTTATCCAGCCTCACGTCTGGGGTGGGTGGCAGGAACTCCACAGCCATCCTGGGTGCTCTGGGGTGGGGTGGCTGAGCTGTGGCAGCTCCTCCCAGCTGAGCAGGAAGGCTGGGGAAAGCTCATTCCATTCCCCTTGGTTCTAACCAGGTAGAGGCTTACACTGCACGTTTCCTTAGCTGGGAACCTTTAGAACTTTACATTTAAATCTAATCTGTGATCCAGGGGGTAGACACATGGGTATTCACTGTACAATTCCTACATTTTTTGTATATTTAAAATTTTTTTTTTATATGTGTCATGGACGACAAAAGAAATGAGACCCCTTTGAGTTAGCTTTTCTGTATAGCATCTTCTAGAATCAGGAGGCTGGACAGGGTTTAGTTTCATCAGAAATCTGAATCTTTCTGGTCAAGAGACGGCACTATTAAGTTCTTGGTCGTGTGGTTTCTGGGAAAGAAATATTCTAAATGAGTTCCAGGAATCACGTTTGTGGGATTTCTACAGGAAAAATGACCACTCTTGAAGCTTCGCTGTCACTAACAAGAATAATGGTGACGGTTTCTAAGCTGTCTCCAGCCAATCTTTAGTTCTTTTATGCAGAGTGCTTTTATTCCAAGTGAGGTGCCCTTCTGTTTAATAGTGACCTGCAGTTATTACAGGGATTGCAGCTGCATTTGATGGACGTGAACCTGCTCATCTCTGGCTCCCCAGCTTCGCCTCTGGGGTGCGTGGCAGGAGCTCCACAGCCATCCTGAGTGCTCTGGGGTGGGAAGTCTCTAGGGGGAGTGGACAGTGCATGGCCAGGACGTTCCTGTCCGACGTTCCACACTGGTGTGTGGGCGTCTCTGCCCTGTTTCCTCTGTCCGTGCATGTGTGGCGTTTCCTCCGTTCGTGCATCTGTGGCCTGGTTTCTCCGTGTGTGCCTCTGTGGCACGTTTCCTCCATCCATGCGTCTGTGGTGTTTCTTCCATCCGTGCGTCAGTGGCATTTCTTTCGTCCCTGCGTCTGTGGCACTTTTCCTCCCTCCATGCGTCTGTGGCGCTTTTCTTCCCTCCGTGCGTCTGTGGTGTTTCCTCCGTCCGTGCGTCTGTGGTGTTTTCTCCGTCTGTGGATCTGTGGCGTTTCCTCTGTGAGTCTGTGGCCTGTTTTCTCCGTCCACGCTGAAGGCCGTCACTTCTCTCTAGTCACCACTTACTGATCGCTCCCTGTTGGGGTCCGTGCCGGGGGTGGTGGAGAATGAAAGAACACACAAAAGACAAAGACACACAGAGAACATGGCGGCCGCGCTCAGAGCCTCCGCCTCACTTTATTTATACTCCATAAACCCCACGTCAGCAGAAAGAATGCAATGCAAAACAAACTTTCTTTTCCCAGATGAAACCTTCTACTCAGTTCTTTGTTTCTATGCTCTTCCTTATCTGCTCGCCTTCTTGGCGCCTACAAGAGTTCATTAAAAGTTCAATTGGAGATACTGTCCTTGAGCCCTATCTATTCTCAGCATACTGTTTTCAAAGGCCCCTGCATTTCCCCCCCTTTTTTTTTTTTGTTTTGCCTCAATCCTAAAAAGGTAGCCCATATTCGTTCTTGTGTTTTCTTTTGTTTTTGGAGGCGACGGAGGGAGCATCGAATCACCAAAAGAAGTAGACCCAATCCAAGTGCCCAAAGCAATATACTTCCAGAGATTGTAGAAATCCATATCTTCATCTGGGTCCATGGGTTAAAGCAAGGCGCTGACCCAGCTCCTGAAGGGTTACAGTTCCGGACAACACATGTAATTGTTGTCGAAATGCTTCGGAAATGTTCTGAGTGAGCTCTTGGATGTCCAAACTAATATTTTTATGGCCTACTAATAATTTTCAGATTACAGTCCAATTTTGAGAGATGTTAAAAGGCACAGGCGTTACACAAAATTGAGTGGAGTTCCAATCACATTGTAATGTCATCCGAGTACTGAGTACAGTGAGCTGATCTCCAAGCCATGTCAATGCTTGCTCCATGTTGTCCAATCTTTCAGCAAGTTGAGAATCAATGTTTCGTTGTTGAAGCCATAACCGCTGAGATTGTTCGTGCCATTGCTGCATAAATTCAGCATTTTGTATGCTTTGACGAAGAGCGAGTCCTGCTATGGCTGCAGTGGAGATGATGGCGACAAGGCTCATCACCGAGGCAATTATAAGTCCAAGGGCACGGAGGGTTCGCTGGAGAGAAGTCCAAATATAAGTCTCAAGAGGTGATGCCCCCCATGGTCGCGTAAGGTTAACAGGTAGCCAAATTTCCTTACGAGCCCTGAGGATATAAATATCCTCAGTAAAATTGTGCCACCAGGAATGATTGAGGCAAGACAAAAATGTACACATATCTGTACACTTAACAGTCCCCGTAAGATTATCCCATGTCAAATTTCCTGCTAATAATAGGTGGGGCTTACGGACACAAGCAATAATATATCAGGAGGTATTCCGATATAACTGAATATGAAAGGAGTTATTCGGGTTAGAAAGATTAAGGGGCATATTCCCCACAAAAGTGCTAATGGCATCGCCTGCAACTAACAACTTCCAAAAATAACTCTGTACTTCAGGCCTCCTTCACGCCATACCAAGGTTTCATTACTGTTAGCAGCAATACTTTAATTTACCCAGTGTCATTTCAAAGGTATGTGACTAAATTTTGTTTGAAAATCACCGTGCACACTTCAATCAGTTATTTGCATCCCGTTGTATTCTAATAAAATCCGGGGTTTAGTTCCCCGACATTATTGTCACTCCAGCACCTCAATATTAGGAGAAACCTCTAGAATAGGACAAAAAAGTAAAGAACTAGGAATAGTTTCATTACTATATACAGTATGATTATATTAAAAACTTCTAGTTACAATAATAACAGTATTAGCAGCCACATGACTATGATTATAACGAACAGCCCAAGCTTCATGCAATTTTCGGAGACAATGAGGACTATTTCCCATACATATTGGAAGTCCTTCCACTCCAAATTGGTATGTGCTGATTATAATTGCTGTTTCCCATTCTATGTTGTCCTTGTCCATATGGGGGATGGCATCCAAGTAATGTTATTGGTCAAAACCTTAATTTCCGCCTCCTCTCAGGCGACTCCCTGATACAAGGGTGGAAAGGGAATATAAGTCCAATATTCATACAAAGCCTCACTAAGAGAAATAAGTCTCCCGCCGAGGCACATCTAACAAAGGAAGAAATGCATGCTGAATCCAGTTTTCTTTTCAACAGGGTTTCAATCATCTTGTAGGAAACCACTCAGGTCCACTCCCTGTAAGGACAAGAGCATAGCCCCGTCCCTGTTTTAGAACTTGCCCTTGAACATGCTTACCTTCTTCATTAGGATACCAAACCTTTAAACTGTCAGCAGGGACTATCACTGAGGGAGTTGAGGAAAGATGGGTTACGACAGCAGAGTCTTGCAATTGTCTCCATTGATTCAAAAAAATTAAGGTAAAAAGAACCTTCAAAATCTGGTTTCAAAATCTGGTTTCTGGGGGGCTCATTTCCCCCTTTTTGTTTTGTTTTAATAGTTAAGTTTTTAAAGTTAAATTTGTGCGCTCAATGATGGCTTGACCTTGACTGTTGCCCGGGATACCGGTGATATGTTGAATATTGTATTGCTGTAAGAAAACTTGTAATTTACGAGAGACATAGGCAGGGGCATTATTAGTTTTAAGTATGAGGAATGCCCATGATGGCGAAATAAGCTAAGAGATGAGTAATAACAGAAATGAGAAAAGGTATCAATGGTATGATGAACATACTTTAATCGTCTAAAAGAAGGGACACCTCGTGGATTAACCCCAGGATGGAAGGATGGAATGCTCAAAGGAGCACAGGAAGGACAAGCTCGAATAAGAGAACGAGCTTGTTTATGAGTTAAATGAAACCATCGTTGAAGGCCAGAACTATTAGTGTGATGTAGAGTATATTTTTGTTCTGCAGCATGTAGGTGGCCGATTAAAAGCAAATCAATCTGAGTATTACCATGAACTAATGGTCCAGAAAGTTGAGAATGAGAACGAAGATGAGTGATGAATAAAGGAGCTCGACGTTGGCTCAAAGTAAAGGATAACAAAGAAAAGAATTTCTGAAGAGAAGAAGTAGTACAAAGAGGTAAAGTGGCCTGAGAAATATAAGAAGTAACATAAACGGCGTATTGAGAATCACTAACAATGTTACAACCAGTAGTAGGGAAATCAAGTAAGACCATGAGAATAGCAAACAATTCTCCCTATTGCACCGAGGGATAAGGATAAACTGTAACTCAAGATTGATGAAGCTTCTTGCCAAGAATCAGAAGTTGCAAGAAGATAAGTGATCTGACTATGAGTGAATTGAGAGATAATTAAGGAAGGATCTCCTCCCCAAAGTTGTCGACAGTGATGCCGTCCTTTGATGATCACTTCAGCTAAACGATCGATATAAGTAGCCAAGCGTTTAGATATTTTATTGGACAAAAAGATCCATTTTAGTGGTCGACTAGTTTGATGAATCATTCCTGTGGGAGAAGGTAAAGTATGAAATAAACAAAAGGAAGGGCCTTTTGAAGTTGCTCTTCAACAGGCTGGAGTTCCTGTAAAGCCAAAGGAGTTAAATGCCGTGAGTTGTCCAAGTGACTGTCTCCTTCTAGAATAGAAAAAAGATGTTATAACTGATATGTTGGTATTCCTAAAACAGGACGCATCCAATTAATGTCTCCTAGAAGCTTTTGAAAATCATTTAATGTTTTTAAATGATCACGTCGAATTTGAATTTTTTGGGGTCGAATATTTTGTGCCCCCAAGGTATACCCTAAATATTGATAAGAAAATCCAGTTAAATTTTTTCTGTGGCAATATTAAGTGAGTAGAAAGAAAGCTGAGTTTGTAATGATACAAAAGCATCTTGCTGCTTTTCTCTGGTTTTAACTTTGTGGGATAAGGGCAGGATTAGGAAGACCAGGCTGTAAACTTTCCCTAGGTTTAATGTAAACATTTATAATTTTAAGACAAGACAAAGACAGGAATTCCATGCAGAAATACGTGGCTTTATATTCCTCTCGGCCATTTGTTTTTTGACTTACTCTTTTAGAGTCCTAAGTATTTCTTTAAATAATAGTCACTGTTTCACCTAAATAGGAGTGGTGGCTATGAGTTTAAAGGATTGTAGCCCATTTTGAACATCTTATTTTTGGCAGCTGAGGAAATATGAGGAATGTTTAAAAAAGCAGCAAATTGTTGTGAAAGATCTTGTTCCCAAAAATTAATATTGATAGGAACAATATAAAAATTAAAAAAAACACTTGACCTTGTTGACCTTTAGCACCGACACAGGTTAAAGGTTCTACGTCTTGATAAATCACAAAAGCAGCACCCAAGCCAGTGAGTATAACTGAAACTTGTCTTTTTTCCCATTGTATAGGCCACTAATTTAAACAAATAATAGACATATTCACCCCCGTATCAATTAACTCTTTTAAAACTATCCCATTAATGTGCAATGAACATAAAGGCTTTTGATTAGAAACTAAAGTTTCCCAAAAAACAGTTTTTTCTGTGCTACGAAACCCTCTCTATTGAGAATACGTTCCCCTGCCTCTAGGCGTATAAATTGTGAAACTTGTACCAAAATAAAAATTTTATTGGTAATATCATGTCCTTTTGGCAAAGGGCCACACACTCTAATAGCTAATTTATATACTCCTCTATTAGGAGACAAAGTATAAGGCTGAGTAATAGCTAAGTCAGCAGCGGCGCTCTGCTTAGTTGCTGCATAAAGCTGAGAAACTGGGGTAAGGTGTGGGATCCTTAAGGAGGACTTGAATTTATTCCTTAATGTTGTAGGCCATTGCTCACTGAATATTGTAGTAGACTTCTATTGTAATTGTTGGGGCCCCAAGCCTGTGGGCCCCGGCTCCCGTTTCCCAGGAGAGGAGACAGTAAATTTCCACTTTTATCAGTTTTGGAACGACATTTATTTGTCCAATGTCGACCTTTACCACAATATTTGTACACCTCTGAAGGCAGCTTTCTGCCTTGAGGGATAAAAGTGTTCAATTTTTATGACATTCTTTTTTTGGAAATGTCTAGGTTTACCACACTGCAAACAAACACCTTGTCTGTTATTTCCTTTTAAAGCTTTAGACAAAGCTCCAGCAAATAATTGAGCATCATAAATAGCCCCTCCAACACTAACACAAGTTTTAATATATTTATCTAAATTGGCCCCATTGGCCTTTAACGATTTTAACAATTTTTAACAGTCAGCATAAGCATTTTTAAAAGACAATGTTTATAACACAATTTTTGAAGCAAGGCCAGCACCCACAATTTTGAAGACAGCATCCTGAAGACGGGCTACGAAATCTGAATATAGTTCATTTGTGCCCTGTAAAATCTTCACAGAGGAAAGGGAACATTTTCCTGTTATCTCTACCTTATTTCAGGTCCTTAAAAACAAAGTCTTGATTTGAGTAAAGGCAACATCATCTAAACCAGCCTGAGCATTAAGAGTAGCATATTGGTCCGTGCCTGTGAGTTGTTCCTCAGTGGGTCCAGGGGGATCACACATAACATTTTTTCTAGCCTATACATGTGCCTTGTTCATTTACCAGCTGTGCAATTGTAACCACTGAGAACGATCAAGAAAAGCCTTCCCCAAAGTCTTCCAGTCTATAGGAATTATCAAATTTTCTGATGAAAAATATCAAGAAGACCAAGGATAAAAGGAGATTGAGGTCCATAGTTAGAAATGGCAGCTTTCATTTCTTTTTAAAAATTTAATTTGTAAGGCATTAAATTGGACATTATTGCCACCATTTGAAAACTGAGCATTAGGAGCAAAAGAAGCACAAATAATTGGAAACAGATCCAGCTCCTTAAATTTTTTTTTTAATTAAAAGTATATATAATATATAATAATACTCATATCCCCAAATATAAAGAATCTCAACGTATTAATAAGAAAAGGCAAATAACCCAACCAAAAGTAGCAGAACAAAGAAATGACAATAAACCTATATGTCTAACATAATTACTCACTAGGAAATATGTATATTAATACCAAATTGAGAATCATTACATACACAATACAATGGTTAAAATTTAAAAACACAGAAAATATCAAGAGGTAGTTAATGTATTAAGCAGCTCGAATATTCAACTTCTGTTTGGAGTGTAAATTGGTGGAACCTATGCACCCCTATAACATAACAATTTCCTAGCTGGGGTTATTAATACTATATTAATATTAATAGTTAATATTAATGTGTTTATTTATTGACTATTGAAATACTCATAATATTTTAACAAACAATAAGATATACATATACACTGGTTTTAACATATTAAACAGGTGTTTAGTATAAATTTAAAGTATGTCTGATGTGAACAGGGCTTCAACTTTGCCAAACAAAGGTAAAGATAAGGAAGCTGGGGGGTTGGAGGCACTGGAAAATCCTCTTTTAACAGGGCAGAAGGAAAAGAAACAGGGAAAGCTCGCAAAGGTGAATTAGAAGAATATATCTGTAATATTTGTTGAAGCATTTCCATAATACACTGTATGTCAGAATTTCCCTTAGAAGAAGGAAGAGCTGGCTTTTTCTCTTCTCCCCCTTTTGCTACCCCCCCATCCTCTGTTATCCTGGCACAAATGGGCTCCATTTCAGATTTATTTTATTTTTATTTTTTCCAAATCCTCAGATACCTTTCCTCCTGTGGCTACATTACCACACTCTGAATCAGTCTCAAGTAACTCTAATGTCTGAGTGATAGAGTCACACAAGGTCCACAATTTTAGAGGCATAATATCCCCTAACGGGAGAGCTCTAAGCAGAGTTTTTACTACCTGTAACCATTCTCTGCGATTCAGCTGCACTTTAGTCTGATACTGAAACCAGTAACAATGTTGTTCAACATGGGCAAACAATCACTTCAAAGTCTTTTTCTTTCACTTTTACTCCTATAGACAGCAACAGTCCTTGAAACAGCCGTAAATATTCTGAGGCCAGAGAGATGGAATTCCCCATAATGAAAGCTTAAGAAGGTTCCCCTTAACAATATCCGGGCCTTACCCGCCCCTAGGGGGTTCCCCTTCTTGTTCTCCCCTACTCACCCGTGCTGACCCTGCTCGCTGCGCCACTTGTTGGGGTCCGTGCCGGGGGTGGTGGAGAATGAAAGAACACACAAAAGACAAAGACACACAGAGAACATGGCGGCCGCGCTCAGAGCCTCCGCCTCCCTTTATTTATACTCCATAAACCCCACGTCAGCAGAAAGAATGCAATGCAAAACAAACTTTCTTTTCCCAGATGTAACCTTCTACTCAGTTCTTTGTTTCTATGCTCTTCCTTATCTGCCCTCCTTCTTGGCGCCTACGGGAGTTCATTAAAAGTTCAATTGGAGATACTGTCCTTGAGCCCTATCTATTCTCAGCATACTGTTTTCAAAGGCCCCTGCAGCTCCCTGTGTGCTGAGCCTGTGTCAGGCGTGTGGCGTGTGTCACCTGTGTGGCAGGGGTTTGCGTGACACACAGGGACACACGCTTGGGGAGCTGCAGTGATGGGGTCATAGCCACGCAGCTCAGCCCTCGGTCTGAGGGTCTTGGTGCCCACCCAGCTCTTCCCGAAGCAGCCTCAGGGCAGATCCCAGCTCTGCTTTCTCTCCTCGAGATACCTCATGAAGTAAACTAAGCAAATCGAAAGTAGGAAACAGTTGTGAAATGAGGCCTGGTTTCAGGTGTGTGTGGTCATTTCTCTTTACATGTTTACTTCACATACCCCAAATGATATACTTTCCAGCTGGTATAACAATTAATTACCAGCCATTACTGGTACAAAATTCCAGGAAGGATATTTGAGGAGGGCATAGTCTCAAAAACATGCTTAATTTTCACAGTTGTGATTTGCATGATAAAGCTGTCAGGACTGTGACCTTCTTTTGTTATCTTATTTTTATTTTTAGACCCTTGGGAGGAAGTTATTTAGTGATTACTTATAATTGTGAAAATAATGTAATGATTACAGAATCTCATTAGAATAAATATTATATTTTCTGTTCCTTATGTCAATGAAATCATCTTAATCCAGGCCGATGTTGGCAGGAATTGTCACGTTTAAAATGGGTAAGATATTTATGTGATGTGACGACCTCCCGTATTGTCTCTGGAACATATCAGAACTTTCATTTCAATTCTCACTTGTTGACACCCTACCCTGTTTTGTAATTATTCTTGTTTGCATCAGAATTTTGAATCCACGTACCTGAGATGATACTTACATATGCATGTACGCATGCATGTGTGTGCATGTGTGTATGCGTGTGTATGTGCGTGTCCACGTGTCCATGTGCACGTGTATATGCATGTATGTGTGTGCATCTGTACGTGTGTATATGTATGTGTGTATATGAGTGTACGTGTATGTGCATATGCGTGTGTATGCATGTATGTGCGTATGTGTGCATGCATGTGCGCTCATGCACACACGTGTACATGTGCATGCACGTGTGCACGTGCATACACGTGTATGTGTGTATGTGTATGCACATATGTACACACGTGTGTACATGTATAGGTACGTGTATGCATGTGTATGCATCTGTGTGCACACAGATATACCTTTTCCTTTCATACAGGCTGTTTTGAGTATTGCTGTTAGGCAGTGACAATTTTCTGTTTCCTCAGTCAGAAAATGGGTAGCTCATCATTAATAAAGATGAGCATTCAACATCAGGAATAACTAAATACAAATGAAATTGTCATATTAAATAAATAAATTCCAAAACAAAGGCAATGTTCTGTACTATGTGTTCACATTGAACTTTCTTATAAAAATTGGTGTGAATGTTTCCCACTTATTAGAAATCACATGACTAGTTTAAGCCAAAACGTGGAATATTAATTAATTCTATTTTCAGATCACTTTTGCATATTTATGATTGATCTGTTCTGCTGTTCTGGAAGCTCTGAAAACCACTCTGTCTTACTCTAGCTGATGCCACGGTTGTGAGAATTCAGGGAAACAAGGTGTTTGCCAGTTTAAGTATTTTAGATCTCAAACTGCCTCTTTTCTGCATCATAAACCAGTCTTAAAGAAAGACATAGTGTGACTTGTAGTGGATTATGTCAGTTTTATTTTCTGTGGCTGAATCATCACTCTACATTGTGAATTAATGTTATTTTTCAGATCGTCTTCATAACACAGGGAGGTTCTCCAGTGTTGAGTGCAGGTTCAGTGAAAGTACTAACACTGTTACTACGGACTTAAACAGACTTGTTTTCTGAGGTGATAACCTTGGAGTCAGGCATTCAGTGTCCGCCCATCTCTTGGTTCCGAGTTCTCGGTCCCCTCCCGCTCTCCTCCCCCTGTACCCTTACTACTGTCTTACCTTCTTTTTGACTCCTAGGCCCTCGGAAGATGGTGTGTTGGGGGCAGGTGCCTGCTGTGAAACTTTGATAACTTTGGGAGAGAACTTTTTCTTTGGAGCAAGACCCCTCTCAATAAACTTTCAGTAGCCTGAGTATCATCTGTTGTGTGAACTATTTGTGGAAAATGTTCAGCATTTTTCCTTGGATTTTGACTGATCTTTCTCCACCTGCCAGTTTCTTCTCAGTTTGCCATGTCTGTACCCTCACCAACCCGTTCCAGCCCTGGTTACGTGTAAAGTATTTGAAGCAGAGCTCTGCAGATGAGAGAGTGTGTGTCACCCCCCGAGTTCCCTTCCTGGCCTCTGAGTGTCGGTTGTGTTTTGTTCCGAGGGACAACTCTCAGGCTCCTGGCCCCTGTTTTGGAGCACCACACAGCAAAGTGGGTGTAAAATGAAAAATGGGTTTATGCTGTATTATTATAATTCATAGAGTAGATGATAAAAATGCTTGAATCTGAACAGCAGCTGAAAATGAGGACATGGTACCAGTTTGAATGTTGGACGACTTTCTTGAAAAAAGCTTTCATCAAATTTAGAAACTGTGCGTGTGCTGTTTTCTATTTCATACTTAGAATCTGTATAGTGTGTGTTGTATGAATGTGTTGTATGAGTGTGTTGTGTTGTATGTGAGTTGCATGGGTTGTATGTGTGTTGTATGTGCATATTGTGTTGAGTTGCACTTATTGTATGTTTGAGTGTTGTGTGCTGTATGAGTGTGTTGTGCGTGTATTTGTGAGTTGCATGCTTTGTATGTTGTATGAGTGTTGTGTGTTGTATGTGTGTATGTGTATGTCGTATATGAGTTGCATGTATTGTGTGTGATGTATGAGTGTTGTGTGTTGTATCAGTGTGTTGTACATGTGTTTATGTGTTGCATGTGTTGTGTGTTGTATGAGTGTTGTGTGTTGTGAGTGAATTGTACATGTATTTGTGTTGAGTTGCGTGTGTTGTGTGTATGTTGTATGTGTTATATGTTGTATGAGTGTGTTGTACGTGCATGCTGTGTTGTGCGTGAGTTGCATGTGTTGTATGTGTTGTATGAGTGTATTGTATGTGTATGTTGTGTTGTGAGTTGCATGTATTGTGTGTACATTGTATGAGTGTTGTGTTGTACGAGTGTGTTGTACGTGCATGTTGTGTTGAACGTGAGTTGCATGTGTTGTACGTGAGCTGTATGAGTGTGTTGTATGTGTATGTTGTGAGTTGCATGTATTGTATGTATGTTGTATGAGTGTTGTGTGTGCATGTTGTGTTGTGAGTTACGTGTGTTGTGTGTTGTATGAGTGTTGTGTGTTGTATGAGTGTGTTGCATGTGCATGTTGTATGTGAGTTGTGTGTTGTGTGTGCTGTATGAGTGCATTGTTCATGCGTGTTGTGTTGTATGTAACTTACGTGTGCTGTATGTGTGTATGAGTGTGTTGTACGCACATGTTGTGTTGTGAGTTGCATGTATTGGTTATGTGTCGTATGAGTGTGTTATAAATGCACATTGTGTTGTGAGTTGAATGTATTGGGTATGTGTTGTATAGGTTGTGTGTGTTTGTGTGCAGTGTGTGTTGTCAGTGTTGTATAAGCACATTGTACATGCGTGTTGTGTTGTGTTGCATGTGAGTTGCATGTTGTCAGTGTGTGCCATGTGAGAGGCGGGGCATCCACATGACTGCTCCTCAGTGAGTCCTGCCTTGCAGCCCCTTCGAGCTTGTATCTTCCCGAGCAGCCTAGAAGCAGCAGCCTGTTTGCCTCTGCCCCTCCCCAGGAGGCCTCAGCCAGGTCCTGTGCTCAGCCCCCCGCTGGGCAGTCTGCCTCTCTTGTCTCTCTCTCTTCTCTCTCGTCGTCCTCCTGCGCCTCCTCCTTCTCGGGACCTGCATCCTTCCTCTGTGCTTCCTGGCAAGCCACACCTGGGACGTTGGAGTTCAGGCTGTCCTCGAAACCGTTTGCTCCTCTCTGAAGAGCGCCCCCCTTGACTGGCCGTGAGCAGCTGGAGTGGATTGCAGGGAAGGGAGGTGGGTGTTCCTGTAGAGACGCCAGGGTCTTACCTGGGGAGAAGGGAGCCTGCACTGGGCAGGCTGCCCTCCTGAGGAAGGGGATGGGGTGGGAGGAGGCTTTCGTGGACAAGGGGCCCACCTCCTGCCCTCCTTCCCTCTATCCCAGTCTGTTGTGAGGGAGGGCGGGACCCTAGGTGATTTCTATGCAGATCTTCAATTATCCACGCTGTGAAACAAATACTTCTGTTTTTAAGATCAGAGGAAATCTCCTTTGTTTGTCTGCCTTTTATTTTATTTTACGTTATGTTTTTTTGAGAAGGAGTTGCCCAGGCTAGAGTGCGGTGGTGTGATCTTGGCTCACTGCAACCTCCACCTCCCAGGTTCAAGCAATTCTCCTGCTTCAGCCTCCTAGGTAGCTGGGATTACAGGTGCCCGCCACCACATCCGGGTAATTTTTGCATTTTTAGTAGAGATGGGGTTTCACCATGTTGACCAGGCTGGTCTCGAACTCGTGACCTCAAGTGATCCACCCGCCTTGGCCTTCCAAGGGGTTGGGATTACAGGCGTGAGCCACCGTGCCCGGTCTGTCTGCCTCTTAGTTAGAACCTGTGCATTTTATGTTTTACATTTCACTTTTCTGGGTCAGAACAGTAGTGTTTCTTTTTCGTAGTGTTGCTATGAATGTCCTTTACGATTAGGAGACTGGGTTGGCTGCCCACTGGAGAGTGGTATCACTGGGTCAAGGTCACCATCTGCCCCAGCAGCGTCCAGAGTGTTTAGAGTCTTTCCTGGACGTAGACACCCTTTTGTCTGATGTTCAGATAAAACCAATCACTGCATTCAGTTAATCAAAGAGGTCAGAGCTGGGAACCGTTAGTGCACATCCACCTCTCCCGAGGGTGTTCAGGCCTCTTCCACGCGGGGCTAGGCTGCTGCTGAGCATGGTTCTGCTGGCTGTGGCTGTGGCCTCTTTCCTCAACCACAGCCATCGCAGGCCTGCCACAGTTTTTATTCTTCTAGAAGAGAATAGGCAACACAAGAGAAGCAAGGTATGTTAGATATGAAACCGTTAAAAATTATTTCCTCAAACATTGTATGTATTTTTTGCTCACACCTAATTTGATAGCAATTTTAAAAAGATTAAAATGAAAAAAAATTCCCCTATATTAAGTCTTTGAAAGGCATCCAACTTAGTTTTCATACAATTATTCACTCTTTGGAGTCATACTTTATTGGTTTCAGTAATGTGTAAGAAATGCACCAGCATAAACAGATTTAGGAGCAAACAGCAGCTTCGTAATTATAGTTCAGCTCGTGGGGCCCAGCTGTGGGGGTGCAGCCTGTGCCTGCCTGTGCACCAATAGGGCTGGTCACCTTGAGCATCTGGGAGTGTCTGGGTAAGTGAGGTCTGGGCAAGGCAGCATCCACACACCTGCGTAGTTCTCACTTTGTCCACGTTATCCGACAATGCCACAAAATTATCAAGTAAGTGTTCTCCAAGCGCATATTCAGTTAGTGTTTGGAAAGTGCATAGGTACCTCATACAGCACCTTTAAGAGGAGTTAGGAGCCCAGGAATGAGAGCGGGTGTGAGACCTGTACTCTCTTTGCATAGATAAAATATGCATGTGCATATCTGAGGCCAGAAAGTTAGATTGGGGCCAGAATGTGGAAGTCCTTACCTGTGGGATACTAGGGAACCACTGAGGGTTTCGGAGAGAATCGTGTCTCTGATGTGCGGCATGCCGTGGAGCCGGGGGGTGACAAGGCAGGCTCATGCAGGGCACTCGCCGTGGCCGGAGGAGGAGAGAAGGCAGCCAGTGAGCTGAGCAATTCGGTGCCTGGGTCAGGAGGGGAAGAGGGAGTACAGGAAGGCGGATGAAGCTGCGAGTCTGCACCCCGAGGTCGCCGTTGCGCTTTGCCGGAAATCAGGAGAAGCAAGTGTGGACCTGACTCAGAGATACTTAGAGACACCACTGCAAGCTGCAAGTTTGGAAATACAGGAGGAGGCTTGGGGAAAATCTGGAGCAGGGAGCATTTGGGAGCCTCTTAGGTAGAAGTGCAGGTCAAGTAGCCAGAGTGTGAGGCGTGCATGTCTGGAGAGAGGAGGCCAAAGGAAAGCCCACATTTGGAAATGGAGGAAGGGTTGGAAGACCCAGAAAAGGCCCTGCTTAGAGTCCAGAGAAGAGCTGGATGGCGCAGTTCACGAAAGCCCAGAGCCGAGAGTTTCCAGGAGAAAGTCCCAAGTGTTGCTGAAAACCAGGGGGCAGGACTCCAGTTGGAGCCTGTGAGGGGAGCCTGGCGGCCCTGATCCCTGAGAGCAGCCAGAGCCTGGGTGTCATGGTGGAAGTGGGTGGGAAGTGAGTGCAGGAAGCAGGTGGAGATGGTCCTTCAAGGCCTGGTGCTTCACACAGGTAGCCAGCTGTGGACCGAGACACAACTGGAGAGGGGCCTGAACCCAGAGCATCTCCAGGTGGAGGAGGGAGCCAGGAAGGGCAAAGGTATCCGGAAGAAAGGTGGCAGGCATGGAGCCAGGTCCCCAGGGAGGCTGCAGTCTTCTTTCCCTGTTCATGGACTGGTTGTTGGTTATTTTGAGTTCTCAAAGTCGTCCACTCGGTGCGGTCCAGAGAAAGTTCCCAGGGTCTCAAGCCGGAGCAGGCCTTGTGCTTTTCCGAACACTGTGCGTGTTGACTCAGGGTTACCGTCAATGGCTAATTCTAGCGTGTCTTTTGTTGAAGTCTGCAGAAGAGCCTCAACCAGCACCGGCTTTTGAAGAACTTAGAAAACTTGTGTTCTTCTGATTCTGGGATTTTTGCCTGAAATGCCTCGTATATTTTTGGCTAGGTGTTGTTAGCACTTGTGTTACAGCATTTGGAGCTCTGTAGTTTTGTGATGTGCTAGCTGTGAGGATGTTTAAAATTAGATTCCTAGAAATCAGGTTATAGGAGCTCTCGGCCATGCTTCATGGGTTATGTTTTGACCCCTCATAGTGGACCCCGTTGCAGTGGCTATTCTTAGTATTTGTGGAACACCTGACTGGTGATGCTAGGAGAATGTGATTTGTTTTCTTTGTAAGTCTAAAGTCTAACGACCTTGTAGAGTCTTTATACCCATCTCTTATAAATTAGCTTTAATATACTTGAAAATGTCCTCATTGTGCCCTTGAAAAGCAGGCTCACATTTTAAAAGTCATCCTTTTAAAATCCTTTTCTGCAGCCTGTGCCCTTTGTCTGTTTTGTTACCTTCACTGCAACATCATGAAACAGGGTCAAGGGCTAGAATCTGTTTCATACACAGAACTTGAAACAGGGACAAGGACTAGAATCTCTGTTTCATACACAGAGCTGAACTGTGCTGAGCGACCTGCTATGCTGACGTCTGTTTCTGTCATGAGAGGGAACCCAGGCCTCTTGACTTTTCCTTTTGTACATTTTCAAAAAGAATATTTTTTCCTCTCTTGGGTCCATTCCATTGTGGGATTCTCTCCTAAGGCTGTTTCTTTGCATTCCATTTTGACAAGTATGATTTAGTTTCCGAGATGATGAAAGGGCAGTGAAAAGGCCTGGGAAAGAGAAAGCAGGAAGAGAAGGAATTATCTCATGATTTCAGTCAGAAGGAAATCACTCAGACAGAAACGCTATTCCAAGTGGGTCAGATCCCAGGAAGTGGGATTGAATAAGTGACATGGTATCGCACAACTCTGTTTTACATTCTTGCTGTTGCCAGGGGTAACGAAAAGAACGAGTATATTCATTCCGAGGTCAAATATATATCTTTGCTGACTCTGACTATAATTAGCAGAATTCGTTCAGTTCAAGTTTGAGAATACCTTTACAGAAGAGGGTCTTCGTGCCCATGTGCCTATTTCTATTTATATGTTCACACGTATTGGAGTATAAATGTGTGTGTGCTGTGTGTGAGACCTCATTATTTGAAACAAGAAATGTGCAGTAGAGCTTATTAATTACGGGAAGGTACATTTGGGGGATAAACCACTTTGTTTAGAATTGAATAATGGGGTCTTTGAGGGATGTATATAAGTATGTGTGTTTGCATTTATGTGTATGAAAGTGTATATTGCATGTATATGTGTTGTGCATGTATGTGTGCCTTTGCGTGTAATGTACATGTGCATGCATGTGTATATGTGTGCATGTGTATTTGTGTTGCATGTATGTGTGTGCATGTGTTACATGTTTAGGCACGACTGCACATATGTGCAAGTAGGCATGAATGGATGCTCATGTGTATATAGTTATACATGTATATTTGTGCATGTTATGTCTACGCATTTACATATGTATGTGTGTCAGAATGTGTACGTATATGCAAGTGTGTTTGAGTGTTGTGTGTATGCTTGTGCGTGTGTGTTTGAGTGTTGTATGTTTGTGCGTGTGTGTTTGAGTGTTGTGTGTATGTGTATGCATGTGTTATGTGGTGGTATTATGTGATTATGTGAATGTGTGTGCATGTGTGAATGTATGTATTGCATGTAGGTGTGCGTGTCCATGTGTATGTGTGTGTGTGATATGTGTCTGTGCATGCATGCATGTGCACATTTGATTTGTGAATCCTCTCTGGGAGGGGCATGTTCCTGGAGACAGTGCATGGGATCCTCCGCTGTCCTCTCAGGGAGAGAGACATTATGAAAGTTCGAGCCATTAGGTAAACATGCCTGATGTTCTATAAAATATATATTTAAATATACCACTGGGGTTAAATATATGTTAAATGGGTGCAAAGCTGTTATATTGCATTAAAAGTCATGTTAGTACTTCCTGGTTAAAGGCTTTGTGAATGATTTCCTGTACATGGGACATAATACACCACACAGAATTACAGCGGGTCAATGGTATTTGCCAGGAGGTCTGGCTTATGATTGGTATTTCTAGTTGCAGACATGCAGGTTGAGCTTTGCTGGACTCAGAGGAGGGTCATTGACTCTGCCCACTGAATGATACCAGCGTCTCTGCTGCTTCCTTTTTCTGCCGGCTTCCCAGAGCTGGGACAGCTGCTCTCAGACTCATTGTACTTTTCTCTCCATAAAAATCTGCAGCATTTGTTAGCAGTCCAATAGCAGACCGAGTGGCAGGTCCAAGGGCAGGTCCAGCGTCAGGTCCAGCATCAGGTCCAGCGGTAGGTCCAGCATCAGGTCCAGGAAGAGGTCCAGCGGCAGGTCCAGGGGCAGGTCCTGGGGCAGGTACAGCGGCAGGTCCAGTGTCAGGTCCAGCGGCAGGTTCAGCCAACTTTCCACATGGCCCATGTGAAAATGTACCCTCTCCCTTCCATTTTTTAAAGCAGTATCATTAGTAGAGCCTACTGCCATTTCTCCTTGAGCTCCTCACAGTGGATGGTAAGCATTTGCTTTATTAAAGCAAAGTTCCCTGCTCTTTGTACTAAGTCTCCTCTGCCTTTCTGTGAGAGGCTAGAATTGGGATTGACCCTCAGCTGTGCCAGAGCCTTGGTACCTGTCTCAGTTCTGGAATCTACTCTGTGCTTGTTGCCTTCCATCCACCGACAGCCGTCTGTCTTCCTGTCACTCCTTCAACACGGAGTCCAGCAGAGTGCACACAGGTGAGCCTGTGTGAATGCTGGTTTTGTAGGATCTTATCGGGACCTTAGTCATCTTTTCACTAGGAAACCAGACACTGCAAAGGACTTAAAGAAAAGCCCAAAGAAGCCGTATCAGTAGAATCATAGAGACAGAATCCTACAACCATAGGAAATGGCATTGATTATCATGAAATGTGCATTTATGTGAGGCATAGTAAAACATCACATTTCTTACTGGGTAAGAGCTTGGAAAAGAGATTATGAAAGTATAACTGACTCTACTCTTGTATCGTGGAACATGGTAAAATGATGCAAGGTATTGTATAGAATGGAACAAACAGAATATAATTATATAGAGTAGCGCAGAATAGAACAAATAGCATAATGTTATATAGGGTAGCATAGAATAGAAGAAACAGTGTAACATTATGTAGTATAGTATACAATAGGAAAAATCGTATTACATGGTCTAGAATAGAACAAGTGGGATAGTATTGTAGAGTATTCAGTTGAACTAATGACGTAGTATTGCATAGCATAATACAATCTAGATTAGAACACACAGCATAGTATTAATATTACGTAGTGTGGTGTGGAATAGTAGAGTCGCATGGCACAGAACAGAGAGGATAGTGTTCTGTAGCACTGATGCAGGAGTTTTGCTCTTTAGCTCAGCTGGGTCCAGGTTCTTGTCTCATGACCAGGAAGAAACAGGCACGGGGACATCGAAGAGTGAGTGCAGTGGAACTCGTTAAGCTAAAAGTTAAGCTCTCAGCGAAAAGAGGGGTCCTGAGAGCAGATTGTTGGTCGCCCCCTTCCCAGTTGACTACAAGGGCTTTTATATAGAAGCTGATGGGGCTGGGCTCGCTGTCTAAGGAGCAAATATTCACCCCATTCCCTCGTGTGCATGGGGACCCTTAGTCTGCTGTGAGCATGTTTAGGCGAGCCCCCCGTGCAAGTCCCCCTATCTGCACAAAACATGGGCTGGAGGCTCTCTGGGACCCTTCCCTTACTGTCTGCCTAAAGCAAGCTGGCTAACTCCTTTCTGTATAGAAGAAAATAGAATAGAATAGAACAGATAGTACAGTATTTTATAGTATGGAATGAAGCTGTAGTATTCTATCATAGAGAATGGAATAGTATAGAATAGAACAAACAGATCGTACTAGTGTAGTATAGAATAGTAGCCTCATGCAGCACGGAGCAGTGTTGTGCTCCCTATGTACA